>NC_045445.1:43627089-43788145 GCF_002776525.5 Piliocolobus tephrosceles | reverse complement strand
AAAAAAAAAAAAAAAAAAAAAAAAAGTTTGGATATAAAATATAAAAGATTCATTCAAGACCACTTGTAGTAAGTGATAAATGGATGATTCATAATGAATAGAAGATATAAAAATTCATATGTTTACCACATTAGGAATGGGTAGGCTGGTAAAAGCAGAAGATAGTGGATAACAGTTATAAATTTTAAATCATTTTTGAAGATAGAAGTAAAAATAACACTGAAGCCTTTTTGAAACTGATTTACCCTGATAAGATTCAGAAAATGTGTTTTCTGCTTCTGATACAAAAAAACAGTATTGTGATCTGTAACTTTATATTGCTACTAAAGAGTTGGATAAACAGGAAATGTCATTCCATTTAAATTCAAGTGATTATAGGGCTGTAGATAGTTTAACCCAAAAATGAGTATAAATTCATTTCTTCCAAATGATTCATTTTCTGTTTCTTCACACAAAAATAAGCAGTATTTAATGCAATCTTTTTTAGTGCCTTGTAATGTGAAATCCTTCAAGAATTTAGTTGATATTAATTTACACATATTATTTTCCATATGAATAAAAGTGTTTGCCAGAGTAATCAAATGGGAACACGTTCAGTATGCTGTGAGTCTTTTAAAATTGTATCTGATGTTCTTTACCAAGACAATGTGGATTCAAAATATCACTTTTCATTCTTCACTAATTTCTCAAGGCTTACAAATTGATATTACTATAACGAATACAAATTTATTTAGGGAAAGAATGAAATCTTACACTCTGCACTTGGCAAATAATATTTCCTGTAGTATTTGGGGTATGGAAAGCTGTTCCTGGAAAGGAGTTGGGTAAATTAGCATTACAACCAAGTAACTGCTTTGCACTAAATAAAACAACGTATTATAAAAAAAAAAAAAAAAAGGCTCTCTTCCTTTACTAGGCTTTAAGGCTGCTATACGGCCACTTTGTTCTCACATAGTCTCCTCTGAGTGTGTGCAGGGAGAGGGAGAGCACGAGCTCTCCAAGTGTCTCTTATAAGGACACTAATCCTATTGGATCAGGCCCCCATCTTCATGACTTCATTAAACCTTAATTAATTTCTTGTAGGCCTTATCAAACACAGTCACTTTAGGGGTTAGGGCTTGGACATATGAATGTAGAGGTTCGGGGGGTGGGTTACAATTCAGTCCATTACAAATCCCTAACCCAAACTTTAGTACATAGTTTAAAGCATATATAACAATGTATCTAAGCTCATTCACTGAAAGAGTCTTTAAGAGATAATCCATTTGCTTTTCATTTTACAGGTGAAATACAAAAAGAGATCCAGGCAGACAGTGCAGAATCACCAAATTGGTTATTGTTAGAACCTGGCAAGTCCTCCAAATTTTCTTACTACTGGTTTAATATGGGTTTTTTTTCCCCCACTACAGGAAAAAAAAATGTGAGTGGCAAACCTAGGTGTCTTCTAAAAGACCAAAGAATAGGAAAATTCTACGAATACTACATAGCACTACATATGTGAGCATAAGCACAAATCTCCTCTTCCTCCTGTTCCTCCCAGTAGGGGAGACAGAAAGATTAGCTGAAAAGATACCAGGACAAACTAGAAATGCTGCATCAGCCTGGAAACACTAGCCCTGATTTATAAGTTTCTACATTATCACATAAGAAGCCCACAGCAAAGCCTACCATTTTATGCTTGATGGCTTCCCAACACTTTTTCTGATCTCCCTCAGCCTTCTCACTTCATTTTTTCCTGTTGTCTAGCTGGACTTCATCAAACCCAGGTACTCTGTTAAATACAAATTTCTTCCAAATCTAAATTTCCATGTATTATACCATTGGTTGACAACTCATCAGCTAGGTATTGATCTGATTATTTGATTAAGTAGTTCATATTATAGAATGAATGAGACTCCTCCAGATAATTTGAAATTCAAATTGAGAGGAATGGAGAGAAATAGGAGGGGGCTAGTCTGAGGCAGGGTCGAGAAGTAAGATTCAGATGCATTTCTCATCCAACCATTTGCTGTAGATAAAATGCACTAAATCACCACTGTATCCTTATACCACACTCCTCCCTCCAGCCTTTGTATAATAAATAGCCTGTATCCCATAGGGCTCAGGAAAATAAGGTCACATTGCTTAGATAGACAGCATAAATTAGTATAGGAGACCACAAATATCTGAAAGTGGGGATCACGAATTACCAATCTTTCAATACTTTACTTTGCCTGGTGTTCCAAGAAATTCTATCATAGCAGCATTATATTCTCTTTCTCCCATTTATGTAATTCTAATTTAACTGGCAAATGCCAGAGGAAGGGATGCAGACTAAAGTCTTAACAGATGATTGGGAAGGTAGAATTTTTTGCTGTTGTTAATCAAGTGTAATCACCACAGACATACAATCAGCCAAAGCACAAGCATACTTTAAGGGATTAGCTTGATTCTGCCAATTTTTGAACTGAAAGAACCATTTCTTCCTTTAACGAGAGCAAATCAACAATTTTCAGCAAACAAACAAACAAAAAAATTAGTCCCAGACTTGATATGCTGAAACAATCTTACAGTTTTTTAGAGCCATAAATTAGATGAGAAAGACTACTTTAATTGGAAAAAAATAGTATTTTTGCACATATTTTCTTAGTTTACACCGCAGTTGGGTATTAAATTTAATGTATAGTAACATTTCAAGGGAAAAATAGCTGTGGGTTTTTTTTTTTTTCCTGATAATAGGAACACACCACAAACCTCTATTACCTGAAAATCCAACTTAATTTTAAATGATATTTTGCTATAGATTTCAAAAATGAAGTAATTTCTATTTGGAAGTCCTATTCTGAACCCATTTGTTCAAAGGGCTTTAAGGTTTGAGACTTAGTCTTTACTATTAAAAAAATTAATTATTTTAGGATGGGCGCGGTGGCTCACGCCTGTAATCCCAGCACTTTGGGAGGCCAAGGCGGGCGGATCACGAGATCAGGAGATCGAGACCATCCTGGTTAAAACGGTGAAACCCTGTCTCTACTAAAAATACAAAAAATTAGCAGGGCATGGTGGTGGGCGCCTGTAGTCCCAGCTATTTGGGAGGCTGAGGTGGGAGAATGACATGAATCTGGGAGGCGGAGCTTGCAGTGAACCGAGATCATGCCAGTCACTCCAGCCTGGGCAGCAGAGCGAGACTCCGTCTCAAAAAAAAAAGAAAAAATTATTTTAACATGAAACAAATCAGGCAAAAAAGAGCTTCTACTGAAGTCTTCCAATTCCTATGCTAAATGTTAAGCAAAACTAAGAATAACAGAAAAACTATGTCCAGAAATTTTAGAATGAATATTAATTGATACAGTCAACTCCTATTTTTTATGCCATTAAAAACTTGTATGGAACTTTGTTTTGGTATTTCCATTTGACTGTGTATGCAGGATGGTCAGGGAATTCATAACACTTTAAACAAAACAATGAAAACAGTTAGGGGTTTCTTATTTGTCTTTATTTTCTTTTAGGTTTAGGGTTTACACGTGCTTGTTGTTGCATGGGTATACTGCATACCGGTGAGGACTTGGTTTCTAGTGTACCCAAATAGTGAACACTGAACTGGATAGGTAATTTTTCAACTCTCACTCCCCTCTCACTCTTCCCACTTTTGGAGTCTCCAGTGTCTATTACTCTTTCCATCTTTATGTCCATGTGTACTCACTGTTTAGCTCCCATTTACAAGTGAGAATACATGGTATTTGGCTGTTTCTTAGTTTACTTAGGATAATGACCTCCAGCTCCATCCATGTTGTTGCAAAGGACACAATTCCATTCTTTTTTTTATGGCTGCACTGTATTTCATGGTGCATGACACACCACATATTCTTTATCTAGTCAACTGTTGATGGACACTTACATTGGTTCCATGACTTTGCTATTGTGAATAGTGCTGCAATGAACACATGAGTACAGGTGTCTTTTCAATGTAATGATTTCTTTTCCTTTTGGTAGACACCCAGTAGTGGGATTGGTGGGTCAACCAGTAGTTCTATTTTTAGTTCTTAGTGAAATGGCCATCCTGTTTTCCACAAAAGTTGAACTAATTTACATACCCTCCAACAATGTATAAGCGTTCCCTTTTCTCCACATCCAAACCAACATCTGTTGTTTTTTGATTTTTTAATAGTAGCCATTCTGACTGGTGTGAGATGATACCTCAGTGTGGTTTCAGTTTGCATTTCTCTGAGGATTTGCAATGTTGAATGTTTTTTCATGTGTTTGCTGGCTGCGTGTATGTCTTCTTTTGAGCAATTTCTGTTCATGTCCTTTGCCCAGCTTTTAACAGGTTTTTTTTCCCTCTTGTTGAGTTGTCTGACTTCCTTGTAGATACTGGATGTTAGTCCTTTGTTAGAAGCATAATTTGCAAGTATTTTCTCCTGTTCTGTAGGTTCTCTGTTTACTCTGTTGATTATTTTGCTGTGCAGAAGCTTTTTAGTTTAAGTTTCATTTGTCTGTTTTTGTTGCATTTGCTTTTGGAGTTTTCATCATAAATTCTTCACCTAGGAAAATGTCCAGAAGAGTTTTTCCTAAGTTTTCCTCTAGGATTGTTATACTTTCAGGTCTTACATTTAAGTCTTTAATCCATCTTAACTTTTGTATATGGTGAGAGATAGGGGTCCAGTTTCATTCTTCTGCACATAGCTTGTCAATTTTCCTAGCACCATTTATTGAATAGGAACTCTTTCCCCATTGTTTATTTTTCTCTACTTTGTTGAAGATCAGTTGGTTGTAGGTATGTGGTTTTACATCCAGTTCACTATTGTGTTCCACTGATCTGTTTGTCTATTTTTGTGCCAGTATCATGCTGTTTTAGTTTTAGTTACTATAGCCTTATAGCGTAATTTGAAGTCAGGCGGTGTGATGGCTCTCAACGTGGTCTTTTTGCTTTAAGATTGCTTTGGCTATTCGGGATCTTTTTTTGTTCCATGTGAAATTTAGGATTGTTTTTCTAATTCCATGAAAAATGACATTGGTAGTTTGATAGTGATTGTGTGGAATCTGTAGATTGCTTTGGGCAGTATGGTCATTTTAACAATATTGATTCTTCTAGTCCATTAGCATGGGATGTTTTTCCATTTGTTAATATCATCTATGATTTTTCATCAGTGTTTTGTAGTTCTCCTTACAGAGATATTTTGCCTACTTGGTTAAATGTTTTCCTATATATTTTATTTTTTGAGTGGCTATTTTAAATAGAATTGACTTCTTTATTTGGTTCTCAGCTTGAACACTATGTATAGAAATGCTGATTTTTGTACACTGATTTTGTATCCTGAAACTTAACTGAAGTCACTTACGAAGTCTAGGAGTCTTCAAGGAGTCATTTGTGTTTTCTAGGTATACAATCATGTCATTGACGAACAGAGATGATTTGACTTTCTTTTTCCAGTTTGTATGCCATTTCTTTCTCTTGCCTGATTGCTCTCGCTAGTACTTCAGTACTATGTTGAATAGGAGTGATGAGTGGACATCGTTGTTCTTGTTCTTAGAGGGAATGTTTTCAAATTTTCCCTATTCAGTATAATGTTGGTTGTGGGTCTGTCATAGATGGCTTTTGTTACTTTGAGATTATGTACCTTCGATGCCTTATTTGCTGAGGGTTTTTATCATGAAGTGATGTTGTTACTTGTTCTGGGTTTTGTACCTATATATTCCCACCACCAGCTAATGACCTATCTTCTACCATCTTGTCTTCCCCAGAACCCATCACTCAATTAGCAGAAATAGAGTAGAAGGGAAGTAAATATACTGATTGATTTAAACATAAATATTAAAGGAGCTAGAAAACTATCCATCTTCTTCATTCCAGGTTTTTATGTTGTTTTCCACTCCAAAGACATCTGATGCTAGCTTAATAAGTAAGACTTGCAGTAAAACTGTGATGTATTTGTTTTTCACATGTTTTCTGGATTTAGAAAGGTAACTGTTAATGAATTTAAGATCCTTATATTGGATTACTCACTCTCATGAAAGAAAAGAGCTGGAAAGACAGCTTTATAGCAAGCCCTCCTCACTGTAGCGAGAAGAAGAAAGGCAAGATCGAGGGATAAGTCACCAACAACTTGAGACCATATTTTGTGTCAGGGCTGTGTATGTTGCTTTTGCTTCTGCCACCCCTTCCTTTACCGTTCAGAAAACAGTTCTGGCTCTTGAGAACCTCTACTAGGAAATATTCAAGAGGTTGGTGCATTTTTAGATGAAACTGATATCCTTGCCTCCAAAGTGCTTCTTTTTAAAAACCAACTTTATTAAAATATAGTTTACATATAATAAAAGCACCCATTTTAAGTGTAAAGTTTAATGAATTTTGGCAAACGTATACATATATGTAACCTAAACCACGACCAGGGTATAAAATATTTCCATCACCCCAAAGATTTCCCTTGTATCACTTTGCAATCAATCCCATCCCCACAGTCCTGGACCCTGGGGCAAACACTAACCTGCTGTCACTATAGTTTTGCATTTTGTAGAATTTCATATAAATGGAATCATCCAATATACAATTTTTTGTGTCAAATTTCACTTAGCATAATGCTTCTGATATCATTTATGTTGTCTTTTTTTATTGCTGATTAATATACCATTGAATGGATATATCAGCTTTTTTTCCACTCAACTGTTGATGGCTTCTAGGGTTGCTTCCACTTTGGGCCTATTATAAATAAAGCCACCATGAAACTTGTGTTCAAGGCCTTTTTAAAAAGTAGCTTTGTTGAGTATAATTTATATAAACAGAACTGCACATATTTAAAGTGTACAATTTGATGAGTTAGCACAACTGCAACTTTATAACTGTTGAACAAATCCCCATTCTCCCTTCCCCCCAACCCCCTGGTAACCATGAATATAGTCTACACTTCTATTTGTTTGACTAGAATATATCTCATAAAAGTGGAAATATGCGGTATTTGTCCTTCTGTGACTGGCTTATTTCACTTAGCATAATGTTCTCTAGGTTGAGCCACTTGTTGCAAACAACAACTACTACAATAATTTCCTTCTTTTTAAAGGCTAGATAATATTCTGTTGTACGTATATACCACATATTCTTTATCATTTGCCCATTAATAGATACTTGGGTTGTTCTCTATCTTGGCTACTGTGAATAATACTGCAATGAACATGGGATCTGAGATAATCTCTTCAAGATCCTGATTTCAATTCTTTTGGATATATACCCAAAAGTAGGATTGCTTTATGGTAGTTTTATCTTACATTTTTAGGAACTTCAATGCTGTTTTACGTAGCCGCTGCACCATTTTACATTCCCACCAGCAGTGTACAAAAGTTCCAATTTTTCTAGCCTCACAGTTTGAGTTGGGAAGAATTCTATCCTTCTCTATTTTCTATGAGTTTGGTTTATTTGTTCCTTAAATATTTGATAGACTTTACCATTGAATTCATTGGACACTAGAGTTTTAATTATGGGATGTTTTTAAACTACAAATTTAACTCATTTAATAGACATAAGGCTATTCAGATTTTCTAGTATTTCTGAGTCACTTTGTTAAATCGTGTCTTTCAAGGAATTTTTCCATTTCATCTAAGTTGTAGAATTTATTGACATAAAGTCATTCAGAATATTCCCATATCATCCTTTTAATGTCTGTAGGATCTGTATGTCTATTCTTTCATTGTAGTATTGGTAATTTGTTTTAATTTGTGACTTTTCTCTCTTTTTAATCTTTATCAGTCTAGCTACTGATTTATCAATTTTATTGATCTTTTTAAAGAGCAGGTTTTTGCTTCTATTGATTTTCCCCATTTTTTGTTTTCTATTTTCCTGATTTCTACACTTCTATTATTTCTGTTACTTAATTGGGGTTTAATTTGCTTTTTTTCTAGCCTCTTAAGGTAGAAGCTTATTGATTTCAATCTTCCTTCTTGAAAAGCTATAACTTTCCCTCTCAGCACTGTTAGTTGCAGCTCATAAATTTTAATATGTTATCTTTTCGTTATCATTCAGTTCAAAATATTTTTAATTGCCCTTATGATTTCTTCCTTGACCTATGATTTATTTAGGGGTATAATTTTATATAATTTCCTAATGTTTGGGAATTTTACAGACACCTTTTTGTCACTGATTTCTAATTTAATTCCATTTGAGTCAGATAACATACTGCATATGACTTCAGTTCTTCTAAATATATTGAAGGCTTGTTTTATGACCCAGAATATGGTCTATCTTAGTGAATATACCGTGTGAATTTGAAAGGAAAATGTATTCTCTTAGTGAATATACCTTGTGAATTTGCAAAGAAAATGTATTCTGGTAATGTTAGGTCCAGTGTTTTATAAGTGTCAATTAGGTCCAGTTGGTTGGTAGTATTGGTCATGTTTTCTATCTCCTCACTGATTTTTGTCTACTTGCTCTAACAATTACTGAATTCATAATGTTGAAATATCCAACTCTAATTGTAGTTTTGTCTACTTATCCTTTTATGTGTATGTTTTTTCTCTTTCATGTATTTTGAGGATCTGTTAGGTACATACACATTTAGTATTTTGTCTTCTTGAGTTAACCACTTTATCATTATGACATGGCCCTCATTCCTGCTAACACTGCCTATCCTGAAGTCCAATTAATCTCTTATTGGCATAGTAACTCTAGCATTCTTATGAATGTTTGTATATCTTTTTCTGTCTTTTTGCTTTTAACATACCTGTGTCTTTATCCTTAAAGTGGATTTCTTATATACAGTATATGGTTAGGTCTTGCATTTTTTATGCAGCCTTTTAACTGGAGTGGTTAGACTACTTACATTTAATATAACTGCTGACAGAGTTGGGTTTAAGTCTACCATCTTTATATCTAATATTTGTTTTCTGTATTTCCCATTTGTTCTCCACTTCTCTTTTACTGTCTTTAAAATTAAATGAGTATACTTTAGTATTTAATTTTATCACCATTATTAGCTTATTAGTTATGCCCTTTTAAGCAATTTTTCTAGATTGTATCAATGCATCTTTATGTTATTGCAAGCTACTTTCAGCTAATATTATATCACTAAAAAAGCAATGTAAAGACCTTAACAGTATGCGTCCATTTCACCCCTCCCATACCTTGAGGCTACTGTTATACCTTTAACTTCTATATACCATATAAACCTATAATAGATTATTAATTTTCCTTTAAATGATAACTTTTAAAGAAATTTTTCAATAAGGGGAAAATGTCTTTTATATTTACCCTACACTTGCCACACTTATCTGGCACTCTTCATTACTTTGTAGAGATCCAAGTTTCCATCTGTTATCATTTTCCTTCAGCCTGGACAGTTGCCTTTAAATTTCTTGCAGTTAAGGTTTGCTAGTGATAATTCTTTTCATTTTTGTCTGAAAAATATATATATTTCATCTTCATTTCTTTTTGTCTTCATTTTTAAAGGGTATTTTCATTGGAATCAAATTTGAGATTGGCAGTATTTTTTTTTCCAGCACTTTAAAGATGTCATTCCATTGTCTTCTGGAAGCTTCCATTGTTTCTAATGAGAAGTATACAGTTCTTCTCTTTGTTCCTCTGTAATGTGTCCTTTTTTTTCCTAGTGGCTTCCAAAATGCTCTATCACTAGTTTTCAACAATTGAATTATAATTGCTTTAGTGTGGTTTTTCTGTTTTGGATACATTGAGCTTGTTGGATTTATGGATTTACATTTTCATCATATTTGGAAAATTTCTAGCCATTATTTCTTCAATTTTTTTTTTCTGCCTATTTCTCGCTCTCCTTTCCTTATGGGACTCCAGTTGCAAGTATGTTAATCTGCTTGATATGGTCTCACAGTTCACTGAGACTTTTTTCCTTCCATTTTTTCTATTCTGTTTCATACAGGATAATTTCTACTGTCATGTATACAAATTCATTGATATTTTCCTCTGCAGCATCTAATTTGCTATTCATTTCATCAATGAATTTTTCATTTTTTATAATATACTTTTCAGCTCCAGAAGTTCCATTTGGTCCTTTATATGTCTTCCATTTCTTTACTCACTATATTCATGTTTTTCTTTCAATCCTTCAACACATTTTAATAGCTGTTTTAAAGTCCTTGTCTGCTAATTCTATAACCATCATTTCTGGTTCTGTTTCCACTGACTGGCTTCCTCCTGGTTATGGGTCACACTGTAGTGCCTCTTGAAATGTCTAGTAATTTTTTGTATGCCAGATATTATAATCATCATATTGTTGAGTGTTTGGAATTTGCTGTCCTCCCTTCAAACAGTGTTGAAGTTTGTTTTGTCATGCAGTTAAATCATTTGTGGATAATTATTTAAAGTCCTTTACTTTAAAGTAGCCTTTACTACTAAAGTATGATCCTTCTGGGGTCTCTATGGAATGCCCTGGGTGTTCAACAAGGGCTCACAACTCTTGCTGTAGGAACTCATGTCTCTCAGGTCTGTATGAGCTCTGGTAAGTTTTCAGCTTATAGCTCCTGAGCAGTTGTTTTCTGCCCAGCCTCATAGTGTTGCCCTTGATACATGCACAGATTCATATTCAGTCAAAGGGAATATCTATGCAGATTTCTGGAGCTATGTCTCTGAGTAGCTTCCCCTCTCCAGTACTCTGCTCCATAAATTTCTGCCACCTAGGCCTCCCCGAGTTCCTATCTCTGTCTCACCAATTCAGCAAGATTGCAGTTCTGCTTGGGTTCCCCCTCACAATGCTGTGGTCTAGAAACTGCCTGCTGACAAAAAGTCAGGGTGATGGTAGAGCTCACTTCGTTTGTTCCCTTTCTCTCAATGACCACAGTCCTGTGCTGTCTGTTGCCTGACGTCTACAAACAGTTGTTTTGTGTATTTTGTCTGGTTTCTAGTTGTTTATGGGAGATGTGAGGTGGAAAGGAGCAAGTCTTGCAGCAGTTACTTCTTCGGGGACAAAAGTAAAGTCTCAAAGCACTTTAACCCTAAGTCACATTAAGGTTCAAACTCTGTGGTAGGTTTCACATATTAAATGTGAAACTATTGGTTAAAACTCTGTGGCAGGTTTTACATATTAAATGTGGGAAAACCTATCACAAATAAGAGAAGACTAGTGCCAGCAGAAAAATGGTTCAGGAACATCATTCTGAGCAAACTATCACAAGGACAAAAAACCAAACACCACATGTTCTCACTCATAGGTGGGAATTGAACAATGAGAACACTTGGACACAGGATGAGGAACATCACACACCGGGGCCTGTCATGGGGAGAGGGGAGGGGGGAGGGATAGCATTAGGAGATACACCTAATGTAAATGATGAGTTAATGGGTGCAGCACACCAACATGGCACATGTATACATATGTAACAAACCTGCACATTGTGCACATGTACCCTAGAACTTAAAGTATAATAATAATAATAAAAAAAGAAAAATGGTTCAGGAAGTAAAAAGCAAAAGGGACAGATCTCTTCAGCTTTGACAGGTGGTGAACTCTTAGAAGAATATGAAATGACTCAACCAATTTCAGGGGCAACACACTACTCAGAACCCAAAGGTTAGACAAGTCACTCTTAAAAAATTTCATACTGAGAACTCTAAAGTCCAAAGTAATGAAATTTTTAAAAATTTAAAGCAGTCAGGTAGAAACTGAACTTGACAAACATGTCAGTTACCAGTCACGCTGATATTTCCTTCTTTAAGCCCATGCCAAAAATAGCTCACTCCTCTTATACTCCCTCCATGAGTTTAAAAAAAGTGCAATCTGAACAACCTTATTCGTAACTCCTAAAAAATCTTGAGGAAGTCATTAATAATCATGCATTATGTCTAATGTATGTGTACTGTTATTGCTATTTTTAAAGGCTCATTTTTTCAGCTATGTTGATGTAAACAGTCTTACAGCACAGCTATTTACCTCACTACTGTCCTAGAAAACACTAAATTTATCATAATCTTACCAGTACAAATCTTGTAATAACAATGCCATATCTATAGAAGGACAGTCACCTAAGGACAGGAACCCTACATTAAGGAAACCAGATATGAAAATTTCTTTTATGATGGAACAAATAGAAAAAATAATGTGATATGTATCATTAAATTATCAAAAATTATTTTTTAAAAATTCCTCACTAACACATCAGACAAAGCTTTGACAGTTAAGTGTTCAGAAAGTAAACTGAGCTAGCATCTAATCTGGGAGACACAAAACTAAGTTTCCACAAAAAAATTAGGATAGCAGTAAGTAAGCCAATGTCAAGCCTATGAGAAAAGCCAAATTTGTGAAAGACACTGGCTGAGAAACTGAGGTAATAAGGCAGTGAAATAAGGATAATTGCTTACCTATAAAGGAGACTTCTTGCTTTACACATCTCTTTAGGCAATCCTAAATAACTGCCTACTTCAAAGCCTATAACTCTGTAAACAAATGAAACAGAAGCTAAACAAAGGGACCAAACTCCCTAGGAAGATAAGAAGGAACACAGTAGCCACCAATAAGCACCAGTACAACAACTTCCTATGTATATTTAAATACTTTGGTTTAAAAAGCCTCCAGCTGAACTGCTAGGTACATGACAGAAGACAAATTAGCCAAAGGTGGTGTATATGGTCTGGAAATGGCAGTGACCCACTCAGCTTATCACATCAATACAATAAAGCAAAATTTGCCACCTGAGCTATTGAACATACTCATCATCCCTAAAAGCTAATTTTTCTCTAGAGTTCCACCCAGTCCTCTTCTTTTACCAGCAAGAATGATACCCCAAACCACTGCTTCTTAGATAAATCCCACAGATAAATGTACATTTACATGTATAAATGAACTTCATACTTGATCCAGAATTTCTACATAGCTGTAGAACCAAAGACCAAAGAAAATATAATTTCCCATAGCGACTACTTCTCACACTCTTTCTTGGCATTAAATACTAACCAAATATCCTGCTAAAGATAAAGATATCTGGATTATCTATATGTGTCTCTGTTGAATATTACTAGATTGATTAAAAAAAAAAAACCTTTGTACTTGAAAAGAAACTTTCAGTGACCAGTTTCATCCTTTCAAACTTGCCCAGATTCTTTCTTTCTTCTGCCAATGCAAACATACCACAGAAACACCTCTGTTTCAAAAAAAATGAAACTGAATAATGGAAAAACTATTGCAATTAGTTATTTAATAAACAGTTAATCAGTTAAATCCAAATTGTTTTCTACAGGAACACATTTGTGATTCTGTAATCTAGGACAGTAAAATTGCCAAATGATTGCTTTACTTAAAATAGTTTTCATATTGGACTACAGAATTATATAATACATGTAAGGGTCTAACCCAACACGTGATTCAATAAAAGGTAGCTCTCTTCCCCACCCCCAAATCTGTCTGGGAATATCCATTTGATTAGATAAAGCTGGATTAAAAAGTTTTAAAAGAAACAAATGTAGTTTTATTATTTTGGAAGTACACTGACACCTACCCATCCCCCTCCTTCTCTATTAAAGCAGTACTTTAATAAATGAGGTAAATAATAGATGAGAGTAGCTGGTTATGAATATATCAACTTTGTGTATGTAAATAAAAGTTCTTTTATACCTAGAATGAAGCTGGTCTTCAGTCCATCCAGCCCACATGAATGATCAGTTCCAAATATGGAAAAAATATGATTGAAAACAAACCAAGTTTCTACTGCTGAAAATTTTTTGAAATAATTTCAAAGCATATAAGGAAAACTAATTTTATCTGAAAATAAGATAAAACCCTTCATTTTAAAATTAAAATTATATAAAAGGCAGATATAAAAGGTCATTTTTCAAATTATCATGAAAATAAATATGTGTATATGTGTGCATACATGCACAAACACTACTAAAAACAGTCAATTTTATTGAATATTTACTATATATCAGGCCTTTTAAAAATAAGTACTTATATGTAATAACTCTTTGAAATGCTTATAACAACCCTATGAGGTAGATACTATTATTATCCCCTATTTTAAAGATAGGGAAACTGAGAATTAGAGGGTGCCATTAACTTGTCAGTGGTCACATAGCTGCTAAGTGGTAGGGCCAAGATCTGGACCCAGGCATTGTGGCTCCAGAGCCAACTGTCTTTATCATATACTATGAATGTGTGTGTACCACATACTATGAATGTGTGCGCTGTTTGATGTAAACCACCTGAAAAATAATATCCCAACAAGGAACTGAATTATTGCCTTTAAAGAAGAATACCTAGAAATTAGAGCAAGCAGAGGTAAAATTGTTGACATTATGTGTCATAAAAATAAACATTAAAACATTAAAAACAAAAATTCACCAAAAAAATGCTCTAAAGCTGAAAATGTGAAAAAATTATGTCATAATAATATAAATGGACTGGATATTCATAAAAGGCATCCTTATTGAAAGGATCAAAATACTTATATAACATTTTTATTCACTATAAATTCAATAAATGTTCACTATAAAAAATTCTAGACAATACAGAAAAGTAGGAAGGAGAAAATAAATATCATACACAATCTCAAACCCAAAGGAAACGAAAATTTATGTTTCCTGACACTCTTTCTATGGAAATATTTTCACATTTTTAAGATCATACTGTATAGTTTTGTATAGTTTTGTTTTTCAACTGAATTGCATACACATTTTCCTACATGGTTAATACTCTTCAAAAATATTTTAATGGCCCCATGGTAAATCATATAGTTAGACCATAATTTAGGCAACTATTTCCTTGATAAACTGTGAGGGACATCTTTATTTATTCAAGTTTATCCAGATCTCAGATTTATTTTCTAAGGATATTTAAGAAACTGAATTACTGTACCAAAGCGTATGAACTTTATTTTATTATTATTATACTTTAAGTTCTAGGGTACATGTGCACAACGTGCAGGTTTGTTACATATGTATACATGTGCCATGTTGGTATGCTGCACCCATTAACTCGTCACTTACCTTAGGCATATCTCCTAATGCTATGCCTCCCCACTCCCCCAACACCACGACAGGCCCCGGTGTGTGATGTTCCTCTTCCTGTGTCCAAGTGTTCTCATTGTTCAATTCCCACCTATGAGTGAGAACATGTGGTGTTTGGTTTTTTTGTCCTTGTGATAGTTTGCTGAGAATGATGGTTTCCAGCTTCATCCATGTCCCTACAAAGGACATTAACTCATCTTTTTTGTAGCTGCATAGTATTCCATGGTGTATATGTGCCACACTTTCTTAATCCAGTCTATCATTGATGGACATTTGGGTTGGTTCCAAGTCTTTGCTATCGTGAATAGTGCCGCAATAAACATATATGCGCATGTGTCTTTATAGCAGCATGATTTATAATCCTTTTGATATATACCCAGTAATGGGATGGCTGGGTCAAATAGTATTTCTACTTCTAGATCCTTGAGGAATCACCACACTGCCTTCCACAATGGTTCAACTAGTTTACAGTTCCACCAACAGTATAAACGTGTTCCTATTTCTCCACATCCTCTCCAGCACCTGTTGTTTCCTGACTTTTTAATGATTGCCATTCTAACTGGTGTGAGATGGTATCTCATTGTGGTTTTGATTTGCATTTCTCTCATGGCCAGTGATGATGAGCATTTTTCCATGTGTCTGTTGGCTCCATAAATGTCTTCTTTTGAGAAGTGTCTGTTCATATCCTTCACCCACTTTTTGATGGGGTTGTTTTTCTCTTGTAAAGTTGTTTGTGTTCTTTGTAGATTCTTGACAGTAGCCCTTTGTCAGATGGGTAGATTGCAAAAATTTTTTCCCGTTCTCTAGGTTGCCTGTTCACTCTGATGGTAGTTCCTTTGCTGTGCAGAAGCTCTTTGGTTTAATTAGATCCCATTTGTCAATTTTGGCTTTTGTTGCCATTGCTTTTGGTATTTTAAACATGAAGTCCTTGCCCATGCCTATGTCCTGAATGGTATTGCCTAGGTTTTCTTCTAGGGTTTTTATGGTTTTAGGTCTAACATTTAAGTCTCTAATCCATCTTGAATTAATTTTTGTATAAGGTGTAAGGAAGGGATCCAGTTTCGGCTTTCTACAGATGGCTAGCCAGTTTTCCCAGCACCATTTATTAAATAGGAAATCCTTTCCCCATTTCTTGTTTTTGTCAGGTTTCTCAAAGATCAGACGGTTGTAGATGTGTGGTATTATTTCTGAGGGCTCTGTTCTGTTCCATTGGTCTATATCTCTGTTTTGGTACCAGTACCATACTATTTTGCTTACTGTAGCCTTGTAGTATAGTTTGAAGTCCGGTAGTGTGATGCCTCCAGCTTTGTTCTTTTGGCTTAGGATTGACTTGGCAATATGGGCTCTTTTTTGGTTCCATATGAACTTTAAAGTAGTTTTTTCCAATTCTTTGAAGAAAGTCATTGGTAGCTTGATGGGGATGGCATTGAATCTATGAATTACCTTGGGCAGTATGGCCATTTTCACAATATTGATTCTTCCCATACATGAGTATGAAATATTCTTCCATTTGTTTGTGTCCTCTTTAATTTCGTTGAGCAGCGATTTGTAGTTCTCCTTGAAGAGGTCCTTCACATCCCCTGTAAGCTGGATTCCTAGGTATTTTATTCTCTTTGAAGCTATTGTGAATGAGACTTCACTCACGATTTGGCTCTCTGTTTGTCTGTTGTTGGTGTATAGGAATGCTTGTGATTTTTGCACATTGATTTTGTATCCTGAGACTTTGCTGAAGTTGCTTATCACCTTAAGGAGATTTTGGGCTGAGAAGACAGGGTTTTCTAGACATACAATCATGTCATCTGCAAACAGGGAGAATTTGAGTTCCTCTTTTCCTAACTGAATACCCTTTATTTCTTTCTCCTGCCTGATTGCCCTGGCCAGAACTTCCAACACTATGTTGAATAGGAGTGGTAAGAGAAGGCATCCCTGTCTTGTGCCAGTTTTCAAAGGGAATGATTCCAGTTTTTGCTCATTCAGTATGATATTGGCTGTGGGTTTGTCATAAATAGCTCTTATTATTTTGAGATATGTCCCATCAATACCTAATTTATTGAGAGTTTTTAGCATGAAGGGCTGCTGAATTTTGTCAAAGGCCTTTTCTGCATCTATTGAGATAATCATGTGGTTTTTGTCTTTGGTTCTGTTTATATGCTGGATTACGTTTATTGATTTGCATATGTTGAACCAGTCTTGCATCCCAGGGATGATGCCCACTTGATCGTGGTGTATAAGCTTTTTTATGTGCTGCTGGATTTAGTTTGCCAGTAATTATTGAAGATTTTTGCATCAATGTTCATCAGGGATATCGGCCTAAAATTCTCTTTTTTTGTTGTGTTTCTGCCAGGCTTTGGTATCAGGATGATGCTGGACTCATAAAATGAGTTAGGGAGGATTCCATCTTTTTCTATTGATTGGAATAGTTTCAGAAGGAATGGTACCAGCTCCTCCTTGTACCTCTGGTAGAATTCGACTGTGAATCTGTCTGGTCCTGGACTTTTTTTGGTTGGTAAGTTATTAATTATTGCCTCAATTTCAGAGCCTGTTATTGTTCTATTCAGAGATTCCACTTCTTCCTGGTTTAGTCTTGGGAGGGTGTGTGTGTCCAGGAATTTGTCCATTTCTTCTAGATTTTCTAGTTTATTTGCGTAGAGGTGTTTATAGTCTTCTCTGATGGTAGTTTGTATTTCTGTGGGATTGGTGGGGATATCCCCTTAATCATTTTTTATTGTGTCTATTTGATTCTTCTCTCTTTTCTTCTTTATTGGTCTTGCTAGCAGTCTATCAATTTTGTTGATCTTTTCAAAACACCAGCTCCTGGATTCATTTATTTTTTGAAGGGTTTTTTGTGTCTCTATCTCCTTCAGTTCTGCTCTGATCTTAGTTATCTCTTGCCTTCTCCCAGCTTTTGAATGTGTTTGCTCTTGCTTCTCTAGTTCTTTTAATTGTGATGTTAGGGTTTCAATTTTAGATCTTTCCTGCTTTCTCTTGTGGGCATTCAGTGCTATCAGTTTCCCTCTACACATTGCTTTAAATGCATCCCAGGGATTCTGGTACACTGTGTCTTTGTTCTCATTGGTTTCAAAGAACATCTTTATTTCTGCCTTCATTTCGTTATGTACCCAGTAGTCATTCAGAAGCAGGTTGTTCAGTTTCCATGTAGTTGAGTGATTTTGAGTGAGTTTCTTAATCCTGAATTCTAGTTTGATTGCACTGTGGTCTGAGAGACAGTTTGTTATAATTTCTGTTCTTTTACATTTGCTGAGGAGTGCTTTATTTCCAACTATGTGGTCAATTTTGGAATAAGTGTGATGTGGTGCTGAGAAGAATGTATATTCTGTTGATTTGGGGTGGACAATTTTGTAGATGTCTATTAGGTCTGCTTGGTTCAGAGCTGAGTTCAATTCCTGGATATCCTTGTTAACTTTCTGTCTTGTTGATCTGTCTAATGTTGACAGTGGGGTGTTAAAGTCTCCCATTATTATTGTGTGGGAGTCTAAGTCTCTTTACAGGTCCCTAAGGACTTGCTTTATGAATCTGGGTGCTCCTGTATTGGGTGCATTTATATTTAGGATAGTTAGCTCTTCTTGTTGAACTGATCCCTTTACCATTATGTAATGGCCTTGTCTCTGTTGATCTTTATTTGTTTAAAGTCTGTTTTATCAGAGACTAGGATTGCAACCCCTGCCTTTTTTTGTTTTCATTTGCTTGATAGATCTTCCTCCATCCCTTTATTTTGAGCCTATGTGTCTCTGCACATGAGATGGGTCTCCTGAATACAGCACACTGATGGGTCTTGACTCTTTATCCAATTTGCCAGTCTGTGTCTTTTAATTGGAGCAGTTAGCCCATTTACATTTAATGTTAATATTGTTATGTGTGAATTTGATCCTGTCATTATGATGTCAGCTGGTTATTTTGCTCGTTAGTTGATGCAGTTTCTTCCTAGCATCTATGGTCTTTACAATTTTGCATGATTTTGCACTGGTTGGCACCGGCTGTTCCTTTCCATGTTTAGTGCTTCCTTCAGGAGCTCTTGCAGGGCAGGCCTGGTGGTGACAAAATCTCTCAGCCTTTGCTTGTCTGTAAAGGATTTTATTTCTCCTTCACTTATGATGCATAGTTTGGCTGGATATGAAATTCTGGGTTGAAAATTCTTTAAGAATGTTGAATACTGGCCCTCACTCTCTTCTGGCTTGTAGAGTTTCTGCTGAGAGATCTGCTGTCAGTCTGATGGGCTTCCCTTTGTGGGTAACCCGACCTTTCTCTCTGGCGGCCCTTAACATTTTTTCCTTCATTTCAACTTTGGTGAATCTGGCAATTATGTGTCTTGGAGTTTCTCTTCTCGAGGAGTATCTTTGTGGCGTTCTCTGTATTTCCTGAATTTGAATGTTGGCCTGCCTTGCTAGGTTGGGGAAGTTCTCCTGGATAATATGCTGCAGAGTGTTTTCCAACTTGGTTCCATTCTCCCTGTCACTTTCAGGTACACCAATCAGACATAGATTTGGTCTTTTCACATAGTCCCATATTTCTTGGAGGTTTTGTTCATTTCCTTTTACTCTTTTTTCTCTAAACTTCTCTTCTTGCTTGACTTCATTCATTGGATCTTCAATCACTGATACCCTTTCTTCCAGCTGATCAAATTGGTTCCTGAAGCTTGCGCATTCGTCACGTAGTTCTTGTGCCACAGTTTTCAGCTCCATCAGGTCATTTAAGGACTTCTCTACATTGGTTATTCTAGTTAGCCATTCATCTAATCTTTTTCAAGGTTTTTAGCTTGTTTGCGATGGGTTCGAACTTCCTCCTTAAGCTCTGAGAATTTTGGTCATCTGAAGCCTTCTTCTCTCAACTCATCAAAGTCATTCTCCATCCAGCTTTGTTCCGTTGCTGGCAAGGAGCTGTGTTCATTTGGAGATGGGGAGGTGCTCTGATATTTAGAATTTTCAGTGTTTCTGCTGTGTTTTTTCCCCATCTTTGTGGTTTTATCTACCTTTGGTCTTTGATGATGGTGATGTACAGATGAGGTTTTGGTGTGTATGTCCTTTCTGTTTGTTAGTTTTCCTTCTAACAGTCAGCACCCTCAGCTGCAGGTCTGTTGGAGTTTGCTGGAGGTCCACTCCAGACCTTGTTTGCCTGGGTATCAGCAGCGGAGGCTGCAGAACAGCAAATATTGCTGAACAGCAAATGTTGCTGCCTGATCATTCCTCTGGAAGTTTCGTCTCAGAGGGGTACCTGCTGTGTGATGTGTCAATCTGCCCCTACTGGAGGGTGCCTCCTAGTTAGGTTACTTGGGGGTCAGGGACCCACTTGAGGTGGCAGTCTGTTCATTCTCAGATCTCAAACTCCATGCTGGGAGAACCACTACTCTCTTCAAAGCTGTCAGACAAGGACATTTAAGTCTGCAGAGGTTTCTGCTGCCTTTTGTTCGGCTATGTCCTGGCCCAAGAGGTGGAGTCTACAGAGGCAGACAGGCCTCCTTGAGCTGTGGTGGGCTCCACCCAGTTTGAGCTTCCTGGCCACTTTGTTTAGCTACTCAAGCCTCAGCAATGGTGGGCTCCCCTCCTCCAGCCTTGCTGCTGCCTTGCTGTTCGATCTCAGACTGCTGTGCTAGCAATTAGCAAGGCTCCATGCGCATGGGACCCTCTGAGCCAGGCACGGGATATAATCTCCTGGTGTGGTGTTTGCTAAAACCATTGGAAAAGCACAGTATTAGGGTAGGAGTGACCCGATTTTCCAGGTGCCATCTGTCACAGCTTCGCTTGGCTAGGAAAGGAAATTCCCTGACCCCTTGCGCTTCCCAGGTGAGGTGATGCCTCGCCCTGCTTCCGCTCACGCTCGGTGCACTGCACCCACTGTCCAACAAGCCCCACTGAGATGAACCCGGTACCTCAGTTGGAAATGCAGAAATCACCCGTCTTCTGCATCACTCACACTGGGAGCTATAGACTGGAGCTGTTCCTATTTGGCCATCTTTGAACCTCCCCCTCTCCGTATGAACATTTTTATAGTTCTTGATGCATTTTACCAAATTGCTTTCCAGAAAGAAAGTGCCACTAAAAAGACTGACTTCACTGAGTTAAAATTTCAAGAATATTTATTTACAACCAGCATTTATGAATCATTTTAATTGGTGGCAGCTGCTTTAAATGTTCTCATTGTTAAACCAGTAAAACACCACAATGAAAACAGACTGTCTTAATTTAAGGTCAAACAGCAGTTATAGTTTAAAAATTAAACTCAAGTATATTTGCCTCATGGTAAGAATGGCTTCTTTCCAACTTGCAGACTCCCTGGTTCTTCAAAACTTTTAAAACACTTAAGTCAAAAGAACTTTTTCTACAGTAGTATACCATAAAACTAGAAGCATTTGAGGAGGCTGCTTTTTATGCTGTGTTCTGTTGAACATAGTATAGCTAAATACATATTTTGAAATGCATCTGTTTTCAGTGTCCTTGATGTGACACTCTATAAGGCAAGACATTACATTTAAAGGATAAGTGACAAATACAACTCTAATAGTATTTGTTGTGAGACTGTTTCTCTGAAGGTGCTTTATTCCTAACAGCCCTCCTCTCCAACCTGTCTATGTTTGGCCATGCCCTTACACTCCGCTCGATCAGGGTTGCTCACAACCATACAAGAAAGCAAGATCTTAGTCCAAATAATGGAAAAGAAGGTAGAAACTGCACAGGGATGTCAGAGACAATGTTCCTTTGCTGAGGCCATCTTCTCAATAACTAACTTTTTAGAGGGTCTATGAGGGGTCACTGATAGATACCACAATTTAGTAATCTCATGGCTTGAGTGAAAATTTTAAAGTGCTTTATTTTTCTTCACAGTACACACCACTGCCCATTTGCTTATTTCCTACCCACTGCAGTGTAAGCTCCAAGAAAACAGAGGTTGTCTTTTGCCCGGTCCTATTCCTATCCCCTGACACATAATAAGGGCTAAATATGTTTGCTGAAAGAATAAAATAGGTTAATATAAAAGAGCAAATGAGAATACATCACACTAGAGAGTTTTGTTACAAATCTAGGCGCAAGAAATACTGTTTTGGAATGTGTAGTCTAGTCTAAGTATGGTGCACAAAATTTACATCAAAGGCATAAACAGCTTTCTCTGACCTCTAGGTAGAGTTTAAAACTCCCACACGTAAGAACTATCTCTTAGGAAGATAAACATCTCAGAGATAAAATTATGGGAAACCTAAGAAATATTTTGTCTTAGAATTCTAGTGATTTGATAAATCATGTACCAGAACCTCAGATTAAAAAAAAAAAAAAAATGTGTCCTAGTAGGATAAAGTGCTGGAATAGGGCAGGGAAAGGAGGGGTGTCAGAAGACTTAGGTCCAAAGCTCAACTCCACCATCCATCAGTCAAAAGACCATGAAGGAATCATCCAATTCCCTTCATCCTTGGACACAGATATGCAACTTGGGTACTGCTTACTTGATGAACTGCTACAGGAATCCAAGGACGCTATCCATTAAAAAGTTCCTGGAAACTGCTAAGTATTATAATGCTGTCAGTAAAGGTATAATTATTAATGCTATCATCATTTTGGGTCAATAAGACCTCTACTAGGTAGATCCCCAAAATTGTTAATTTCCTTTCTTGGATACCTTGAAGTAGGGATACTCTGAGATTATCATTTTTTATAATAAATATAATTTAGCAGGTAGTTCTTAAATGGATTCCATATCTAGGAAACGTAAGATTCTGGTGCTGATGGGGTACACCATGAGAGATTATGCCTTGCTCAATCGTGTTTCAGGGTTTTAAGAACATCAAGGAGGAAAGCAAGCGTTAACATTCAGTGAGAGCATATTATGAATCAAGTACTATTATGTGCTTTCACGTGCATTTTATTCTTCTTGGCAAGATTGGTTTACTTGCCCAAGACACTTAATATGGAGCAGACTTTACACTACCAACCAGGGATATCTGACTCTAAAGCAACAGAAAAGGTTTATGGTCTCCAGCTATGAGTGAGCTGGCACACCATTTCCTTTTATATTTCAGTCATTCTTATGGTTGACATATGGGTTAACAAAAAAAATGTTGATCTGCTGTATACCATCAGGAACCATCTCTACTAAAAATACAAAAATTAGCTGGGTGTGGTGGCGCAGGCCTGTAATCCCAGCTACTCGGGAGGCTGAGGCAGGAGAATCACATGAACCCGGGAGGCAGCAGTTGTGGTGAGCTGCAGTCTTGCCACTGTACTCCAGCCTGGGTGACAGAGCGAGACTCTGTCTCAAAAATAAAAATAAAACTAAAAAATAAAACAAAACCAGACAGCAAGGAAATGGCTCCAGAGGCAGGAGGGATTTGAAGCAAAAGCTAGTTAAATCATGGCAGGACAGAACCGGGGAGGGGAAAGAGTAAGACATCAAACTTATGAACTAAAACTCTGAAGGCAAGAAATCATGATAGTTCGGTAGAAAGTCTCCTTCAAATATCTAGAATTTTTCCAGCTTTAGTCACCACAACTGGAAGGAAAGTTTGGTTTTGTGTTGCTCTGACAGCACCTTCTCAGGCTGCAAGAATCTAGAAATCTTCCCTAGAGAAACCTAACATCAGGGTAGCTAAGGAATTGTGTGGATTCCCACACTGTCACCTCTTTTGAGGCAAATTTGCAAACTGGCAATTAAGACAGAATCTTAAGGTATCATTGATAGTTATAAGGTAAGGGCAATGGCTATGAATGGCAGGTTCACAGGCACAATTCCTTAGCGTATATTCTCCTCAAGCCATCACATACCAAAGAATGTGATCTAGATGAAGCCAGAAGACAAAAGTAGCCCACTCTTAAAATTCCTCTGACTTCTGTATCTACACTGGATGGTGGGGGAAGGTTGGGGTGGAGAGGGGTAAACAATCATAAAGGAACTATGCAATCAAGCTTGGTTGAGGCCACACAAAGTACCAAAGAATGAATTACACAGAGGTCAGTCTGAAATTCATGGAGTTCTCCCAAGGTAGTCATCACCAGTGATGGCAACAGAAGTTGGAGCTAAGAAAATTCAAGTGTGAAAGCCATATGAGCTCCTCATATCCTTAGGTCTTGGACTAACTATCACCTCCTCAAAAAGACCCAACTACCATCCTTTAGACAGGGTTCTCAACCCATCTAAAGTAGAGGATAGCAACTCTGTTGTTCTCTACAGCAATTCCTGTTCACTTATCCCAATAAAATTAGTCATTTGTCCCACTAGACTATAAGCTTTATGAAAACAAAGACCCTGCCTAACCTTTTCATTATTATACCCACAGTGCTTAGAACTGTGCCTAGAACACTATAAGTACTGAATAATGATTTGATGAATAAAAAATAATTAGTATGTAACAATGACTCAAAGTGTGGTCCCTGGACAAGCAACATTGGCATCACTGGGAACTTACTGGAAATTAAGTCTCAAGATTAATTTTACACACTTAATTCTCACACTCACTGAATCAGAAACTGGGAGTAACAAGCCCTTCAGGTGGTTTTCATGCATTCTCAAGTTTGAAGACCACTGGTATACAAGAAGAATGTATAAAAATTCATCTACCAAGAGTACAGAAATACTTATTTCCTGGTGGTATCAAGTAAAAAGGTAAAAGTTCTCTTCTATAATGGGGTAAGAATCATTGGTCAGTTCATCCACAATTCTAAGTCTGGTATGTGTACAACTAATATCTTATTGGAATGTAGCAAGGATTTCCAAATGCAGGACCTTGAAAAACTCACCTAAACTCTCTAAGTATATTTCCTTATCTGTGAAAAGGGAACACTACCAACCTCACAGGTGGTTAGGATTAAATGAGATTTTTAAAATATATTACCCAACTTCTCATACATAGTAAACACTCAATAAATGGTGGTAGTAGTAGTATTGCTTCTTACTGAACGTGTTTCCAGAGGCCTCTGAAGATAAGTATCTCACAGAACAATTTTCAACCCCTAAGAGCACCCTGGGAAAAAAGAAAGTGTCCCATTTTTCAAAAGAGTACATCCTATTACCAAAATGCTAGGATACAAGTAGCTCTGTTAGAGTATAACGATACACAATTTGCTGGTGTCTCCAGAGGCAAGGAGACACCAAAGAAAAAGAGATACATTAACTCACAAAGGGTTAAAGTAAGGGGTGGGGGATACAAGATGGGAGCAAAACCAGAGACTGCTGGCAGTTAGGATGGCAGGGTTGAAAGAGCAAGGCTATGCTGTGATGAACTGTTATCAGCTGGCAAGAAGGAAGTCCTTATATGCCTGATGTCCATATTTTCCAAGCCAAAAACTGGCATAAAGTCTAATGAATGTAAGTATACTTATGAACACAATGGGACAAAATGAAACAGGGCTGTCCCGGGAAATCCAGAATATATGGTTACTATCTGGAAATGGTCTATTTTTAAAAGAACCCAACCCCAGCATGACTAAAGAACTGCATAGAGTTTCACAATACCCTTATACAGTCTCCAGTTATGACTCACCTGAATGATGAATGCTGAATGGGCCATGACCATTAAAAAAATTAGAGCATAGGCCGGGCATAGTGGCTCACTCCTGTAATCCTATCACTTTGGGAGGCCCAGGCAGCCGGATCACTTGAGCCCAGGAGTTTGAGACCACCCAGGGTAACATAGCAAAAACTCGTCTCTATAAAAAATTTACAAAAATTAGCCAGGCATGGTGTTGCGTGCCTGTAGTCCTAGGTACTTGGGAGGCTGAGGTGGGAAGATCACCTGAGCCTGGGAGGTTGAGGCTGCAGTGAGCTGTGATTGCACCACTGCCCTCCAGCCTGGGTGGCAGAGTGAGACCCTGTCTCAAAAAAAAAAAAAAAAAAATTAGAGCATGTATGAAAAGTTACTTAGCATCATCTTCTCTGTCCTCCCATTCCACCAGCTCCTTCTGGTTTCATAAATTCATTGGCCATCTGGAGACCTTAGTTAAAAAAAAAATCATGAGGCTAATGCCTAGTATCCTACATTAGTTACTACTGAATTTTGATACCAGTTCAAGGGTCCTTTTGGACTATCTGATTACCTTTGACAGCCAGGAGGTCCACAAGGTGCTTCAATACTAAATTATGTTCATAAGTTAATAGTTTCTTGAGATCCAATAGACAACTAAGTAGAATTTACAACCATTGGTTAAAAGAGATAATGGTCTTACTGCCAATGAGTCTGTCAATTATGAGACCAGCTACTATCATGTGAGAGATAGGTGAGTTTAAACAATTTGCCTTCTTGTGAAAGTAGTAGGTTTAAGAAAGATAAAAGAACTCCGGCTATCAGAATTGAAGAGTAGGGTGTCAAAAGAGAGGATGAAGGATAAATTATCTCTTACTATTGTGTTACTTTCCCGTACAGAAACATTTTTCTCAAATAGAACCAAAATGCAGAGACACACTAACTGGTGTAGTCACCTAATGTGACTGAGACTGAGGAGGAGTTGTTGAATCAGAGGATCTTTTTACTTCAGGGAAGTGCCTCCAGACCTAGTTGACAAAAACTTTCAAATTGTTTTGGTTTCCTCTCCAATTCTGGAAAACACAGACCACCTTGTAGTTGTAGGGAGGATATCTATTAGACCTCAGAGTTACAGTAATGAGGATGTCTTGTTCCAATTTCTATCTGGAGCAGTTCACACTTCCTTATGTAACCAGGGGCTCCCTGGTTTCCTGAGTATCACCATTCTGGGGAATAAATCAGTGTGCATACTGATGCTCAGAATACCTGACCTCAACCATTTGTTACACCTTAATCTTCCAAGATACTAATCTACTTGACACTGTCTAGTACAAGGTAGAGTTGTGAATACTATACCCCTGAAAGACTTAGTCCATTACCTGGAAGCAAGTCAAAACTAGATATTCAAAGCATAGAGTGGTCCAGAATAAAAGAGACTAAAAAGAAAGTTAAGAAGTTTCCTTGCCCCATTCTTTCACAATAGAGAGAATGGTTTAGACAGTGTACAAGGCCATCCCACAAGGATAAACAAGATGAGAAACCAAACTGCGGTTGATGGGGTCAATTTTGTACAAGAAACCATTATTAACCACCTTCTCTACTATTTTTGCCATGCACTGGGGATAAGAAAGGAAAAAGACCATCCTCACTCTTCAGGAGCTTATACTCTATAAGTGACAGAGAGAACTACATGAATAGAATTTAATATAAAGCAGTAAATGATAAGAAAATAGTTATGAATGAGGAATTATGGGACAGAGAGGAGAGACACCCAGTTTGGGAGTTCAGGGAAGCAAGAAAGAGGACCATGACTGGAGAAAGTACTTTAGCTTGGTATCTGTGACTTGGAGCCATCAGATAGCATACATCAAAATGGGTAAAAGGAAGAAGGCAGACTAGAAATCTCCCAAAGAGCTGAAATAGCACCATGGCTTTTGGCATTTTTTAGATGGCAAAAATTTTAAAGAGTGGAGAGTTCTCCCTCAGCACGATGCCCATTTACCTACCCACCCTCATATACCTCTACAGAAGATTTGATTTGGTGGAAAAACAGGGAAGCAAAGCAGGTATGTTAAACATCCAGAAGGATGCACACCACATAATAATAGGTTCTCAGCAATTTCTCTTGATTTCTCCTCACAAGCTCTACCAGAATTTCAAGAGTCAGATTGTGTGCTCTCAGAATTTGACAGAATACTGGAGATCTTCAAAGTATACCTGCAAGCAAAATCATAGACATTACTGCAGGGCTTCATCAATGTACGGCTGACAGAGCTCTCCAAATTCATTAGAAATGGTACAGCCCTTCTCTTTGGATGAACAATGCTAGCCTAACATGAGCCTCTAGATCACCACCCACATTATTCAGTTAAATGCCAAACTATACCATTTCTTTCCTGTACTGTTATTTGTAGTTATTCTTTCCTCACAAATCTAATTTCACAGCTAATTCTTATGCAGACTAGAGTCCACTCTGGACTAAACTATTCTTATATTTTCTTCAGTAATGACTCTGATTCAAATGTGACTAATCCCTCACTTATTCAACCATACAACTTCTACAGCATTCCCACATAGGTTAGAAAATCAAGTCAAAATGAATGAACAGATGCTTTAATTTTAAGCCACTCCACTCTTCCCTCTCTTGATTCAAGAATTCTCAAATAGACTTATTTCCCAACAGCTTTCTAAACAAAACTACTCACTCAGCTCTGTTTACGATCCTCACTGACTAGAATGTCTAGTCCTCTCCCCGTAAATTCTAAATCCTTATTTGAAACATAATTCAAAACTGTCCATGAATCCTTCCCACAACAAATAAGTCCATTAACTTCAAAATGATTAATATGCCTCCCTCATTCCCATGTATTATCATAAATATCCAACTCCCCATTATTCACATGTGGCTATTTCTACCTCTTTTAGTCACCCACATGTGACCACTTAAGGCACTGGAGCAAGGGAGAGAAGGCACATAAAGCCAGTTCACAGAACGAGGGAAAAAGTCAATAAAAGGAGGCAAGGATATTACTATTTTACACTATTTACATTAGGATCCCCCACAGAAGCAGAGATAATGAGAGATGATTACACACACACACACAATATTTAATTACATCAATGTATATTAAAACTTGAAACATAAACAGTCATAGAAATAGCCACCTGCTTAGTTAGCTAGAAAAGATAGTTTACTTACATATGTCCCAGTGGAAGAACAAGTTGGTAAATTATTCTATTTATACTGGAAGTTTACAGGCCAAAGCTAATATGAAACATGTATGTACATAAACACATATACTTACAAGGCAAATGTGCCCAGCCTATTCATCCCTGTAAGAAATCCTGCAAAACCAAAAATGCACTATTTTATTCATTAAATTCCTATTAGTCCACAGTATACTGTCAGATACACAGATGGCACTCAAATAGTAGTTGACAATGCTCTTCAATACAAATCTGTCAAGCCAAATTCAGGAAGAAATTAATCTTTAATCATAAAAACGCTCAAGAAAACATCTTGCATGTTACAGCATTCTTATAATTGTACTGGAAGATATACTGTAATTTACTTAGTATAGCCAAGAATTTATAGAACCATGATTCAGAGTTGCACACAATCTGATTTTAGCACTAAAGCTAAAAAATAAAACATACTGGAATCAACCCAACTTGCTTTATTTCCTGGAATACAGGTAGAAACCCATTATAGTTAACATCAGGAAAACAGGAACTTCTATATAACAATGTAATATCCTATAGTGAACCCATAGTACTTTGTTGATTTGGTTACAAAAAATTATTTACAGCAAATAATCAAGGAAAACAAATATTTACTTCAATGCTTTCCCAGTAACAGTCATTCCCTATAATGAAAAAATATTTATGTGTTGCTAGCAAAGCAATTCTCACTTGATGATCCACTGTGAACATTAGAGTGAACATTAGATCTCAAGAGCATTTCTCACTCTTGTGTCCCACGTTTTATTCAGCCCAACTTCCCCAATGCTTACCTCCTTAAATAGTATATACAAGCAAACATGACCACCTGATACTGATGTCAAGCTACTTTTGCAACTACTATTAACTATTTTAACTTGTCACTTGTATAAGATTTATGTGCTGATTAGGCTTACTCTGCTAATTTTAGTTACATTGCTAATATAAAGTCTACATAATAGAAAACACATTTTTTTTTAAAAAGTACGTTTCCATTCTCATGTGTTTGTAGCAGTCCTGTTATGTACCACGTATGATTCCAATGATGTAAGTTTTAATGAAATATTTAATATTATTAAAATTTTTTAAAATATTTCTGGTGCTTAACAGTAATGAAAAGGCCAGTGTTAAAAATGGACAACTTCCCTCCTAAATCAATGGCATATAGAATTTAAGATCTGATGAAATTAGGAATTTTTAGGGTACAAGACTTATGCAACTTCTCAGAATTCTACTTATTGAACATGAGTGTACAATACATATAAAATACTTCCCTGCTTGCAATGTCACAAGTTCCACTACCCTATTTTCTTTAATACTACAATGCTTATTAATGTTTTTGAAACTGCAGCACCCCATCATTAGTTGGTTGACTTAATAACACACTCTTTTTCTCTCCTATGAGTATGGAGTGTGTGGGTATTTTAATTGAAAATAATTTTGTTTTAAAAATTTCATGACACCTCTTGAAGTATTGAGAGGCAGATTTAAAAATTCACTGCTCTTAACTTCCTCACCTTAATACAAATTTTAAACAAAAATTCACTTAACACGTTTATAAGAAACAATGTTCTATGTAGATTGGTAATAGTAGAGTGGGGAAGAGAAGGGAAAGAAAATACAAAGATGAAGACAGAAGCTTACTATCCAATGTGGTAGGTAGACACGTACATAAATAATAGAAAATACCAGCCGGGAGGGTGGCTCATGCCGGTAATCCCAATACACGGGGAGGTTGAGGTGGGCAGATCACTTGGGGTCAGGAGTTCAAGATCAGCCTGGCCAACATGGTGAAACCCCATCTCTAGTAAAAATATTAAAAAAAAATTAGCCAGGCGTGGTGGTGTGCCTCTACCTGTAGTCCTAGCTACTTGGGAGGCCGAGGCAGGAGAATCGCTTGAACCTGGAAGGCAGAGGTTGCAGTGAGCCCAGATCACACCACTGCACTCCAGCCTGGGCAACAGAGGAAGACTCTGTAAAAATAATAATAATAATAATAATAATAATAATACTAGAAAATATACAAGACCTAAGATACTTGGGAGAGGTGATGAGGGTTACAGGTAAGAGGATAGGAGCACATGCTAAATCTGAAAGGGACAGCTTCGAAGTTTCACAATGGAACACTGATGTCGTATTGCAGAATTTAAATGACACTCCATTATCCTGCATATGTATTCCCACTTAAGTTCAAAGAGATATACATGCAGAGATGCTAAAAAATAGTTATCTAGGTTATATTCTAGTTTCCCAAGCCATGTGCCTATGGGACTACATCCACCCAGAGAGGGCACTCTTTTCTAATTCACACAAAAGCAATGTAAACGCCAGCAGTGGCCCTGAATACACAGACATATTCTCCTGTCTTTCCCTATACCAGCAATACTACAATTTTAATGCCCATCAATAAAGGACTGGTTAAACACCCAAGGAATGGAATGTCTTGCAGGCATTAAAAAGAAACAGGTACTGCAGTCTAGTTGATTATATTGTGACAATCAATTTTTTAGTATTGATAATACACTATAATTATACAAGATATCACCAGTGGGAAGCTGAGTGATGGGTACACAGGATTTCGTTGCACTATCTTTGCAACTTCTTGTGAGCTTGTAATTATTTCAAAATAAATAGTTTTTAAAAAGAAAAGAACCAGGAAGTCGCAGGTGCACTGATACAAAAGCATCTCCAAGGATGTGCAGCAATAGCAGCTCTTGTTTGTTGGAGGGAATGCAAAATGGTATAACCACTTTGGAAGACAGTTTGACAGTTTCTTACAAAACTAAACATACTTTTACCATACACTCCAGCAATCATGCTCCTTGGTATTTACCGCTCTCTTACTAGAGTATAAACTTCTTAAGGGCAAGGAAGCCTTATCTATCACAGTATTCCCATAGTTACTTGTATTTAGGTCAATCATCTCTGAAGACAGTTCATTTAATTAAAATTTCATAATTTAAAAATTAAGTAACTTTTAAAAGATGATTTAAAACCAAACTAATTTGCTTAAAATAGTACAGTGGATTTGCTCTGAGGGTAAATATTTTTCCAAGCATATTATAGAAAGAAATTACGCTACCATAACTAGACCAAGCCTCATCTCTTGAGGATGTTGCTCTGACTTCATGGAGATGAGATCAGCACTTTTTCTATCTGTATACTAGCACCGTGTCCTTTCTCCCTTCCTCAATCATGTATAGCTTACATCTAAGCTGAAACATGTCTAAAAAATTGCTAAGCTACTCTTTTGAAACGTGGTAAACAAATGCTAAATAAGGAGACTAAGATCCCTAGTGGGGAGAGGGAAGAAGATGGTAGTCACTTCTGAGAGTACCAGTTCAATAGCTTCCTACATAAGGAATCTTGTTTTGTCTGCTGGACATCCCTAATCCTGACAGCCAGCTCCAGAAACACTGCAGTACTGGCTTGGTGCTAACAGCAGATGGTTCAAGATGCATTAAAAACTGTTGAGAGCTTTTATTCATTTGGTTTGTCACATTAGTTCTTTCTCAAATAAACAGAATTCAAACCAAGAAAAAAGGAGAGCTGACTTTTTCCCCAGAGGAACAAATCTATACTATAATGTAAGTTATAATGGTAATGATACTGAACTTTGTAATTCTATAAGTCATTAGGTGAGATACATTATGCTTAAACTTGATTATAAAAGGTAATCCATTTTCATATTACAACTCTTTACACTTGTCCTTAATGGCAAAATACGCAATTCCTTTTGCACCAACCTAATAGGAAGGCTTGATGAGGGCAGAAATCACATCTCTTCTGTCTTTGAATCTCCTACACTGCCTTAGATATAGTAAACTTAAAAAAAAAACTTGAATTAATTTTTTCAAGGATGCATTTAATCTGCTCATTAACAGATAACTAAATTCTAAAATTCAGAAACCTCTATTTAAAAAAAAAAAGACTCATGTGCCATGTTAGTGTGCTGCACCCATTAACTTGTCATTTACATTAGGTATATCTCCCAATGCTATCCCTCCCCTCTCCCCCCTCCCCACAATAGGACCCGGTGTGTGATGTTCCCCTGTGTCCAAGTGATCTCATTGTTCAATTTCCACCTATGAGTGAGAACATGTGGTATTTGGTTTTCTGTTCTTGTGATAGTTTGCTGAGAATGATGGTTTCCAGCTGCATCCATGTCCCTACAAATGACATGAACTCATCTTTTTTTATGGCTGCATAGTATTCCATGGTGTATATGTGCCACATTTTCTTAATCTAGTCTGTCACTGATGGACATTTGGGTTGATTCCAAGTCTTTGCTATTGTGAATAGTGCCGCAATAAACATACGTGTGCATGTGTCTCTATAGCAGCATGACTGATAATCTTTTGGGTATATCCCCAGTAATGGGATGGCTGGGTCAAATGGTATTTCTAGTTCTAGATCCTTGAGGAATCGCCACACTGTTTTCCACAATGGTTGAACTAGTTTACAGTCCCACCAATAGTGTAAAAGTGTTCCTATTTCTCCACATCTTCTCCAGCACCTGTTGTTTCCTGATTTTTTAATGATTGCCATTCTAACTGGTATGAGATGGCATCTCATTGTGGTTTTGATTTGCATTACTCTGATGGCGAGTGATGATGAGCATTTTTTCATGTGTCTGTTGGCTGTATGAATGTCTTCTTTTGAGAAGTGCCTGTTCATATCCTTTGCCCACTTTTTGATGGGGTTGTTTTTTTCTTGTAAATTTGATTGAGTTCTTTATAGGTTCTGGATATTAGCCCTTTGTCAGATGAGTAGATTGCAAAAATTTTCTCCCATTCTGTAGGTTGCCTGTTCACTCTGATGGTAGTTTCTTTTGCTGTGCAGAAGCTCTTTAGTTTAATTAGATCCCATTTGTCAATTTTGGCTTTTCTTGCCATTGCTTTTGGTGTTCTAGATATGAAGTCCTTGCCCATGCCTATGTCCTGAATGGTATCACCTAGGTTTTCTTCTAGGGTTTTTATGGTTTTAGGTCTAACATTTAAGTCTCTAATCCATCTTGAATTAATTTTTGTAAAAGGTTTAAGGAAGGTATCCAATTTCAGCTTTCTACATATGACTAGCCAGTTTTCCCAGCACCATTTATTAAATAGGGAATCCTTTCCCCATTTCTTGTTTTTGTCAGGTTTGTCAAAGATCAGATGGCTGTAGATGTGTGGTATTATTTCTGAGGGCTCTGTTCTGTTCCATTGGTCTATATCTCTGTTTTGGTACCAGTACCATGCTGTTTTGGTTACTGTAGCCTTGTAGTATAGTTTGAAGTCAGGTAGCATGATGCCTCCAGCTTTGTTCTTTTGGCTTAGGATTGTCTTGGCAATGCAGGGTCGTTTTTGGTTCCATATGAACTTTAAAGCAGCTTTTTCCAATTCTGTGAAGAAAGTCATTGGTAGCTTAATGGGAATGGCATTGAATCTATAAATTACCTTGGGCAGTATGGTCATTTTCACAATATTGATTCTTCCTATCCATGAGCATGGTATGTTCTTCCATTTGTTTGTGTCCTCTTTTATTTCACTGAGCAGCGGTTTGTAGTTCTCCTTGAAGAGGTCCTTTACATCCCTTGTAAGTTGGATTCCTAGGTATTTTATTCTCTTTGAAGCTACATATGTAACAAACCTGCATGTTGTGCACATGTACCCTAGAACTTAAAGTATTACAAAAAATACAACAACAACAATAATAATAATAATAATAATAATAATAATAATAATAATAAAAGACTCAACAGTTTTATTGATGTGTCATAATTATTTCAGAAAACAATTTTCCACGGTCTATTTAGAGACTCCGCCTGAGCTAAAAACAACTTTCTGGGCAATCGATGCACACATTAAGTGATACATACTTCACATCAGACTGAAGGTCTCTTGAAATTGTTCTAAAAGAAAGGCAGAGAAGCTCAAAGAGATTTTTAAACTTCAGTTTCTTGAGAAGTGTCATGAAATCATTAAAGATATTACTTTTGATATCAAAAATATCATTAAGCACTTTTAGGACAGTGGAGGGATATGTTACTAAACCATGCTTGAGTACTGCAACTCTCACCACATTAGAAATCATACTTGGAAGAGGCAGGCAAGTTTAAAATCTCTTTGGTATAGTTTTCTCATATCAAAAACTGGAGCAATAATCAATTCTGAACTCATGAAAATGTTCTGAGAATTAATGATTATAATTTTTCTCTGTATTTTGTTACAGTTTATCTAAAAAGGTACCAAATATTCTACTTAGGCAATATACTTGTACATGTTTACAACATATGAAATTGTCAACTAAAGCTTAACTTTGGAAATAATCCATAACCTCACTTTCAGAATCTAACCTGCATGCCAAAGCACTGAAATTTCTAAAGCTAACTACTAATTCTTTCCTCTAGATTGAGTCACTTTCTTAATGGCTGCCTTAAGAATTAAAATTAACATCTTAACCTAAAGCAATCTAGTTCAGATTAATAACAATCAGTGTCAATAACATACAAAAACTCTGTTCCCCTATAGCTCTGTTCCCTCCCTCCATGTGCTATTACTGTCATTCAAATTACATCTTTATATGAAATATGCCCAACAACAGTTTTATAATTAGTTTTTTGTGTAGTTCCTGTCTTATAAATCAGATAGAAGTTATAAACAAACATACCCTTATACTCTCTTTTATGCTTACCTGTGTAGTTACCTTTACCAGTACTCTTTATTCCTGCACATTCAAGTTAATAGTTTCCTTTCATTTCACCCTGAAGGATTACCTTTCGTACTTCTTCCAAAACAGGTCTTCAGCAACAAATCATTTGTTTGTTTATCTGGGAATGTCCTAACTATCTTTCCTTTATAAAATATAGTTTTGCTAGATATAGAATTCTTGATTGACAGTCTTACTTTCTAACGTTTTGAATATTTCATCCCACTGCCCTTCTGGCCCAGTTTCTGATGAGAAATTAGCTATTAAGCTTATTGAAGATCCCTTGTGAGTCTCTTCTCTCTTGCTGCTTTTAAGATTCTTTTTGTCGCTCAACAATTTCAGTATCATTGTGTCTGGGTGTGAATCCTTTTGAGTTTATCCTACTTTGAGTACATGGAGCTTCTTGGATGTTATACTTAGTATTTTCATCAAATTTCGAAGTTTTCAGCTGTTATTCCTTCAAATGTTCTTTTACTCCCTTCAGGGACTCACTATGTGTACATTGGTATACTTCATGGTGTCCCACAGGTCTCTTAGGCTTTGCTACCTTTTTTCTTTTTTTCCACATATGATAATCTCAGTTAACCTATCTTCTAGTTTCTTGATTCTTCTGTCAGCTCAAATCTGCTGGTGAGCCCTTTTAATAATTTTTTTTTCATTTCATCTATTGTAATTTCCAACTCCAGATTTTCTATTTGGTTCTTTATAACGTCTCTTTCTCTGTTGATATTTGCTATTTGGTGAGACATCATTCTCTTACCTTCCTTTAATTCTTTACCCACAGTTTCCTTCCATTCTTTGAACAGGTTTACAATAAGAGAATTAAAATCTCATCTAGTAAGCACATCTAGGATTCCTCAGTGACAGTTTTTATTGACTGCTTACCTCCCTGAATTAAGTGCCATAGTTTACTCTTGGTTTTAATTTTTTTTGGTTGAAAACTAGACATTTTAAACAATATAAAGTAGAAAGTTTGGAAATCAGGTCTCTTCTCCCCTAAGGTTTATTGTTACTCTTTGTTTAGTGACTTTCCTAGACTAGTTCTGTAAAGCCTATATTCCCTGTCAAGTATGTCCATTGAAGTATCTGTTCAGCTCCCTAGTGGTCAGCTAATGACCGACATATTTTCTAAAATGTTTTGAACCAACAGATCTTTCATCCTTTGCCAAAAAGCCCTGTGTTGGGTATGCCTTCAATGCTCTGAGAGCTTACAATTCTGCCATAGCCTTCACTTCCTGCTTTCACAGGGTCTAAAAGTCAGCCACCTCAGGCAGATACAGTATTAAACAATTGCTGCTGCTTGTTTTCAACAAATGTCCTAAGGATAGGGCTTTTCCACTGAGTCAGATCAAATAAAGACAAGCCTCGTGAATGGGGCCTTCCCAAAGAGCTGCCAGACAGGTCAAATAGTGACAATTATCTGGGGATAAGATATTTGAGCTTGTACCTCTCCAGTAGCTACAGGTTTTCACAGCTACCATGGATGCAAGGTTACTAGTTTCCAGAGATATTTTGGGTCTGGGGAAAGGTTGGTTGGATTAGGGCAAGTTAAAATACAACAAATCTAACTTTCTTTTAACCAAAAATCAGCTATTTTATTGAATAAATACTCCTCAGGTTGCTGGAAGCTTTTGGTTAATTTTTAGAATTCTGAAAAACTTGTTTTTAACAACTGTTGCCAGACATTGCTTTTATAGAGGAGTAGATTTTCTGATGTCCTTACTCCAATATTCCAGAAATTCCCTCTTTACTTGAGTTTGAAAATCATTCTGGTATTGGTGTCTTCTTAAAAGGCATCAGCTCTTAAAATTGTCCAACAAAATATGTGGGATCCCTGGTGGTATGTACACATAAGCTGCTAGGTAAAGTTCATAAACATCTATAAAATTAGAAGAGAGAAAATATGATCAGCTTTGATTTATATTCTATTTTACCTTTGGTGTCTACAGGGAAATAAATGTATTTTTAATAACAGATGCACTAAAAAAGCATTTATTGTTATAAACGTTTGGCTATATTTCAAGTATTTTTAAAATATTGCTTTTTTTTAAAGATTCACATACTTTAATTTTAAATAAAAGAACATGAGAAACTATAAACAATCCTAGTCATGGTAGGACTGACTGCACAGCATCTAGTTACTTCAATGCGTGAAGTCATAACTAAACAGAAGGAAAGTTACTAAGGTATTCTTTGATCAAATGAGAAAATGGTCATTATAAGGTCTAAGTTTTATAAGGAATCAAACATTTTAAAAATGCATTTTATTAGAACACTTACTACTTTATATCATACAATTGATTATTCATTGTAATGATGCCAAAGCAAATTACAAGATATGAGAAACTTTTACAACAATAGTAGCATTATCCTAATACTAGATTAGGAGATGGTAAACCTATTACAAGTGGTTTCCCATTTAGAGAGTTCTGGGGATCCTGAATGAGTTTAGTTGCAGGGATGATATGAAAACAACCTTATGCCTTTGTGTGTGGCTGGTGGGGGAGAAAGAGGGAAGAGTAAGGAAAAAGAAAGAACACATCATAATACTTTCCATATAACTGCCCTGTCTCTCTTAATGTAGCACCTACAATTATATATGAGACTCTGGGTTTGGGAGTCAGGCTGCAAGAGGAAAAATACTGATAGTCAACCACAATGAATAAAACACTATAAGAGTGATTACAAAGTCATTAAGACTTCTGCTTGGAAAATCAACTTAAATAGAGCAGATAATATAGAGGAAATCACTCATGAAAATCAACAACAGTCATCTCAATGATATTTATGATGCTATCGATTATATGGAGTTCAATGTTCTATACATATTTTAAAAAACAGTATAAGCAGACTATAAATGTATATAACATGATACGTTTTCATTACTATAGATCTTCAGACTCCATGGACATAAAATCTGCAATTTCAGGAATTTATAAGCAACCATTAAGGTCCTTAATTTTCATTTAATTATTTTATTTATATTTTATTGTATTTCATTTGAGAAATTAATTTGAAGAATTTGAATCCTGTGTACTTTAAAACTAATACGTGTGAATGAATTGCTAAGCTAGTAATTATCCTATCATTTCACTAAGCTTGGATGTTTTCTTTGCATTACAAGCTATGCAGCAACTCAAGAAGTGATAAAAAATTTTGTTTTTGAAAAAGAAATAAAGCAAATTTCTAGTGTTGGTGATTAACATAAGGAAATATTTTAGTGCTGGTTCTTAGACAAAAGATATTAATTTTGGATAAGTTAAAGTCTAATGTGTTAAGTTCAGCTTTGACTCAGATCTAGGAGATAAACAGGTCTGTCATAAAACATTTCGTGAGGGAAACTGCATGATAAATAGTATTTGTGCTTTCAATGATAACTTATAATCCCTTGGCTCAGGCTTCTTCAAATCTGTTTTTCTTTATCTAAATTACATTAATGTGAGAAAAGCCACATCAAGCATTTTCAAAACAAGAAAGGTATTCCCTTTCAAAAATATTGAATTGAAAAGTAAACAGTTTATAGATCAAGGTGTACAACATTGTTATATGTATACACACTGTGTATTATCACAATCAAATTATCACACCCATCACCACCCATGCTCTATATAAGATCCTAAGAACTTGTTCATCTTATAATTCAAAGTTTGTACCCTTGCTCAGTATCTCCCCAGTTCCCTCATCCCTCAGACCTTGGCAATCATCATATAACTGTTTCTATGAGTTTAACCTTTTTAGACTTCACATAAAAAGTGAGATCATACAGTATTTGTCTTTCTGTCGGCTTATTTCACTTAGCATAATGTTTTCCAGGTTCACTCATGTTTTGCAAATGGCAGGATTTCCTTCTTTTATGGCTGCTTAATATTCCATTGTGTATATTTATTTATCCATTTTCTGTCAATGGACACTTAGGTTGTTATCTTGGCTACTGTGAATAATGCTGCAATGAACATGGGAGCACAGATATCTCTTCAATACACTATTTTCTTCCTTTGGATATATATGCAGAAGTGGGATTGCTGGACTGATCATATAGTAGTTCTATTTTCAATTTTTTGAGGAACCTCTATACTGTTTTCCATAATGGCTATACCAATTTACATTCCAACCAACAACCAATTTACATTCCAACCAACAGTGTACAAAGGTTCCCTTTTGTCCATATCCTTGCCAACACTTGTTATCTCTTGTCTTTTTGATAACAGCCATCCTTAACATGTGTGAGGTGATAGCTTATTTTGGTTTTGATTTGCATTTCCCTGATGATTAGTGATGTTGAGCACCTTTTCCTGTACCTATTAGCTATTTGCATGTCTTTTTTGGAGAAATGTCAATTCAGGTATAAAGGTATTCCTTTTGTTCATCAAAGGTAAGATATTCCAAGTGTGAAAATAACACAATGGTCAATTAGTGAGTATACTGTGGAAATCGGTTTTCTATTACAGTTATCTCTTACCTGTGACATGCCCATTTGTTTCTAACATAGGATTGTCGTTGGTCCACAATCACTGAATCAACAGGTCATTACATTAGACTTCTCAAACTTTTCAACTGACTTACACCATAGGCAAAATAAATTAAAGGTGTGAAATGAGTAGGAATTGAGAGTTGCCATAAGTGGCTCATCACAAATGGCAAATTTCGTAATGCTTTATTTTTGTGAATTTTACATTCTACAATATAACATACCTATATTTGTTTCAATATCAAATTTATGCTCTCAGTTTTAACTCTGGAAAACTGGCATTCCAAGAAGAGACATCAAGTTTACCCTGTGGCTTCATTTATCCTCTAGCACACCACCACATAGCTATAGTTTCCATTATGTTTAGATAAATGCTTCTTCCTTTCCTAATACGTCTAATATTCTCATACTGTCTTTTAATTATTTAGCCATGACTTCCTTCAGTTCTTTGAAGATGTTTACGATAACTGATCTAAAGTTTCATCTAGTAAGCACATCTAGGATTCCTCAGTGACAGTTTTGTTGACTGCTTACGTCCCTGAATTAAGTGCCACAGTTTACTTACGTTGGTTGTATTTTAGTTTTTTTGGTTGAAAACTAGACATTTTAAACAATATAAAGTAGAAAGTTTGGAAATCAGATCTCTTCTCCCCTAAGGTTTGTTGTTACTGTTTGTTTAGTGACTTTCCTGGACTAGTTCTGTAAAGCCTATATTCCCTGTCATGTGTGCCCATTGAAGTATCTGTTCAGCTCCCTAGTGGTCAGCTAATGACCGACATATTTTCTAAAATGTTTTGAACCAACAGATCTTTCATCCTTTGCCAAAAAGCCCTGTGTTGGGTATGCCTTCAATGCTCTGAGACTTTACAGTTCTGCCATAGCCTTCACTTCCTGCTTTCACAGGATCTAAAAGTCAGCCACCTCAGGCAAATATAGTATTAAACGATTGCTGCTCCTTGTTTTCAACAAATGTCCTGAGGATAGGGCTTTTCCACTGAGTCAGATCAAATAAAGACAAGCCTCATGAATGGGGCCTTCCCAAGGAGCTGCCAGACAGGTCAAATAGAGACAATTATCTGGGGAAAAGATATTTGAGGAACTTGCAGGGGGTCTTAATCTAGAATTCATTAGGAGGTCCTGGAGTCCAGGGATAGATTTCAGGGGTGTTGTGAAGCTGACTTGTACTTTCCCAGCCAAAGTTAGTTGATACTCCTTGAATATTCTTAAGAAGCCAGCACTATAGGAAGCTTCTATAGAAACCTGATGAAAGATACGAAACTTCTAATCAGAAAAATGCACTTATATACATTTTTGCATAAAATTTCATTATGTCTGCCAACCCCCCTAAAATCCATTCTTAGACACTAAATCAAAAACCCATGACTTTAAACATATTAGAAAAAAACTGTTATTTAAATATTTTGAAACCTACAATTTAAAACAGTAGAAAAAGAAGAAATAAATAGTGCCAAATAATTTTCCAAGCATTCCAATCTTCCACAGGAATGGAATCATAGAGTAAAAGATAAGCCTGTGCCATACTTCACCGAAAACCATAAACATGAAGTCCTACCATCTTGAATACAGCTACATATAACCAGGTCAGTCTCTAACTAACAAACAAAATCAAATAAATCTACAATGATCTTATGGTTTCAGTTATAAGCATAAGAGAAAAAGATACCTACTTTCAGGTAAGGCACAGGAGGAAGGGGTACAATGGGACATCTCCTTTATTCTCTGCTTTAAAATCACCCTAGAAAAAATTCTAGAAACTTTTTAGACTTGTACTGCCCTGATTCCAAAATTCCCCCAGTTAGACAGTGTCTATACACTGCTGTAGATACTCAAATCCAATGACTGAAAAAAAATTGGAAGTCATAAATTTACACCTCCCCATTCCCATCATTCTACCACCTCCCCAAAACGGAAAACCAGCAGGACCGGTAAAGAACTTTGCTAGTGGTAAACACTGCTAGAATTTACATAGTAAAAGTTCTATAATGAAGGTGCTACCAAGCTTTCAAATATTCAAGATTACTGCTCTTGAAAATGGCAAAGCTCCAGCGAGAAACTATGTTGAAGAACGGGTAAGAGGAGAATTTTCCTAGGCCAGGCACGGTGACTCACAACCATAATCCCAGTACTTTGGGAGGCCGAAGTGGGTGGATCACCTGAGGTCAAGACTTCAAGACCAGCCTGTCCAACATGGTGAAATCCCATCTCTATTAAAAATACAAAAATTAGCCAGGCGTGGTGGCAGTCACCTATAATCCCCACCTACTTGGGAGGCTGAGGCAGGAGAATTGTTTGAACCCAGGAGGCAGAGGTTGCAGTGAGCCAAGATCGCGCCATTGCACGCCAGTCTGGGCGACAGAGCAATACTTTGTCTCACAAAACAAAACAAAACAAAAACCACAAAAAAGAGAGAGAGATTGACTGATTTTCCTAAATGTATACTTCAAATCTGGGGTGGGAAAGATTGAAGTAAAAAGTGTTTAAATAAATATAACAATTCTGAGAAAATGAATGGACCTGAGGCCGTGCTGGACTGGTACAAATTATTTAAATTAGTTAAGAGTTAATGAAGGGTTATTATGAGATGGTGAATATAACTTAATGAAAGTGAAAGAAACCTTCAAGACTAAAGCACTCCTCTTCTGTAAGAACTGATCTGAATTTCTCTAGACTGAGCAGAAATAAACAGAAGCAAAGGTTCTATGTGTAGCCCAATGGAGACAGGAATCGGCGTCCGTTGGACCTACATCCATTTTTTTCACTTTAAAATGGGTTTGCATGTTCTCTTGCCACAGTCAAAACAGAAAAGCCCTGACTTTTTCCCCCAGTTGTGCTCTACACTATGGAGGTGCCTATTTAAGATGCACGTTGTTTGAAGTCTGTGAAAAATGAAGTTGAAATCTAAATAGTTCAACCCTCTATAAACAAAATTGCCTCCCACTCCCCTGATGAGGGCATCCACCTTTGTTAATAAAGATTTATGGATATTAAAAGTGATCAGGAACCTCTGTGTGGTCTGTACTGAAAACCACTGGATTCCATTTGGCCTCGTATCCCATTATGCGGCAGGAGTCTATGATTATTACATAGGGTCAACATCCAACTCTTCTTCAACAACTTTTAATTCAAAAATATTGTACTACCACTATTTTCTGTTAATATCTGGTATTTTTCCTCCTCAGTGTAACAGTATATAATTCAAATTGCATATTCGACTATAAGAGGGAGAGTTCATTTACTTATAGACATAAACTGACTACATAGAGAACACTGTTAGTGAGCATCATGCTAGTGTTGTTTTCTGTTTCCTGAGTACACTGATAAAATGCTCATGCTTTACAATCTGTCAGAGATTAGTCCCATATTTGGAAAATAATTTTCTTATATTCTAAAACATATTCTGGGAATAACAGAAGGGAGTTACTAAAATAGAATTTTACAGTGATCACTGAAAAAGAAGTTTAAGTTCTAAACTTATGTCTTAAAGACACATCGTCAGCTAAAATACTGAGAATTTTGCTTGTTTTTTCCTTCAAAGCATAATAATTCCTCAACATAACTAAAAATATGCTTCTCATTGTAATTCAGGAAACTATTTTAGAATTTTGTTTCTAAATAATAGTATAAAACCTTTACAAGTTTGCTTATATAGATTGTTTCTTAGAGTTGTAGCATTCTTAAAGCTCATGTGAAGAACCATAAAGAACATTCCCATTAGCCTAATCTATGTTTAAACTAATTTCATAAAGAAGACTGTCATCATTCACAATCTTCCTAAAATTATTATAATCCCTAGTACCTAAATTATCTCAGTTAAATTTGCAATATCCAAGTAAAATTTATTCATTAAGAGGAAAGAAAGTGATCAAACCATTTAATTGTATCATAATTATGGTATTTTTAAACTACATAACTTTGTAGCTAGACAATTTTTCTAACTTCATGTTTGAGACACTGAAGCTCAGAAGAAAAAAGATCACTGAACACAGAAGGCACTCAGGCAGTGTGACATAACCAATGTTAATCTAACTGACTTAAGCTGAATGCGTACTGAAGGATGAAAGCACTTTGTCTACAGAGCAGACACCTGCTTGTGTTATTTCCTAGTCTCTTGTCCAGGCTTCATGACATTCACAACATTAAAGGTGCTGGTGAGACATAATTAAATGGACAAAAAGAAATTTTACCAGGAAAGAGGCCACTCACAGGCCATTAAAAGTTTAAAACTGTCAACTGTTAGACCTTCATTTCCCAATGCTTGTTATGGCTAGTCTCCTTACAGGTCACCTTTCTTACTAGGTTCGCCCCCACTTCAACCTACTTTTGATTGGTACCCATTGACCACTGTATAATGCTCATCCTGACCTGTGTCTAAGATGTTTCTCTGCCTAGACTGCTTTTTTCATCTATGAACGTTCTACCTAGCTGAAATCCTATTTTGTCTGTAAAGCCTTCCTGTACAATCTTAGCCCACATTAGTCTACCCAAACAATGAGTCCTACAGACATCATTGTCTCCATCACTCATTTAGCTGTTGAATCATATGTGACGTCATTATTTGTTTCATGAATCCTGTCTTTTCAGTATGACTGCAAGCTTTTTAAGGACATGAAGCATGGTTTATGCCTATTTTACAGACTTCTCACCCATACTCATAAAGGGGTCTAGCATAGTGTTCTACCCAGAACAGCTGTATTACTTGTTGAAATGAAATATTAGAACCAGTCATAATATTAGAGGAGTACTTGCATAGCGTAAGAGATAGGTATTGATGTCAAACACAGTCTTAAGATAATACTGGCAAAAAAGACTTGAGACTTCAACAAATATTCATTTTAAAAGTCTGTAAGCAAAGGGATAATCATAGTAAAAATTCTACTTTCTTGTTTAGAAGTGCAAAGCCATCTCTAAATGGAACAAGTTAGATACTGCTCCAAAACCCAAATTGATACATTACAATTCAGTGATATGATTTTTAAAATGTCTACACCCCAGCTAATGATAGAGAGCCTCATACTGGTTGTACAAAAACAGGGCAAACAAACAAATTTTGAGACTTGCAACTTGACCATAACTATTATTTCACAGATGCCACTGTCACATTTATATGTAAGTTTTTCATTAGAAATAAGCGTGTATGCTATAAGAAGCAATTTCAAGAAGTGCTTAACTGAAATGGTTATATAGTCTATATATACACATATAGACTTAAAGGCTTTACTTATAATATCCCCTTATGCAATTTATCTTCCAATTTTCCATCTCTCTAGAAAACACATTTCCTCAGAAACCCCATCTCTACTAAAAATTAAAAAAGAAAATCAGCCAGGCATGGTGGCGCACACCTGTAATCACAGCAACTCGGGAGGCTGAGACAGGAGAATCACCCGAACCTGGGAGGTGGAGGTTACAATGAGCCGAGATCACACCACTGCACTCCAGCCTGGGTGACAGAGCAAGACTCCATCTCGGGAAAAAAAAAAAAAAAAAAAAAAAAAGTTACTTCTGATTTTAATTCCTTTAGTTTATTCGTAACTTTCAATAGGTTTGGAAAAATAAATACCTCAAAGCCTAAATTAGGCTCTCTTATAAAAAGGATTTGTGTACCTCTAGTACTTTTTTTTTTTTTTGAGATGGAGTTTCAGTCTTGTTGCCTAGGCTGGAGTGCAATGGCGTGATCTCAGCTCACAGCAACCTTCACCTCCCGGGTTCAAGCGATTCTCCTGCCTCAGCCTCCAGAGTAGCTGGGATTACAGGCATGCACCACCACACCCAGCTAATTTTGTATTTTTAGTAGAGACGGGGTTTCTACATGTTGGTCAGGCCGGTCTCAAACTCCCTACCTCAGGTGATCCACTGCCTAGGCCTCCCAAAGTGCTGGGATAACAGCCATGAGCCACCGCGCCTGGCCCCTCCAGTAAGTTTATAGGATTAATTTGTGAAGGATTCCCAAAATTCCTGTAAGAAATGAGTTGCTTTAGGTAAAGCCACTATTATGTGCCTTTAAAAATTAAGCTAAGCCTAGTGCTTACAGTTAACATTACTATACACTTAAACATTTACTAAGAGGGTAAAATCTCATCTTTTTTACAACCATAAAAAATAAGTGGCTGGGCGTGGTGGCTCATGCTTGTAATCCCAGCACTTCAGGAGGCCGAGGCGGGCGGATCACCTGAGGTCAGGAGTTCAAGACCAGCCTGGAAAACATCTCTACAAAAATACAAAAATTATCTGGGCATGATGGCAGGTGCCTGTAATCCCAGCTACTTGGGAGGCTGACGCAGGAGAATCACTTGAAACCGGGAGGCGGAGGTTGCAGTGAGCCGAGATCATGCCATTGTACTCTAGCCTGGGTGACCGAGCAAGATTCTGTCTCAAAAAAAAAAAAAAAAGTAAAGTAAAAGCAGCCTATATGTAAAAGATAAACTGATAAACAAAAAATTGCTGACACTCATCTGTGAGAATGTAATTTACAAATTAAATTGACCATAGTAGGTCCTTCTAAGATAAAGTACAAAAGAGATAAGTAAGTACCTTTGCATGACTGTATTCTGCAGCCAGTCAGAAATTATACCTAGGTCTATCATTTAATAGTGTCTGTTCCATAATCTTTGTTATAGATAATAACTGTGAGCAAACTATATGAAACAAACTTCACACATCTAAGTAGAGGCTATTAATATAAATATACAGGCCTAAAAAGAAGGTATGTCTGAATACCTGAGTATTTATAACTATTTGCATAGACAAGTCAAGAAAAATAAGTAAGGATAATTACAGGAGAGTGGTTACATTCATGCTCTTTTGGGTAAAGCTACTTGTCCTACAGCTTCCAGAGTTATGTAGAGGCCTCATTCTGAAGACGCCGTACAAATGGTTTTCAATGTGGTCTCCTAGAAGTATTAAAAGGACCCATAGCAGGTCTTCATATTATGAAACTTCATGATATGCATTTTTTTATGATAGAAACTTTTTTTTTTCTTTTTTTTTTTTTGGAGACATGGTCTGACTCTGTCGCCCAGGCCGGAGTGCAGTGGTATGATCACAGCTCACTGTACCCTCGACCTCCTGGGTTCAAGCAATCCTCCCGCCTCAGCCTCCCGAGTAGCTGGGACTACAGGCGCGTGCCATCATGCTCAGCTAAGTTTTTCAAATATATAATTTGTAGAGATGGGGGTCTCATTATGTTGTCTAGGCTGGTCTGGAACTCCTGGGTCAAGCAATCCTCCTGCCTCGGTCTCTCAAAGTGTTGGGATTACAGGCGTGAGCCACAGCACCTAGCCAGAATAATTATTACTTTTTTTTTTGAGACAGAGTCTCGCTCTGTCGCTCAGGCTGGAGTGCAGTGGCACGATCTTGGCTCACTGCAAGCTCTGCCGCCCGGGTTCACGCCATTCTCCTGCCTCAGCCTCCCGAGTAGCTGGGACTACAGGCGCCCACCACCATACCCGGCTAATTCTTTGTATTTTTAGTAGAGACAGGGTTTCACCGTGTTAGCCAGAATGGTCTCGATCTCCTGACCCCATGATCCGCTTACCTGAGCCTCCCAAAGTGCTGGGATTACAGGCGTGACCCACCACACTGGCCCAGAATAATTATTTTTTAACAAGAATGCTGTCGCCATTGGTCCTAAAGGAGGGACATCTAAGTTTTATGACGCAAAACATAAAAAGCACTCCTGCTCCAGATCAGGTGCTCAGTCTCCCTTTTCTGCCCTGAATCCATGCTTCACTTCACTTTAATACAATTCATTTTACTCCCTCCCTGATTCCCATAAGCCCTCTGTCCCTGCCTCAAGCCACATGTGACTCTCTTTCTCCACACAGCCAATGCCTACAATGTGGGAGAGTCAATTTCCACAAAACAACTTGCCAGACAGGACAATAGTTGGAGGAGTTTGTGGAGTAAAGTATACCACAAACCACATATCACCCACCTCATTAGTGTCAGAAAAATAGAATATTATTCCTTTTTGTTCTTGTGAGGGTTTTTTGAATGGACAAGTAGAAGAGTGTGGGGGTAGATGGATCTGTGAACTCAACAAAAAGTTTTAATACTCCTAACATCAAAGACCTATTCCACAAAATCAAGTACCCAGCCAAGCTAGTGGCAAGTTTTTTATTGGCTTGTTTTAATGCGAAAGAAGCTGTGGCAATTTTTTTATTTGTTTTTGTCATTATCATAGGGAAACTCATGAACTGTGTTGAGAACACCTACAGTAACATGGAAAAAGGGCAAAGACTTCATGAGATTCCTCTTTATTGAATAAATCACCAATGCCATCTTCTACTTACCATATAAAAAAGGATGTAAAAAGCACCCGTCAATCTAAACACTTCACTGTTGTTCAAAATCAGCACAAAGTATTTGCCTTGCTACAATGAATTATGTACTGAAGCCCAGGTTTTACAAGCTATATAATTTATTTGCACCCCAAAGTACCTAAACCTAACCGTGTGGCTGCTAGGCTACTATAAGCAATAATGATGTCACAGAAAAGAAACACACTAATGTAACTAGCACATAAGCATTTATTTGAGGCAGATACACTGCTGTGGGACCCCTAAGCTAACAGCATCAAAACCAATTTTTTCAGATATTCCATTCTATAAGAATGACTCAAAGATCCACTAACACCTGAAGCAAAGCAGAGAATCTGATGTTACCACCTTGCAGCAATCCAAGATCTCAATAGAAAATATGTTACTAAAGTTGTATGTAATATGCTTACAGATCACAGCGAAAGTATATGGAACGGCAAGGTGAAGTATATAGGCTCTTAATTCAATCTCACTACTTTCTATTACTAGAGAACTGGTCAGCATCTTCTGGCAGGATATTGCATAACACAGTCAACTGTGCTATCCCAGCATTGCATGTGGCTTTGGGTAACAATGTGGATTATCTGTATGAAACAGACAGGGAAAAGGCAAGAATCATCAAGACTATCACAGACCTTATTGAAAGAAACTAATATTAGTAGGCCTTTATTTAAGCAGAATTTTTCACTTTTGCCCATCCACTGAAGATTGCAAAGATTCTAAAGTAATATGGCTGATCCCATTGGTTCATAACATCCATCCTTCATCATTGAGCAAAGCCTCAAAACAGATCCAGCTTGATTCAATCTATTTTACTTTCTAAGCTTTAGGACACACAACCTAGAATCTTGCACCAAAAGGCACTTCTAGTCCTTCAAAAATTTCCTTTTACTTCTGAAATTATGAGTTCCTAAGATGGCCTGCCACGGGGCTTTATTTTGCTCAAGGCTGTGCTATGATATACACATAAGGAAATAAAAGGATCACTGCCTGCTTTACAAATTGATAAGCCTGAAGACTAAGAAAATGTAAAAACCTACATTAAAGAAACCCAAAATTCTGCCAGGTATTTTTACTAGCAGTACAAAGCTGAAAACTATCACTGATATCTACTTATCTGAGCCATTCAAAGTCACAAAGTCGGGGAGTGATCCCAAGGGACCAACCAAAACATCACAATAGCTCTGTTGCTGCTCTGTGGTTCTGGTAATTCAAAAAGAAATAACATTTGATAATTGCCAACACTTGGAACTACACATAGTAAGAAATCTATTTCACCTGCCCAACCATTTGTTTCTTCCCATATTCCCCCTATATTTTTTAATGGCATCACCATCCTCATGGTTCCCCAGGCTTATGAACTCTGAATTATGTTCAAAGCCTCTCTTCTTTCACTTCTGCCAAGCAACCAGAATTTGTTTTGTTTTGTTTTGTTTTCCCTGCAGTGCCTCTCTATGCACGTGTAGTCACCTAATCACAGGTCTTCATCCAAAAGCTATTCCAGCTATCTTTATATTTGATACAAATTCTATAAACCGACGTGTCTTCTCATCCTTTCTCCCAAATTAGATACAGTTGGGAATAGGTGAAGAGGGAAAGGGGAGGAGAGTTCTTATACCTGTGATCAAATTTCATAGCCATTTCAACAGAGCTGTTTAACAAACTTTTTTCTGAGCACAAGAATAGCTAGGCACAGAGCCAAGAAAAGAAGAGGCAATGATGGAAGCCAAAAACAGGTGAGCTACAATCTTTCCACTCCTACACAAAACCTGGCCCTAGAGTACCAGCCCTTGCATATGCTGATAACTTCTTCCAATTCTTAATTTTGCAACATTCCTATATTCACAAACTCTGCCCCTGGGGTGGCTTTCCCACTTTCCAATGTCAGTTTTCCTACTGCCCTCATAACCTTAAGCCTAGTTAGTCTCCCCTATCTTGAGACTCTTCTCCCAATTCATCTGATACTCTAGAGGACTCTTCTGCAAATCCTGTTCTCTTCCTAATACAAGAAACTATAAGCAGATGCAAGATCTCTTATCCAGCCTCCCCAGAGGATTCTCAACACAAAGGCTACTTTTAATTTCCTTGAAGTTTTATGATCTTAGAGACCAGAGCAAGGGGAGTGATATGAAGAATGCTGAGAGTGAAAGTTGCTGACTGAAGACAGCTGCTGGGAATCCCCAAGTCCTGTGGCAAGGGGTGTGGTGGTGACAGCAATGGGTTTAAGAACAACCAAGTAAGACTTCAAGATCTACTGGTCAAACAGACTCTACCAATAATGTCTGTACCTCCTCCATTTCAAAACTTGGTTCCAGTTATTCCCTGCCTATAGCCTTCTCCCTGACCACTCCTTTATTCCGTGTCATTTCCATGTGTAGGTATTTTACGTGTATTTTATTAATCTACAATCATGGATATATTGCTTTGTAAGTATTTCAAGCAACTTTGATAATAGTATCATATCTTGAACAGGACTGTAAACTTTGTGAGGATAGAACTAGTTCTTCTATTTTTCTAGTTTCCAACCATGGAACTCAGGATAATGTACATGCTTTTTTACAAAAACAGGGTGTTTTTCCTCCAGTGACATATAATTTCCACTCAGCTATTCAACACTAACATTTTTAACTTTGAGCAAGTTTCAATGTCTCAAACATTAAGAGCTGTAGAAAATACACCCACACTTGATACAAAAGATGCCACTTATAGTTGGACTGAACATAAAATATGCTCCACCCAACCAACTATACTATTACACTGTACTTCTTCCTTTGGGTTATTTTCTTTATACTACATAAGCTGTGGGTCATTTTTGCTCTTAGCAACACTAACTACAGAAGCTAAACTCTAAATAAGCTTACTGTTGGGAATCTACTCTTCCCACCTACACAACCACTGGTTTCCCACACTGTCTCCAGTGTCCTGTGAGCAACTGCCCAATTACTGATTGTGGAAAGACAGCTTAGACATTGAGGGTCCATTCTTGGCAGATGCTGGGTTTTACTGCTGGTCCTCACTTACTTAGCTTAATTGATTCAGAACAGTATCAAAAAGAGACATTATTACACAAGTTTGAAAAAGAGACTATTTAACAAAATTTAAATGTAAAAGCCCTGGTCATTGTGCTGCTTTATAAGAGCCAAGCATGTGTGACATCGAGAGTACAGAATAATGCCTATTGAAATCAGGAAAACTTGGGAACTAACTAATCTCATTACACAAGTTTTAGTGTTTCACACATAAATTCTCAAAAAGTAAAATTATCTATAAATAGGAAATGCAACTCACTTCAAAAATATAATCCACTGTAGCTAAAGGCTTTAGTATTTATGACACAAATTTGGTTTCAAAAAGCATACAGTTTTTAAAAGGACAACACCACAAATGTTAACATGTGCCTGAGAAACACATACTTAGAAAAACAACTCATGCATGGGTTAACAGACCATTTTTCACTTTTTCGGTAGTGGTCTTTCTTCCTATTGGACTAAGAGATTTCAGCAAAGATTCCTACTTGGCTGCCACCCGCTAACTGAAACCTGAGTGCAGCACAAACATAATTCATAAGCAAGAAAAATTATGGGCTAAATTATCACTCCGTTTGGCCATATGGGGGAGAAAGCAAAATAAGCATTTTCTTTTTAACTAAATATACCTTGTCTCACATACACCTTTATGCATGGATATAAAAACAATTTTATGATTTATATGTCTCCATCCTTCTAGCTCAGTCACTGATGGCTTTTACAGAACAAATGACAACTGGGGAGATGCCTGCCTTCTTTTCTATCTGTAAGGTATGACATCAGATTGTCTTTCAATGGGAATCAACATTGTTTAAAAAAAAAAAAAGTTACACCTTCAAAAAGACTCAACAATTTTTCAGACAGTGTTTTTCTTTTACAAGAAAAACTATACATTATGACCAGAGAATGCAAGTTAGTACCATTATGTTAGTGTGGATAAGGGAAATCTGTCATGGCCTCATGGCATCATCTGTGATAGACAGATACATCTTCTGGCTATTCTGGTCAATCTTCATCAGAAAACATAGAAATATAATGGCTCATGTTTAAAAATGCAAATTTAATATCACTTTAACCTGAGCTGCTCTATCAAATCATCTTTTTGATAGTGCAATAGGATTGCTACAGTTCTGTCGAAACAAAATGCCTACTCCCCAACACAACCCAATTCCTCCCATGCACACTGAAAAACAGTAACTTGACTACGGTGGCAAGATGAGAAAGAGTTAACTGTTCAAACACCTCTTCAGAGTCTCACAATCTGCATATCTGGGAGTGGATTTTTTTAAAAATACATTTAATTAATTGCAATGTAAAACCACACTTACTGATGTACTTTAATAATAAAGAATCTTCTATGTGCTATGGTCCATAAAAAATGTAGTATTGCGTTAACTTCAAAGGTGGTAAGATGATTAAAAGTTCAAGTAACATGACACGCAGCAGCATTAAAGATATAAGACTGAACAATCCCAGTGCTTTAGCAGAATCATTTCATATTTTTGTTACAGAGGGGGTCTTAAAATGAAATCCAGCAACCATAAGCATAAATAAAAGCTTTTAAAATCTTTTCACAATATGTTAGTGAAAGAATCATAAGAGCATTTTATGGGAACAAAGGGGGCTTTACTTATTAAAATCAATACAATTCACCTTAAGGTATCATATTTGTAATGTTTTTAATTCCTAAAATGTATTCCTTACATTTAACAATTTCTGAAAAAGGACCTAAAATCATACCACAGGTTTCCAAGAGTTGCCCTCACCCCTCAACTAAAACCATCCCGAGAACCTCAGACTCTTACACTCTCGGCAGCACTCAATCTCCTGGGTGCTAAGTTAGAATGAACATGCTAAAGCATAGTGACACAGAAGCAGGAAGTTTTATACTGAAAACTGGCCTTGAAAATTGCCATTCCATTACAGTCGTTCAAGTACTTATTCAGGTCCTCACTTCTCTCTCCCTAGGTTCTTAACGTGTGGCCCTGGAACTGTAGCATCAGCATCACCAGGGAACTTGTTAGAAATGCAAATTCACAGCCCCACCCCACACCAACTGAATCAGAAACTCTGGGAATGGGGCCCAACAATTTGTGTTTTAACAAGCACCATAGATTATGATGTACTACAAAGTTTGAGAACTAGTCCTTCTCAAACTTTAATGTGCATAAGAATCACCTGAGAAGCTTGTTAAAATGCAGACTCTAATTCAGCAGGTTTGAGGCAGGGCCTGAGAGCTTACATTTGTAATGATTTCCCGGGTGATGTCTTCTGCAGACCACAATGCAAGAGTTTCTCAAATCGGTTGTTTACTGAAATTTAGGGCGCTCATAAAATACAGATTCCAAGGCACTACCCTAGCCCAAATTATCCAAATCTCAAGAGAAAGACGCAGTAGAATATAATCAGTGGTTCGCCACCTTAGCTGCACATTAAACTCACCTGGTGAGCTTTTACTAATCCTGATTCCCAGGCCCCATCCAAGACCAATTAAGTCAGAATCTCTGGAGTTGGGGCTCAGGCATCAATATTTTTAATAACTTCCCAGTGATTCCAATGTGCAGCCAAAGTTAAGAATGACTGCTCTGGAGTCTAACTAGCTCAACACCTGGCACAGTGGATCCCTTTATAGTAGCAAACAGGTTCCTATAAAATAGCTATCTGGGCTCCCTGACATAAATCCAAGACTGCTGATTTTGAATATCAAAATGCAGTAAAGTTAAGTTTTCCTCATGTCTTTAACCAGATTTCTGTGCACAAACTTGCCTGTACAATGCTTTCTGCAATTGGGTAGGTAATCAAAAAATGGGAGCAACAGTGAAGAATTTGTATCCAGACAGCCTGTTCATATGTTGACATCCCCTCAATACTGAGTGGAAGGATGACTAACTGATGGATCTAGAGCTTCTAAACCCGTAAAACGAGGATTTCACCAGTTACAGACATTCTGAGAGAAAAGTCCTGGGAAGGGATGAAAAGAGTGTGCGTTTATGTATGAGAAGTTAAAATTGTCAAAAGCACAACATCTGGTGGGCAAACACACTGCTCATGACATGATAATAACTAGGAGAAAAAAAAAATCCCAGTATGTCTGTTTATGTCTTATGGCACTTAGGATAAAGCAACACTAATAAGTACACAATGCTGTTAAATATGTAAAACAGAAAGACAAATGTGTGGTACTTACTAAGGCACTGTTGAAATGCTTAGTTATTTCCCTCCCATAATGAGGAAGCTTTCCTGAATTTTCCACAGTACACCTCAAAAATGAGTTGAAGATATATGGAAATAAGACAGTCCATTTTCCACTTAAGTGAACTTTCATTCTCCACTTGGTCATCTTCAGTGTCTACTCTACATTAGTTATTTTATAGAATACTTGACACATTCAAGGTCTGCTAAATGATAATAGTTATTATTCTTCCACCACCGTTTCAACATATCCACAGCAGTCAAAAGTGTGTCCTATCATCTGCTTAATTCCATGAAAAAGAAATCCAGGGGCTGGGGTGTTTGAAGAGAATAATATCTAAATATGTGTGCAAAGTGGCTACTGTTAAAATGATATTTTCAAAAGCATTTTCTGTATGAACTGGTCAAGCTCACTTTCCTTTTAAAATTCTTGCTATAGTCATTGAGTTAACCCAAACTCACTTTAAAATGTGTGAAAATAGCACCTCCTGAAAGTGTGTTCTCATATGCTTTGGAGCAATGGAGCGTGAATACTAAAGCAGCCTTTGCCAAACTCATGTAACAGCTCAAGAACTAAACAGGAGTGAATTTTTGCAGTCCCATGACTTTGCAGAGCCAACCTAAGTATCATCCCAGGACTAGCTTTAATACGTCACAGACATCCAAGAGAAGGCAGAAAAGTCACAAATAAGTGACTCAAGCTAATAAGTATTTCATAGATTTTTTTACATGGCAGTCTTTTCAAAATCAATTTTACTTCTTAACCAAAAAATTAATTGGCTAAATAAAGGTGTGGACTTAGGATTTAAGCTTCTAGAATTAACACTATGAAATTTATAAAGATATTTGTTTGACAAAGTGTTCTCCTGGATGCTCTTTCATGCACTTCTCATGAACCAATGCCCAAAGATTAACCAAGTCTAAAAGAAAATGCACAGACCACAGAAGAGTCATACAAAATTAAAGACATTTAAAGAATAAAAGCCAAATAAAACAAACAGTACAAATGCACAATTTCCAGGACACTTTATTGTAATTTCCACTTTACATATTAATTTAATATTTTAGTCTAGGCAGAAGTGTTTATACTTATACAATAGTAGTCCAATCCTCTAATCTCACAAAATGAAAAGGAGCAGTTTTAAAAGAACATCAATTAAGGTATTTATGATATGGGGGACAAGCGGCACTTTTAGCTGGAAAAGGGGGTGATGCCTTTCAGTACTTTACTGAAATTTTTCCTGTATTATTTTTCTTGTTGATGCTAAGTACTCAAATAAAAGCAATTGCACTTTTTCTCATTCTGCCCTCTCTTGGTCTTTACATTCTGTCTAGCATTTAACTCAAAAAGTCAGTTTACATTCAGTTTACACATTAAAAAAAAAAACCATATGCCCCATCTCCCACACATGCAAATGGACAGGGATTAGAATTAACCTGGCTTTTAGCTGTAACAGTGCTATTTTAAAATTTTTCAACCACACACTTGAAGGGTAAGATAATTTAAGGTACAAAACCAAAGGAAACCATAACAATTCCTACACATTTACTATTTAACTGTTCTCAAATCATCGAGTATAATATGGATTTCTTAAAAAGTGAAATCGACACAAAAGCGAATGCACGCTTAATGTACAAACTGACAGTGGCTCTGTGGGGACAGTTCTCTTTGAATGAGCTATTATCCAGACAGTGGAATGAAAAAAAAAAAAAAGGTCTCACTCTTCAAATGTGAGGAAGCCGGCAGTGCGCTCGCTTCACGAGAAACACATTTTAATGGGTGTATTTGGATAAAAATAAGTAGTAAGGGAAAATGTGTTTTAAGAAACCTCCCCCCTTCCCAGGGCACAAGGAAACCCAGAGGAAAAGATGGGTAACCTCACAAGCTCCAGAGCTAAGTTCCATCACTAACAGAAGTTGGATACTTGCTATTTTTCGCCCTGCAATGGGATAGTAGTTCTCCATGTGCAAGGTACGCGGGGCGGGAATACTGGCGGGGCTTTCACTTGGGGTAACGGAAACCAATGTGAGGAGAGGTCAACACCTTGAGTAACCCAGATCTCCAAAACCGGGGCAGGGTGAGGGGTGGTGGGGGTGGTGAAGAAGACAAGTAAAGGGGTCAAAACTCCTCGAAGTCATCGCAAAGAGAAAGCTAACACCTCTAGGAGCCACGGGGCCATCCCTTGCAGCAGCACCCTGCTCCAAGTGTGGGGTGCCTGCCTCGGAGGGCAAAAAGCGCAGGGTGCCCTTAGTTCAACTGAGTGGCTCCGGGGACCCGGGCAGCGAGAGGGCAGGGGCATCCGCCGGCCGGGAGGCGGACTCGCACTTTGCCTCAACTCTGAGCCCCATCCCGAGCGCAAGGGAGAGGGCGGCGGAGGGCACGGTACTCACTAGGGCTCGTTGGTGAATCGGGGGGTCCGGGGCTGCTGGTATCCGTACAGGTGACAGTAGAGCACATCGAAGCAAAAGCAGCACATCTCTGCTGACACCACCATCTTCCGGGAGCCCGGCGATGAGGACGAGGCGGCGGACGATGAGGAGGGTGAGGAAGAGGTGGCGGCGGCCGGGGTAGAAAGTAGGGTCCCCACTCCGCAGCTCGGAGGTGGCGACAGGGCGATCCCCCCGCCGCCGCCGCCGCAGCCCTGGGGGGGAGAGAGGGTACAGCCGCTGCCGCTACCTCCTCCGGTTAGACCTCCCAGCCCGTTGAGCCGCGTACCGGCGCCTCCTAGTCCCAGCTCCCCAGCTCGGCACTGGCTCTCTCCGCTGCAGTGGGAGGAGGAGGAGGCGCCACCACCGCCACCCGAGCCAGAGGGGGGCGAACTGGACAGTTTCTGCTTCTTCACCCCGCAGCAACCCGCCGCCATCTTGGAACAGTCTCCCACACGCAGCGTTTCCGACCCATAAGTGAGGCGAGCTGGCGGCGGGGGCGAGCACGCTGCGGCCCAGGCCGCCGGGGGCGCGCCAGAGGCTGGCGGGGCGCGCGCGCGCCGTTCCCGGCCCCGTCTGCCTAGCCACGCGGCTGCCCCGCGCGCGCCCCCACCTCGATGCGCGCTCCTCGCTTTCGCGGCTGGGCGCCTCGCGCCTGTCCCGCCGGACTTGTGCCTCTTCTGAGCCGCAGCCGCAGCCCCAGCCCGAATCTCAATCTCTGCGGCCGGCAGAGGATGGAAGACAGAAAGCCGATTAGAAAGGAAGGTGAAGGAAACAAGAGTCAGAGAGTGGAAAGTGGGAGCTAAGGGAAGAGGTGGGCACGCCCGGAAAGGAAGGAGGGAAAGGGAAACTAGTGGGGGCAGGGGGGAAGAAAGGAGAAAAGTCCGAAGTAAGCATCCAGGTCCCAAAGCACAGCTCAGTGACCCCCGCTGCAAGTAGTATTAATGACACTTAAGCCCAGTTACGTGGAACCTGAGCCACCCGGCCTCAAATACACGGGTTTCTGAACTGTTGGAGTGTGAGCGAGCAGGTGCCTGGAGCTCCATACCTGAGACCGCCCCTGTTAAGTATGTACAAAGCAGTCGGGGAAATGGCCACGCTGCTCTTTTTAATTCCAGCCTAAGCACACACCAGGATACTCTTTCCTTATGGAGAAATATTCAAGTCCGATTGAATCTATGTATCTTGTACTTGTTCCCCCCAACTCACCCTCCTAGCCCTTTGTAAACATTTAAAAGCCAAAAATAAAGTCCTAACTAATACTTCACTGGTTCAAAGATATTAATTGTGCTTTGGGACTTGCAGTGGTGGACTTTTCTGGTTTTGGTTTTTATTTCTTGGCTTGGGTACAAAGCAATTAGGAATATTATCTGTAGTGCTCAGATCTTAGAGATAAATAGGGAAGGTAATGTACTTAGTCACAAATTGAAAGATTTTGTTTAAGTATATAATTAGCTCTTAATATTCATTTTTAAAATTTCTCAAATGCTTGGATGGATGAGGAGGCATATGAGTCAGTCCCTTTCTAGGTGCCTAAGTGTAGCTTAATAATAAAAATAATGACAATAAATGTTAAAATTTGCAGAAATGAACCTGATAGAAATAGAGAGCGTAAGTTATTTGCATTGTATCTACACCATGCTAAAACATCTAGATAAAGTCAGGTATCTGCATATTTAAAAACTGCAGATTGATTTTTGTCACCTTTTATCTACATGCATGGGATCTTGCAGATAGCTGGGGGCTGTTCATTCCACTCAGGGAATAAAAACAAAACAATTTATTCATTCAGTAATATTGAGCCTCTGCACCATACTATGTGCACAACACTATACTTCTGTTGAAATCCAGGGCGTGCGCAGGAAGTATGCCTCCCACTCTCAAAGAGTTTATGAATTAAGTCAGATACATGCACATAATCAGATAAATAGCTATTATAGTATGTACTGAACGCTTTTTAGGTGCCCAGTACCATACCTCGTCCTACCCCATAATCCTTCAGAATAAGATATTATCTCATTTTATCTTCACAACAATGCTCTGAGGTTACTCATTAACAGATGAGGCTATTAAACATCAGAAGTAATTTGCCCAACATCACACAGCTAGAAAGTAACAGAGCTAGGATTGGAATGCCGGCATGTCTGATTCCAAAAACCATGCCATTATACTATATTGCCTCTCACTAGCAATATATGATAATAAGGCTACTGATGTACAAAAGATAGTGACATTACACTCCAGCAGGTGCAACCGAGGTTAAACAGAAATAAGAACTTGTTTTTTATGGAAAGATTGAGAGACACTGAAATATGTTACCAAGGAAAGATGAAAAAATCTCCTTCCAAAAAGATTTTATGAGATAGACAAATGAAAGTCTGGAATGGTTAGGTGCAGCCTAAAGACAAAAGAGATAGTTTAATTGGTCAGTGATATGTAATTTCATACTCTCAAACTTCATCACTGTTAGAATTAACCTTATGTTTGAAACAAATAACAATTCTTTGTCAACTACTAGTGGAACAAAAAAAATGCATTAATATTTTGTCTATGTTACCGAAGACAAAGCAGATTGGTTTTTTTAAAAAAGTACCACAACAACTGGTACGTTACGGTATTTTGTACGTTAGGGTGTTTTGTACTTTGTCCTTAACTATCACAGCCTTCCTTTTAATTTTTTTGAAACTAGATTGAACATAATATCAGACAATAGGTATCGATTTACTCCCCACCCCACTAAAGTGATCATTTCTAGAGTAAAAATCCAGAGCCATTTAATGACATCACAAAACAGTTTAGCACAGGAAGCAAAGTAGGATATCATGGATGGCTGCTTCTGCTAGGGGAATTTAGGAAAGCAGAATGTAATCTCCCAATTTAGAATTTGGCCAGTAGACAAGAGTCTAACGCCCCTACTCTTGTGAAAAATAGCAAGGAATCTTTAATAAGCACCAGTAGTCATGTCCTTAGTTCTGCATTTCATCTAAAAGACAAAGCACTATCATGGCTATCGTGCCAGGCTAAGGGACTGATGCAATGGGAAAACCCAAAGACAAGGACACCCCAGCTGAATTACAAAAATAGCTTTTCCCTAGAGGATTTTCAATTCCAATTCCAAACCTCACTAGCATAAAGAAAATAGACAAACACAAATGTGATAATTGCAGAGAAGACATCATTACCTGACCGCTAGGGGTTACTATCTAAGTACTTTGTTGTATTGGCTAACTAAAACGGGGGAAAACACTAACCTTTATCTTTGTGTTAACTTTTCCTGAGCCTGGCTCATCTCCCATACTAACCTTGAGCCTCAAGATGCTTTATAAATCCCTTGGCAAGTAGTGGTGGTGGTGATAATGTCTCCTTTAGGCCTTTGAGGAAATGCCTCTCCTGGCCTGGTTTTCTTGCAAAGTCACCAGCATAAAAAGAAACATTTCATTCAAACATAAACGAAATCCACAGGACAAATTCGGTGAAAAAAATTTTTTTTACATCTATGCAAAGTGTACACTGCGTGGATGGAAAAACTGACCTTGCTCAGGATTCTCTTGGCTTGAAGTATAAAGGTCAAAGTATGATAGAGCACATGGTTTCTACCCACTGCTGATACTGGAGTGCAGTGATATACCCTCCAGAGGAAACTTTAAGGTGCCTTCCTCTCTTTGTAACTGACTGTCAGTCGGGGAGCTGAAGATTCCACTTAAAAAAAATAAATAGGCCATAGTCTCTTTGTCAACAAAGCACATTCAAATTGTGAGCATTTTTATTTCTGCAATTTAGAGGCAGCTCTAAATTGCTGTTAACTAACTCCTGTCAAAGGCTTTGTTTTACAACTGTGGAAAAAAATACTTGAACAGAGGTTATGCATATTATTTACTGTGCAGCAAAGCTAGTAATTGAATTAAACCCAATAGTTACTTAATATATTATCATTGCCTCAATTTGTTCTCGTGTTTACAACATAGTTATTTTTTCATTTCAGAAAATAAGAATAATTATAATTTGATGAGGTAGTGAACTTAATGTTGCAAAATTATTTTCTTAGGTTTCTGGGGTTGTAAGTAAAAGGGGGAACATTCACATATTTCATTGAAAAAAAACCTGCCATTTATGCCCAAACAAGTGTTATTTTTATCCTCTGTCATCAAACTTTCTCAACTGTCATCCTTGAACAACTGCAGAATGTAATATTCTTAGCTACCACTTTGATCTAACCTTGTACACATATAACACATGGTTGTTGTGGTGGAGGTGGTAATCAGTTCCCTTTTATATTTGAATGAATACGTGAGTAAATACTGAAATTCGTTACCTACTTTTCAATTCAAATTGGTAAATCAGTTTTTGTTTTTCTGATTACAAAACAGATCCCTCTCCAAAATTCTTTATCTAATGAACACATTTATGAGCAAAAGCACCATGATCTACCTTGTTTTCTAGTTGTTTCATTTACATCTTCTATTGTCAACTTGAGTACAAACTAATTGAATGTTGTTTTGTTACCTTTTTCCTTTAGAGAAAGTTCTATAAACTCCTTAATGAGATTTAGATATGCTAATATCTACTCTGAATGTGGAAGAATCAATAAAGCTAGCTAGTTGTAGATTGGAGAAAAAGGCTTCTTAGGAAGAAGATGATCAAACAGGGTGTTATTTAGGGCAGTTAGAGGAATTGTGAACAATCAAAACATGAAGGTGTCTACTATAGTTTAAAAAAGTCTTTACTTGACTGTTCTTTTCTTTTCTCTCTTTTGAAAAGAATTCATCTACTAGCTTCTGTACATATATTGGGGTTTGAAAATGTACATGATGAAACCCAATGGGCCTCACCTCAAAATTTAATTATAAAAATATAGCTGTTTGACTAATCTCATTGTGTTCTGGGGCACCTATTCCAGTTGGTTGGAGGCACGGTTTGGGCAGGGCGAGGATTAACATTGTCAATTAAAATATAAAAGTCTGTTCTGAGTTAAGTCTCTCTTGTACAAATAATCAATTTAAAGTTCAAACTCACTCATGGAACCAAGGAGCAGAAATCTGATCCTCATAACCTCTGCTGGATCCCAGTTGAAGTGTAGCTCATTTTGTCTCACTCTATTCACTGCTTAAATGTTCACAATTTATGGCTTATTCTCTCAGCATGAGTAACATACAATGATTGTATCAGGAAGCTCAGTCGTCTCTCATTACTTACTATTCAGGATTCCTACCCTAGCTCCTAGTAGTGCAGCTAATCCTCCAAACTTCAGCCAGATTCTCCATCTGGCCCCTGACGTTGGCTATCCACTGTACAGCCTTTTCTTTGGGGCTGTTCACCTTATGCCACAGCCACTGCCTGGTAAGTAGGCTGCTGCTTAATCCTCAGCTGCCTTCTGCATCCTCCACGAGATTCCACAAGGGATTCTAGATTTCTTTCATGCCATTTGATGGTCTTCTAAAACTTCAAGCTGCTATTTCTACAGCAGATACTTAATGGTAGCATATGGCTTTTCTAAGGAGCTTGAAATTTCCCATGCTACACTCTGCTCCGTGTTTCCTCCAGAATTCTCTTGTTTGTTCTTTCTTTCTTCTTTTTATTGAGATATAATTCACAAATGATACCATCCACCCATTTAAATTTTACAATTTGATGATTTTTAGAATATTCATGTAATTATGCAACCTTCAACATAATCAATTTTGGACACTTTAATCCCCCCAAAAAGATACCCCATTACTCATTAGCAGTTACTCTCCATTCCTTCCAATTCCTCTTCAGCCCCAGACAACCTCTAATCTCCTTTCTGTCTCTATGGATTTACCTATTCTGAGCATTTCATATAGATGGAATCATGTAATATTTGCCTTTTTGTGTCTGCTTTATTTCAGTTCACATAATGTTTTCAAGGTTCCTCCATGTTGTAGCATCTACCAGTACTTCATTCCTTTAATGGCCAAATAACATACTGTTATATGGATATACCACATTTTGTTTATCCATTCATCAATTGATTGACATTTGGGTATTTGTACTTTGGGGTTGTTATAAATAATGCTGCAAAGAAAATTCGTTTACAAGCTTGTGTGTAGATGTGTGTTTTCATTTCTCTTGGGTATATACCTACTGGTGGAGTTATTGTGTTATATTGTAACTCTGTGCTTAACCTTTTCAGGAACTACAGACTGTTTTCCAAATTAACGGTACCATTTTAGAATCTTACCTTCAGAGTCAAAGTTGGGATTACAATTTTAAACTTTTTTGTTAAATTTATTCCTAAATATTTTATTCTTTTTGATGCTATTGAAGATGGAATAATTTTGTTAATTTCAGTTTTGGATTGTTCATTGTAGTTTTTTTTTTTTTTTTTTGAGATGGAGTCTCGCTCCAGGCTGGAGTGCAGTGGCATGATCTTGGCTCACTGCAACCTCTGCCTCCCAGGTTCAAGCAATTCTCCTGCCTCAACCTCCCAAGTAGCTGGGACTACAGGTGCACGCCACAGTGCCCAGCTAATTTATGTATTTTTAGTAGAGTCGGGGTTTCACTATATTGGCCAGGCTGGTCTCCAACTCCTGACCTCAAGTGATCTGCCCACCTCGGTCTCCCAAAGTGCTGGGATTACAGGTGTGAGCCATCACGCCTGGCCTCATTATATAATTTAGATCTTGTACCTTGCCACCTAGGTGAATTCATTTCTTACTACTACTAGTTTTTTGTTGGATTTCTTAAAATTTTGTGTACACAAGATCGTGTCATCTGATAGTTTTACTTCTTTTTTTTTTTCTTTCCAATCTGGATATAGTTTTTTCTCTTGTCTAATTGCTTTGCCTAAAACCTCTAGTACAATGTTGAATAGAATTGATGAGAGCAGGCATCCTTATCTTATTCCAGATATAATGGGGAAAGCTTTCTGTCTTCTAGCATTAAGTATGATGTTAGCTGTGAATTTTTCATAGCTTCCCTTAGGTTGAGGAAGGTCCCTTCAACTCCTAGTTTGTTGAGTGTTTTTTTTTTTTTTTTTTTTTTTATTTTATCATGACAGGTTGGATTTTTTTGTCAAATGCTTTTACTGTGTCTATTGACAGGATCATGTGGTTTTTGTTCTTTATGTTGTTGATGTGGTATATTACTTTAACATACCACAAAATTAATAGTTTATATTAATTTTGGGATAGTAAACCAACCTTCCAGTCCTGAGATGAATCCCACTTTGTCATGGTACATAATTATTCTTTATATGTTGCTGGATCCATTTACTAGTATTTTTGAGGATTTTTACATCTGTATTCATAGTACATCTACATTCAATGGTCTGAGTTTTCTTGTGATGTTTTTGTCTAGTTTTGGCATCAGGAAAATACTGGTCTCGTAAATGATTTGGGAAGTTTCCTTCTTCTTCTATTTTTTGGAAGAGCTTGAGAAGGATTTGGTGTTTATTCTTCTTTAAATGTGTGGTAGAATTTACCACTGAGGCTATCTGGTCCTGGGCTTTTCTTTGTTGGTAGTTTTAAAATTTATTTTTTTTTTTAGTTTGAATTTTTTTATGTGTTCATAGTGTATATATTTATGGAGTACATGGGATATTTTGAAACTAGCATACAGTGTACAATAATCACATCAGGAAAATGGGATATGCATCACCTGAAGCATCTGTCATTTCTTTGCATTACAAACATTCCAATTATACTCTTAGTTATTTTTAAATGTACAATAAATTATTGTTGAGTGTTGTGCTATCAAATACCAGATCTTATTCATTCCATCTATATTTTTATAGCCATTAACCATCTCCACTAATTTGTTATTACTGACTCAATCTAGTTATTTGTTATAGGTGTGTTAAATTTTTCTGTTTCTCCTTGAGTCACTTTTGATAGTTTGTATGTTTCTAGGAATTGGTTCATTTCATCTGGTTTATCTAATTTGTTGTCATACAAATGCTCTTAGTATCCTCTTATAATTCCCTGTATTTCTGTAAGGTCTGTGGTAATGTTCTCTCATTTCTGATTTTAGTAATTTCAGTCTTTTCTCTTTTTTTTTCTAACTAAAGACTTGTCAATTTTGCTGTTCTTTTCAAAGAACCAACTTTTGGTTTGGTTACTTTTCTCTATTGTTTTTCTATTCTGAATTTCATTTATCTCTGTTTCAATCTTTATTTCTTTCCTTCTGTTTGCTTCTGTTTGCTCATCTGGCTTCTTAGATGGCAGGTTAGATTATTGATTTGAATTATTTCTTCTTTTTAAATATAGGTATTATAGCTCTCATTTCCCCTCTAAGCACTTCTTTAGCTGCGTCCTGTAAGCTTCTTTTTATTTTCTTCTTCTTTTTTTTTTTTTCTTTTGTTTTGTTTTGTTTGTTTGTTTGTTTGAGATGGAGTCGTGCTCTGTCTCCCAGGCTGGAGTGCAGTAGTGCAATCTTAGCTCACTGCAACCTCTACCTCCTGGGTTCAAGAGATTCTCCTGCCTCAGCCTTGTGAGTAGCTGGGATTCCAAGAGTGCATCACCACGCCTGTCGATTTTTTTTGTATTTTTAGTAGAGACAAGGTTTCACCACATTGGCCAGGCTGGTCTCAAACTTGTGACCTCCGGTGATCCACCCACCTTGGCCTCCCAAAGTGCTGGGGTTACAGGTGTGAACCACCATGCCTGGCCTGTAAGTTTTGATATTTTGTGGTTTGTTTACATTTGTCCCAAAGAATTTTCTAATTTCCCTTGTGACTTTTTGGCCTATTGGTTATTTAGGAGTGTGTTGTTCAATTTCCACATATTTGTAAATTTCCCAAATTTCCTTCTGTTTTTTATTTCTAATTTCATTCTACGGTGGTAGATAATATATTTAGTATGATTTCAATCCTTTTAAGGTTTTTGAGGTTTCTTTTATGACCTAGCTTATGATCTGTCCTGAAGAATGTTTCATGTGCACTTGAGAAGATTATGTATTCTGCTATTATTAGGTGGAATGCTGTATGGATATATGTTAATTCTAGTTGGTGTATAGTGTTGTTCAAGTCTTCTGTTTCCTTATTGAGGTACAGGAGTGGATCATTCGTAGCCATGATAAATAATTTGGCTTTTATTCAAAGAGCAATGGAAAGACACTGGACGGTTTAGTGAGATCAATTTTGCTGGTATTTGGAGAATGTAATGGAGGAGAACAGAGCAGAAATAAGGAGATCAGTCAGGAGACTTCGGTAATTCAGGATAGGCCTGGACCTAGGTGGTGGCAGTTAAGATAAAAAGAAGGGAGAATTTCTATGTAAATTTTGGAGGTAGAGTCAACAAGACTTACTGACACATATTTTGTTGAGGTCAGGAAAAGAAAAGAATTTATGATAATGACTAGATTTCTTGTTCGAGTAAACAAATAAGTGGTGATGACATATTGACGTGGAAAAGATAAGGACAGGAGCAGGTCCACAGGATATCAAGACCTCTTGACAATATAAGTTTAAGGTGTCCACTAAATATGCAAATAGAGATATGAAGTAGGTAGACAGATATGCATGTCATGAATCAAGACTAGATAAATAAATTTGGGAGTTAGCATACAGATAGTATTAGAAGCCATGGTCTGGACAACACAAAATAGAGAAGGACTATAAAGAAAAAAGTGAAAACCAGTATTGAGTCCTGACACTGCACAATATTGGGATGAACTGGCCAATGAGACTAAACAAGAGTAGCAACTGACGTAGTGGGAAAGCCAGCAGAGTGTTGTGTCACAATATCCAAACAAGAAAATCTTTTAAGAAGGGAGAATGGTTAATGATGTTAAATACTGCAGGGACTTCAAATAAAATGAGGATAGAGAAGAGTCTATTATATTTGGCAACATGCAGGTTGCATGTTGCAATAACATGAGTAGTTTCATTAGAGTGGCAGGGCCAGAAGTCAGACTGGAGTGCATTGAAAAGTGAATGGGGTGGTGGGGAGCTGTAGATAGTGTATATAGACAACTCTGTTGAAATACTTGACTCCGAAGAGGAACAAAGAAATGAGATGGTAGCTGTAGAAGAGCACTAGGTCAAAGGAGGGGTTTTATTTAATTAGGGATAGTTCCTAGAAATATTATTTTAAGTAGTTGTTATTATTATTAATATTATTTCTTTGATGGTCATCACTACAGTGTTCAGTGAAATATACTTACAAGCAATTCTTGAACAGAAACTCTTCTATCCTGAAAAGAGCAAATACTGAGACCTCAAAGCATCGATTATTATTCTTTTCTAGTCTCATAAATGAGGAGATCAATATAATAGGGCCTGCTAGAAAAGAATAAGAACCAATCTGGATGGAAATGATGAACACAGAGAAAAGACAGGCAACAAAATGCTGTTTATAGAGTTATGGAGTGAGAGAAATAGTTAAAAGGTAAAGAGGAAGGTGTTAATTTTATAAACTAGCCTTGAGGCTCCAGCGAAAATTTTGATGTCATGATATTTTTACTGCTTCAGCAAACTTTTGCTCCCAGATCAACAACAAGGCCTAGTGATTACTATGAGCATAGCTTGGCTGGGGCTGTAGCAAACATCTTCTTAGGCCTTTAGTATATCACCCATTCATTTACTGCACAACTTCAAGCAAGTAATTTAACTTCATTTTCCTTATCTCTTAAATTGCATATCAGTATATACTTCGTAAAATGGTTATAAAGATTACATAAAAGAATGTGTCTAACTTAAATGCCTGTACCAGCTAAATAAAGTGTTCTAACAAGTAGACCCAAAGATATAATGGCTTAGTAAAACAAACGTCTATTTCTTTTTTCTTTTTTTCTTTCTTTCTTTTTTTTTTTTTTGGTGTTTGACTTTTTTTTATTATTATACTTTAAGTTCTGGGATACATGTGCAGAACATGCAGGTTTGTAACATAGGTATAGACGTGCCATGGTGGTTTGCTGCACCCATAAACCCGTCATCTACATTAGGTATTTCTCCTAATGCTATCCCTCTCCTAGACCTGACCCGCCGACAGGCCCTGGTGTGTGATGAGCCCCTCCCTGTGTCCATGAGTTCTCAGTATTCAGCTCCCACTTATGAGTGAGAACATGCAGTGCATCCTTTTCTGTTCTTGTGTTAGTTTACTGAGAATGATGATTTCCAGCTTCATCCATGTCCCTGCAAAGGACATGAACTCCTCCTTTTTTATGGCTGCATAGTATTGCATGGTGTGTATGTGCCACATTTTCTTTATCCAGTCTATCATTGATGGGCATTTGGGTTGGTTCCAAGTCTTTGCTATTGTGAATAGTGCTGCAGTAAACATACGGGTGCATGCATCTTTATAGTTGAATGATTTATAATCCTTTGGGTACATACCCAGTAATGGGATTGCTCAGTCAAATGGTATTTCTGGTTCTAGATCCTTGAGGAATCACCACACTGTCTTCCACGATGGTTGAACTAATTTGCACTCCCACCAACAATGTAAAAGAGTTCCTATTTCTCCACATCCTCTCCAGCATCTGTTGTTTCCTGACTTTTTACTGATCGCCATTTTAAGAGGCATGAAATGGTATCTCATTGTGGTTTTGATTTGCATTTCTCTAATGGTCAGTGATGATGAGCTTTTTTTCATATGTTTGTTGGCCACAAAAATGTCTTCTTTTGAGAAATGTCTGTTCATATCCTTCGCCTGCTTTTTGATGGAGTTGTTTTAGAAAAAATCCATTGTTAATCAGGCAGATGACTTTGGAGGAAATTTTTTTTTTTTTTTTTTTTTTTTTTGAGACGGAGTCTCGCTCTGTCGCCCAGGCTGGAGTGCAGTGGCCGGATCTCAGCTCACTGCAAGCTCCGCCCCCTGGGTTTACGCCATTCTCCTGCCTCAGCCTCCCAAGTAGCTGGGACTACAGGTGCCCGCCACCTCGCCCGGCTAGTTTTTTGTATTTTTTTAGTAGAGACGGGGTTTCACCATATTAGCCAGGATGGTCTCGATCTCCTGACCTCATGATCCGCCCGTCTCGGCCTCCCAAAGTGCTGGGATTACAGGCTTGAGCCACCGCGCCCGGCCTGGAGGAAATATTTTTTAAAGCCATCCAGCAGAATGCCTTCTCATCTTTATAGGACCCACTTCCTGGTCCTTCAACTGTTTCTGTGTCTTCTCACCTTAAAAAAATAAAATACAATGTACAGTAACCTTTTAATCAAAACACAGCATTGTAGGTGGAGACTGAAAGCCTGCCATTGTTTGTTGTTTAACTGCTGATCCTGGTATTCTGGTGATCCACTGTGCTGCTTTGTTACACTGAACACATAATTTTTTCACTATATTAATGGTATGTCATTTTTTTTAAAACTTAAGTACTTATGTGAGAATAACTGTAAGAAAATGATGGCTTATCAGGAGCATATAAAATCAGAGTCAGGAATGATGGTGATGCCAAACAACCACATTGTCTACCTGGGTTGCTGAAATAATGACGCTTTTGCTTTGTTCAATGTATACAAACTTTGTTTCATGCACAAAATTATTTAAAATATTGTATAAAATTACCTTCAGGCTATGTGTTTAAGGTGTATATGAAACATAAATGAATTTCATGTTTTTAAGTGCTTTTAAGCATTTTTAAGTGTTTTCCGTGGGACAGTTTGTATATCTAGCCCACCGTAGTACCAGTATTCTATCACATGTTTTCTCCACCCCTGCTCTGAGAATGTAAAACTGTTGGAAAAAATAAATCACAAAATTGAGCTGATTGGCTCCATAAAAAATTTCTGATTTTCAGCCTCAGCTGGGTCTTCTCTATTGTTCTACAAATCTTTAATTCATCTTTATTCAGTTCCCTTTCTGATTTCCCACAGCAGCTGTTTCAACCCGTTACTACACTTCAATCCTCCCACTCCAACCTCTTCATCTTTTAATCATTTCGGAAAATGAACTTCCTACTTCACAACAAAAAAAAGACTTTCAGGTGAGAATCCATTCAACTCTTCTTCATTTCATTCCGAAGTTTTCTCTGTTTTTCATCCTTTTCCTGCTTTCCTCCTCTCTTGGAAGAAAGGGTGTTCTTTCTTACCTCCTTTCCCGCTCTCTCTACCTATGGTCTAGAATAGTGTTACTCAAGGTGTGGTCATGGACCCCTTCCAATCCTCAAACTGTTTGATACTGATCTACAACAGCCTAAGCACTGAAATTAAGAGTAAAAATTTAGAAACTTCCATAGCAATTTGATAAATTAATTTTATGTTCGTTGGCTCTAATAATGAAAAATCGGGGTTTATATTTTGAATGTCTTTGTTTTTGTAGTACATTTTTTATAGCAACTCATTTTTATTATATTTTACAGAAGTACCAATCGCAACAGCTTGAAAATTTGAAAACCTGATCCTTCACCACAGGTAGTTTGAGAAGTATTGGACTAAAACCCATCCTCCACTAACTTGTCTGAGATTTGACTCCATGCATTAACCCTTTTCTCTCTCGTTTCTTCACTCTTACTCTCCATAGACATTCTTCCATATTACCTTTGCCTACTGTGTTGCCAACTTATTTCTCACTTTCTGTTTACTGCCAGCCTTCTTGAAAGAATAACTCTCATATACTGTTTCCACCCTCCTCATCTTCTCTTTAACCCTCAAACCACAGCAATTTGGCTTATGCCCCTACTACTGCTCCAAAAAAAGTCACCAGTGATGTCTAAATTGCCCAATTCATAATGGCCCTTCTAGTCCTTGTCCTGTCAGACCTCTACTCTGTGTTTACTAAAGACCACCCTTTCCTTTGAGGACCTCTCTTCTTCTGTGTTTCTCTAATAGCCCTCATCTGATTGTTGCTTTCTTTCTCATGGTCTACAAGGAGAACCCCAAACTCTCTTTTAGGGTCTTCTCTTACTCCAGCTACCTACCTGTCCTTCAGGCCTCTATCCTCAGACTTTTTTCCTTTTGCTCTACATTTATTGCCATCAATTTACTCAACATCTGTATGCTGATGAATCCCAAATATCTTAACTCCAACCCTGACTTCTCTAACCAGGCTGTAGGCTGAGTTTTCAATTGGCTTACTAGATAGTTTCACATGGATATCCCAAAGACACCTGAAATTCAACTTATCTGAGACAAAAACTTATTATACACAAACTTGGCCTTCTTAGGTATTCCCTATTTTGGTTAATGGCCTCTCTATCTACCTGATTACCCAGGCCTGGGAGTCATCTTTAACTCTTACTTATCTCTCATTCTCATACTAAGTCCATCAACATTACCTTAAATTCATTCCACTTCTATTGCCTTATTTCATCAGCTCCTGCCGAGCGCCATATGACTACTCTCTCTATGTTCAGTCTATTTTTGGCACCTCCGTCAGAAGGAATATTCAGAAAACATTGTTCTGATCTTATCACTTTCCTGCTTAAAACCTTTGGTTAATTTCTCATGGCCTATAAGGAGAACCCCAAACTTTCTAGCATTGCATATAGGAACATTTACAATCACACTCCACACTAGTTCTCTAGCCTTGTCTTTCACCATTAACCACCCCCCCGCCCCCCAGACTTTGTACTCTGGTCAGATTATTGGCAGTTCCTTGAGTATGCTATGTATTTTCACTTCTCTATTTTTATTTTAGAAAATTTATTTTATTCCCTTCTTTGCCCATGCTGTTTCCTCTTTTTGGAATGTTCCTCCCCACTTCTTTACTAATCAACTTCAACTCATGCTTTAAGTCCTAAATTAAATATTGCCTCCTCTATCAGGCCACTCTGATATTATAGATCTATTCCCTTCCACCACCTAGTCTCCCTTCCTTGAGGACAAGGACAATGTTGTGAATCTTTATGTCACTGGCCCCATGACTAGCATATAATGTTTCTTGAGTGACTACAAGAAGTAGAAAATAAAGAAGGAAAATACTCTCCATAAAGGACGGTCTCTAAATAAAATAATTATATCTATGAAATAATTTTTTTCATATTCTAAAGAAAAGAAAATTTTAGCCCCTTAGGTAGTGGGATCTGAAAGTTACCAGCAACAGGCTGTCAAAGAGCATATTGTGGATTCATTTCTTTACATCTCAAAGACAAAAGAATGTATCTTTTTCTTCTTAAATATGCCGTACAATACATAGTACAGCAGTAGTAGCATTGTGTGTGTTTAGTAAATACATGCAATATTGAAATCAACTGCAAAACTGTAGATCCATTATTACTGCTGCTTACTAGTACCATGCCTCAAATTAAAAACTCCCATTAAGAAATGTAGCAGGGCTTGGGGAAGGATTATGTATTCAAATATTATTTTTAAATAATTTGCCCTTGTTGTAGATCTTTTTCCCTCCTACAAATCAAAACATAGACAAGCCCTTCTGTTCCCTTTTCTTAGGTGCTTTTGCTTGCAAGGTCAAAATCGAAAGTTCAGGAAGATCACCTGAATCCAGAGCTTTTGGTTTCAGAAGCCTAGGTTCATTGAGGAAGAGTATGCTGACTTGTCCCAGAGGGTTAACAGGTGAATGCTTTTGAGTAGAGGTGGGAGAAGCTGTCTGACATAGAAGTTGAGCTTCTCCGGTACCAGAGAGGAGATGTGAGTAATGGTAGATTCCATGAGCATCAAGGACTACTTTTGCTGCCTTTTAGTGTCCTAAAGAAGATACAAGATCTCAAGAGAGAATGGAGACATGGTACACTTAAGAAAGTCTGAATACTAGTCCATGAGGATGCCAACCTCAGCCAAAACACCCCACTATCACCACCAATGTGCAAGGGTGGCACAGAAGCAGCTACCCTGTCTAACTTTAAGGGGATTTGCCTGACAAACATATCAACAATGTTGGGTATGCACAAAAGGGCATAGGGCCTACACTGAAAGTTGTGTTCTGGGTATCATTTGCTAGGGTCTTCATACAACCTTGACAGAGGGAGGTAAAAACCATGAATGAGATTGAATTTTTAGCCAGCTGGAAAGGTGAAAGTTTCCGAGCAGATTGTTGTAGGAATATAAAGAAATGTGACATTTTTTGCCAGTTAAAATGGCGATCATTAAAAAGTCAGGAAACGACAGGTGCTGGAGAGGATGTGGAGAAATAGAAACACCAGCAATCCCATTACTGGGTATATAACCAAATGTTTATGAATATAAAGACACATGCACATGTATGTTTATTGCAGCACTGTTCACAATAGCAAAGACTTGGAACCAACCCAAATGCCTATCATTGATAGACTGGATAAAGAAAATGTGGCACATATACATCATGGAATACTATGCAACCATAAAAATGGATGAGTTCATGTCCTTTTCAGGGACATGGATGAAGCTGGAAGTCATCATTCTCAGTAAACTAACACAAGAACAGAAAAGGATGCACTGCATGTTCTCACTCATAAGTGAGAGTTGAACAATGAGAACACAGGGACATGGAGGGGCAGGGCTTATCACACACTGGGGCCTCTCGGGGGGTGGGGGCCGGGGGGAGGGATGGCATTAGGAGAAATTCCTAATGTAGGTAACAGGGTTATGGGTGCAGCAAACCACCGTGGCACGTGTCTACCTATGTAACAAACCTGCACGTTCTGCACATGTACCCCAGAACTTAAAGTATAATAAAGTAAAATAAAATCAGGTTGTTTGCTTTTGTTGTTGTATGGTAGGAGTTCCTTATATATTATGGATATCAATTCCTTATCAGATATAATATTTTAAAATGTTTCTTTTTATTTCATGGATTACCTTATCACTCTGTTGGTATTCTGTGATATATAAAAGTTTTGAATTTTCATAATGTCCAGCTTACCTCTTTTTTCTTTTGCTGTTTGTGCTTTTGGTGCCATATTCAATAAATCATTGCCAAAAAAAAGAAAGAAATGTGACATTTTTGCACCCTGGTTGTGTGAACCAAATTTCACAGCTACAATTCTAATTCGGTGTTGTTGGTCACTTACTTGCTCACTTTGTACCTTAAATTTATACTTTTTAAAAACAAAGATAATGCCTTCCCTCTACCTTACAAGATTTTTATGGCACAAGAATTAAATAAGGTAAGAAAAATTGCTTTGAAAAGGCACAAAACAAATGAATATACGTTAGTAAATTGCAGAAATCAGTGTGAAAAAGAACCATATTTGATAGCTTTAGTTCTATATTGAACCTAAAGGATATATTATGATAAAACTGATAGCACAAATATATTTATTGTCTTAATCTAGATTGCCTGTATTGAGATATGTTTTTAATATTTTCTCTACAAATGCACTAGTTGTTTTCCTCAGCTTTTCTTTAACTTCCTTGTATTTAATCGCTTTCAAATGAAAGAAGTCCAGATATATAGTTTCCATTATGAACTACATCTTCAATAATTTGATCTTAGTAGGACAGTGTTATTCCTAGGGTGTAATGAACTGTAACAACTGCGTCATAACATATAGTTGCTGATGCCTCATGTTCTGGACCACAGAGTCAGACCTTAGAACATTTCTGCCTGCTTCATTGCCAGCTCCTTGGGCAAACCCTATAACCTGAGAGTGTCTGGGTTGCCAGAGTCTGCAGAATCAGATTGCCTAAGTGAAGGGAGGGCATTTGTAATATATAAGAGGCACCATTGCACACTAATGGTTAAGGACACTGACTCTGGATAGTGACTGCATTGCACAACTCTAGGGGACACTTGTTTCAGCTTTGAATCCATTCTACCACATAACAACTACATGATATTAGACACATCATTTAATTTCAGCCTTGTAAAATGGGGGTAATGATAGTACTTTCTTCGTGGGGTTATTGGGAAGATTCAATCATATAATGAATGTAAAGCCCTCGGCACAGTGCCTAACACTGTGCATACCCAATAACTGGTAGCTGGTGTCAATATAAAAGTAACAGTGGGCAGGGGGAGGGTGGTGGAGAAATGATTCCAAAATCACCTTGGGAGCAAAGATCTGGATTTGCTGGAAAGTCAAACGATCACTAGGAAATGCCATCTGGGAAAAAATACCATGTCTGATTATGATTTGACACATACATTCCTCACTACGGAGCAGGAACTTTGTCCTGATTACTATGATAGCCAGCCTAGAATGGTGCTTCACATGTAGTAGTCACTCAATAAACATGAGATAAATGAATCAAACTAGGGGTTGCCTATGGCGTAGGTCCCAGGGCTCTATAGCAGCCCACCACTGACAGTTTACCACAATGCCCTGAATATAGCATGTGCTCAAGAAAGAATGAGTGATGTAAGAACCTCAGACAGTGTTGTACTTTACCATATCAATTTCCACTTTACCATAGTTGGATAAATTTACATCACCCAAGTTCAGCTTTCCTTGTGTTGCCTCTATTTCATCAGCTCCAAAGCCCTATCCCAATTTTAGAATCCCTAATTCATCACGTACATTCATTTGACAAATACTCTTTGAGTGTTTAGTACATGCCAGGCATTATGCTAGATGCCATGAACCTCCTGGAGCTTGTTTAGTGGGGAGACTAGCAGCATGCAAGTCAACAAACAGATAAGATGATTTCAAATCGTGATAACCTAGTTCTATAAGAAAAATAAAACAGGGAAACTTTATGGGGGATTACCTTGGATTAGGTGGTCAGAAAAAGGTCAGAGAGAGCCTCATTTCTAAGGATGTAACACCTAAGTTGGATGATGAAGATCAGTAGCTGCAGAAATAAAAGCAGGTTGCTCTCTTGGAAGTGCCCGTTTCTTCTGAAAAGCTATGAAAAACCTCTCAAAAATGGAGAACAGTTAAGCAAAGACTGGAGACTGCAGGAGGAGAAAGTGAGCAAGGATTGGCAAATTACCATCCTGCCCAAACCAGTCTCAACCTTTTTGAGCTGTTTTTAGAGGTTAGGTGTTTCATTGCATGTCAAGGTTAGAAAGTCACTTAGAGAGGCCGAGATAAGTGGATCATCTGAGATCAGGAGTTCAAGGCCAGCCTGGTCAACATGGTGAAACCCTGTCTCTACTAAAAATAAAAATAAAAAATTAGCCACGTGTGGTCGCATGTTTCTGTAGTCCCAGCTACTCAGGAGGCTGAGGCAGGAGAATTGCTTGATCCTGGGAGACAGAGGTTGCAGTGAACCCAGGCAGGTGACAGAACAAGTCTCAGAAAAAAAAAAAAAAAAAAAAAAAAAACTAAAAACAAAAAACATCTAATATCCAGCCCACGATTTCATGATTATTATTGCTTTGATGAAATTAACGTAGGAAGAACCATGCCAAGTCACTTTCCAGAGATCAACTTGGTTGGCCAAGAATGGACCCTGGATAGGCTTATGGGATGAACCTGAGGTAGGGAAGGCTGCCACCCCCACCCCCAGGGAATGAGAGAGAGAATGCCCAAATACCCTTCCTGTAATTTATGTTATTCTTGGATATGTCAGAAATCATGCAGATTATACACAGATGGAAATATTGATTTGACTCTCTTGCCTTTGAATTCCTTCCACGAAGAAATTATTTTAGAGCCTATAAACGTCTAAGGAAATGGCAGGTCCTCTTGGTAGATAAGTGAAAAGCCTCTAGAGTTAGTCATTCCTGATTCTGAATTCCAGCTCTGCCATTTAATTGCTATGTGACCTTGGGCAAGTAGTTTAAACCTGTCTACACCTTAGTTTCCTCATCTGCAAAGATGGGGACTCTAGGACCTATTTCTTAAAAGAGTTATTGAAAGGATTAAATGAGATAATATATGTGGGAAGTGCTTTTCCTGGTGTCTGTCACATAGTAGGTACTCAAAATACATTATAGCTCTAATTATTCAAGTTTTCTGGGGCAGTTTCCATTTCAAATATTCTGTTCCATTTTTAGACTATTCGTGCTCATTTGAAATTCTAAAATGTCATCACTATATTTTTCTTCAGCATTTGAAGAAGAGTTTGTTTTTTCAGGTATAAAGACACAAAACTGCCTCCACTTTCTACACTTGATTTGAAAATCTCAATCCTAGTCAGAGACATCTTATTAAGACCCAAAGCATAGGATGGTTACTATCAATAAACAGAAAATAACAAGTATTGGTGAGGATGTAGAGAAAATTGAACCCTCATGTACAGTTGGTGGGAAACAGTATAGCAGCTCCTAAAAAAATAAAACATAGAATTATATGATCCATCAATTTTGCTTATGGGTATATACCCAAATGAATTGAAAACAGTGTCTTGAAGAGATATTTGTACACTTATTTTCATAGCAGCATTATTCATAATAGCTAAAACAGGAAGCAACTCAAGTGTCCATCAACAGATGAATGGATAAGCAAAATGTGGTATATACATACAATGAAACATTATTCAGCCTTAACAAGGAAGGAAACTCTGCAATATGCCACAGCATGGGTGAACCTTGAGGACATTATGCTAAGTGAAATAAGCCAGTCACAAAAAGACAAATACTGTATGATTCTACCTATATGAGGTCCTTAGAATAGTCAAAATCACGGAGACAGAAAACAGAACAGTGATTGCCAGGGACCGAGGGAAGGCAAGAATGGGGAGTTATTGTTTAATGGGTACAAAGTTTCAGTTGTACAAGATGAAAAGCGTTACGGAGATGGATGGTGGTGATGGTTGTTCAACATTATGATGTGTTTAATACCACTGAACTATAAATGTAAAAAGTTAAGATGGTACATTTTGTCTTTCACGTATTCTAACACAATAAGAAATTCGAGAAAAAAGAAGACCTAAAGCAGACTTGTACTCATAAAGAATGGAGAAGGGAAGAAGAGTGATCTTTGAACACAGAAGTACTAGGCAGTGAAATTTTGAGTTTTCCACAGAAGTACAAACAATGAGTGGACAGACAAGAAGCCAGGGTGGGAGAAACATTTCACTGGGTGTGACCCCTTCATTCCCAGTTCTACTTGAAGATTTTGCTTTAATTAACACAAAGGTGAAGCTCAGATTGTAGATGGCCTGACACTGCTTATGATCAGCTGTTTTTCTAAATTATCTAAACCTCATTATAATTATACATATGAAATGCCTGGTAATAAAATTGCATTGTAATTACACAGCCCTTAACATCAGTATTCAACCTACAGGCTCCAGCTGCCCTCTGATATTCATTATAATCAGGTTTCGCCTGTTTACAAATGGCAGGGGAGGTAAATCCACTCAATGGGTTTTCAGGGTCAGCTGAAACTCATAGAAAATTGTCCTTTAATATTTGAATCAATATACATGTATCCAAACCCTATCCTTCTTCATCAACTCTCTAGTTCTGCATACCTAATTAGACCCATCAATTCCTCCATAGCCTTCCTGAGACAGAGAGGAGAATTAAGCAATGGGTCAGCCAGGGAACTGCCTGGGGTGCCAATTTAAAAGGGATGTTTAAAAATCCCTGGAATAAAACATAAATATGGTGCTGCATACCTTGGGTTTCTGCCAGTACTTCCTAAAGTAATTGGTGAAATGAAAATTGGCCACTTCTTTCACCTAAGGAGGCTGGGACCTTTGAGTAAAAAATTAAAAGCAAAAGCAAGCCAGTCCTCACTGGTGCCAACCACACCATTTTCGTGACAAGCATGTGCAAGTTAAAGGGTGTGCCACCAACGGTGAGATTAGCAAGCTGGGAGTTGCTGAAAGTAAGCAACTCTCCATGATCACCTGATATTGAGAAACAAAATACTGCATGTTGCAATGCTCTTTATCAAGAATGAAGGGTTCATTTCCTTATCCAAATTTTAAATCCTTTACTATACATTCCCCAAAGTTGCCTGGTTTGGAGAATTGCAAAAGGACACTGAGGACAAAATAAAAACTACAGAAAAGTGGGAAATGGTTTGTTGTCAAAAAGAAAAAAAAAGGGGGGAGGGAATTCTAAGGTCTTTTGAATGTGATTTATTTATTTATTTATCATTACTATTATTTTTTTGGAGATGGAGTTTCGCTCTTGTTGCCTAGGCTCTGCCTCCTGGGTTCAAGCGATTCTCCTGCCTCAGCCTCCCGAGTAGTTGGGATTACAGGGATGCGCCACCACACCCAGTTAATTTTGTATTTTTAGTAGAGACGGGGTTTCTCCATGTTGGTCAGGCTGGTCTCGAACTTCCCACCTCAGGTGATCTGCCAGCCTTAGCTTCCCAAAGTGCTGGGATTACAGGCGTGAGCCACCACACCTGGCCTGAATGTGATTTTATAACTATATACCGGTAAGTTACCTGATTTTATAATTATCCCTGTAAGTTACTGCCATTATATTTAGTTTTGAGTGACAAACAAAAGAAATGAAAGTAATAAATAAGTAATCTAAAATGCCAATTTAGGATTTTTTGCTGTAGTTGAAGGCAAAACACACACACACACACACACGCAACATAGTGAGTGGTTAAGCTCATAGGCTCAGATGTGAGCCTACCAGAGATTAAATCCTGGCTCCACCACTTACTAGCTGTGTGATCTTGGCTAAGTGACTTAAACTTTGGGCCTCACATATTAAATGGGGATGATAATGGTGGTGGTGGTGATTATGATGATGATGATGACGATAACAGTGCTCACCTCCTAGGATTAAATGAGATAATGCATGTAAAGTGGTTAGCATAGTTCCTGACATATGGTAAACACTCAATAAATGACAGCTATTATTGTTATAAGTGTGGGTAGTGAATTTTTTATTTCAAACATAAGGAAAAAAGGCATATACTATTTAAAATAGAAACTCAGTCTCTCCCTACTCTCATTAAGTAAATATTGACCAAATATTTTAAATATATTCAGGTGAAGAGGCATCAGAACATAAGCCTGGCTGGGGCATCCACACTGTCTCATCCAGTCTTGCTGAAGAGGGCAACTGTGGTACAATCAAAAGAACGCTAGATTTTCAGAACTGGAAAATTTGGCTTCAGGTCCCATCTCTGCCACTTTATAGTTACTAGTGTGACCATGAACAAATCATATAACCTCTCTGAGTTACAATTTCCTCATATGGAAACAAAGATACCTATGTTATAGATGAGTGGTGAGGATTGGAAAAGGTTGTATGGAAAAGCATCTGGCACATATTAGGCATTCAGCAATTGTTTGTTGACCCTGTATCACAGAAAGAAAATAATTCTGTGGAGATTTTAATACTTATATGTCATCAAGGATGATGGCTCAAGTTTCTGAGCAGCACTGATTTTGCCTCAAATTAGCTTCTGCCATTTCTTGTGAAAAGGTCAATATTGCTGTCATATCCATAAAGCTCCAAGATGTAATTGTGTATGCCTGCTAAGATTTTTTAAAGCAGGGTGATAGAGTTTGGCTTAAATGCCAGCACAGACCTTTCTACATAAATGTAGTACGGAAAAAGTGCTGAAATATTCCAAAGATGCTACTATTAATACCAACTTCAAGAATGATGAGGAAGTTGATGGCAGCAACTATAGTAACATGTTTTAGTTTTTTATGTTTTGTTTCACTTTGTTTGAAGTCACTGGCAAGATTATAGTCCAATTTGTTCTCTATTGACTACTGAACAATATTGTTTGTGGAACATTCCTGGAATCTGTTTGACTGTAATATAATCTGGTTTTGTGTACATAAAATTAGATTTAATACAGAAGCAGGAGAAGTGAACAGCATCAAAATAATTCCAGAATACTCACAGGCCTTATAAAAATATTTGACAGCATTAGCTGACTTCCACTCTGATAGTTACGGAGCAAATTTAGCAGTCTCTAGAAGCTCTTACTCAAATATATAGTAATCCCCCTTTATACATGGTTTCACTTTCAGTGGTTTCAATTACCCACAGCCAACTGTGGTCTGAAAATATTAAATGGAAAATTTCAGAAATAAACAATTCATAAGTTTTAAATTATGGACGATTTTAAGTAGGGTGATGAAATCTTGCACCATCCTGCTCTGTCCCCTGAGACATGAATCTTCCCTTTGTCAGGGTAACCATGCAGTCTAAACTACTCACCCATTAGTCAGTTAGTAGTCATCTCAGTTATCAGATCGATTGTTGTGCTATCACAGTGCTTGTGTTCAAGTAACTCTTATTTTACTTAATAAGTGCCCCAAACTGCAAGAGTAGTGAGGCTGGAAATTCGGACATGCCAAAGAAAAGCTGTAAAGTGCTTCCTTTCAGTGAAAATGTAGGCCAGGCACGGTGGCTCACGCCTGTAATCCCAACACTTTGGGAGGACAAGGCAGGTAGATGGCTTGAGTTCATGAGTTTGAGACCAACCTAGGCCACATGGTGAAACCTCGTCTCTACAAAAAATACAAAAATTAGTCAGGCATAGTGGCACAGGCCTGTAGTCCCAGCAGCTTGTGGGGCTGAGGTGGGAGGATTGCTTGAGCCTGGGAGGTCGAGGCTGCAGTAAGCTGAGATCATGCCACCTCATTCCTGGCGACAGAGCGAGACCCTGTCTCATTTTTAAAAAACAGAAATAAATAAATAAATAAAAGCTAAATATTCTCAACTTAGTAAAGAAAAAAATAACTTTTATTAAAATAGATTGTTATAATTGTTCTATTGTTATTAATCTCTATAGTGCCTAATTTATAAATTAAACTTTACCGTAGATACGTATGTATGGGAAAAAACATAGTATATACAAGGTACAGTACTATTTCCCATTTCAGGCATCCACTAGGGGGTAATAATGTCAGACAGATGACAAAGTAATATATCAAGAGCCTTTTAGAATCAATAACTAAAAGACCATTAAAAAAGTGGGCATACATTAAAATGAATTTTCTTTTGTTTTGAGACAGAGTCTCACTCTGTCGCCCAGGCTGGAGTGCAGTGGTGCAATCTCAGCTCACTGCACCCTCCACCTCCCAGGTTCAAGTGATTCTCCTGTCTCAGACTCCTGAATAGCTGGGATTACAGGCACACGCCACCACGCCTGGCTAATTTTTGTATTTTTAGTAGAGACGGGGTTTCACCATGTTGGTCAGGATGGTCTCGAACTCCTGACTTGATGATCTGCCCACCTCGGCCTCCCAAAGTGCTGGGATTACAGGCATGAGCCACTGCACTCGGCCTAAAATGAATTTTCTAGATGATTGAATAACAATAGTCCTTTGATATGAGATAATGACTTGGTTTATGGCCTTAATATACTACTTAATTACTTAAGACATTTATTAATAGAATGATAAATGTATAGAGTAACCTGTAAACATGACATACTTTTGCTTTCAGTAGTTTCATATAAAGAAAAAAACTTGAAAATAGTAATACCTGAGGACATATGGGAACAATAGACACTGGAGAGGGAGGGTGGGGACCAAGAGCTGAAAAACTACCTACTGGGTACTCTACTCACTACCTGGGTGACGGGACCATCCATACCCCAAACCTCAGCATCACACAGTATACCCAGCTAACAAGCCTGCCCATGTGTTCCTGAATCTAAAACAAAAATTGAAATAATTTAAAAAAACAAAAAACAATAGTATTATCCATGGGACAAAATTTGTACTATTAGCAAGAATTATTTTGTGTCTCATTTAGAAACAACTTGACTTTTGTTCCAGTGTTTAAATTTTGACAAAAATGGTTTTGAATAGATCTTTATAACCGGATGCCATAAATACAAGATTCTCTGATCAATATTGGGCCTAAAACAGTATTCTGTAAAGCTTAAATTGGTATTAACTATGATCATCTTGATGTCTATGATAGATAATAGACAAGATCATACATACAGTAACACAATTATTTAGCATTTCGAGTTGTGTGCTTTATGCAGCAAGTGAGAAAAAAATTGGAATATTGAAGTATTTGCATAAAAAGTCAAATGGTAGTGTTTTGAAATCTCTACTGTATTTCCTATTAAGGTTTTATATGTTACTTTCCTATTGTTCCTGAATTTGTTATCCTATATATAAACAGAAACATGGATGAGTTAAAAAAAAAAAAAGTGGACATAGGCTATGAGTACATCATTTAAAAAGGAACTACAAATGATCATATAATCAACAAACATGAAAAAGTGTCAAATCTCACTAGTATTCAAAGAAATAATAAACCACAATAAGACTATTTTTCGCTAATATGATATTGCTAAATCTCATTTTTTTAAAACTTGTACACTAAGTTTTATTGTATGCTGCTGCCAGTGTATATAAAACAATTACTCTTGTGAAATAGAAATTCATGAAAATTCAGAGCTAGATGTTAAAGACTGACAAAAGTAGAATTTTGTATATTATGGCACATGTGTTACAGGGACAAGTTTTTGTACAGGCTTCAAATGTATCTCTCTTAAATATTCACTGGATCATAAGAAGTGGTTTGGGAAACCTTTTAAAGATTCATTTTACTACAAAAAGGAACAGACTTTCTGGGGTCTGAAGGGATTTGTACTTGAAGATACTCCAGTCAGCAGAGGGTCATGTTGAGCATTCTGCAGAGAGAATTGTTTCAAGTCTGCAGCTGCCTGGGAAACTTTTACACTGTTGAGCCCGGCCTCCAGCTGGAGCTGTTGAACCACTTTCTTCATAGAGGCGACGCTGGAGGAGCCAGATATGGTGAACGCAAGGGCCGGGCCGATTCGTGGGTGGGTGGGTCGGTGGGTCGTGGGCTCTGGGCCGTGGGTCGGCGGGGCCGCTAAATATCATTTTTAAGATGCTATTAGAAGGGCTCAGGAAAACCAGCATTCCTATACGTTGAGAATACAAACTTTCTAGCAGGCAATTTGTGTATTAGTACCTGACACATAGTATTCCCTCAATAAATATTTCTTCAATGAATTGATAATTTTGTTGCTGACATTAAAATACAATTTCAGACATTTTGACAACATACCCTGGCATAATGCTCTGAATTCACAAAAATTGCTACTGAATCTTACTATTGTTGGCTCCCAACCTTGTGGAAGTTTACAATGTCCTGCTATTGTTAGCTTGCTTTCATGCCATCTTTCCCCTTTCTTCGAAATGCTGTATGGCATATATATTTGTATTTAAAGTGCCTCATATATAATTTTGTTTTGAGATATTAAAAAAAAAAAAAACTCATGGTGAACCTCAGGATAATTGTAGCCACCTTAGAGCGTTGCAGATTTTGGGCTGGAAATCACTGCTTGGCAGCCATCTGTGTGATACTTTTCAGTTGTTAGTTCTTCGCTAATTCTGTAATGTATTCTCCTCACAATGTGAACAGATCTTTTTTGTCAATAAGGAAAGCATAATTTTGTTAATGATAGGTAAGCACCTTATTATCTGTGTTTGGCAGGCTTAGACATATTGCTGCCTTTTGGAAAAAAACAGCTGTTTCCAGATGTCATTAAAGCAGGCATTACCACTGACAAAGCTTTCTCACGAAGTATCTTACAACAGTTCTGTGTGCTGTCAGAGCGGCTTGTACCAAAAATTCTGTGGGAGTTAGGGCCCTGTACTTTCTAATTGCTAACTGCTTTGATTACAACCTCCTGCTCAGATACTACAGTGAGTGACATTTCCATCTATACACACGATTCCATCTATACAGATTTTCTTCTCTTACAATCACATGGCTTCAGTGTTATGACACTTCTGATCTTTGTGAATACTTGCTCAGAATTCTGACACTTTCATTAAGTAGCACACAGACAGTTTGGACCTGTTGGATATTGACACAATGTATTTTGCTTATTCTGGAAGCATTAATTTTAATTTCTCTTTTGTGAATTTATTTATGTAAATGTAATCATTTGACTACATGGTTACTTTTTTTTTTTTTTTTTTTTTTTGCATTTCTCAATTATTTTGGCCGGTTTCTCATCCAAAAGAATTATTATTATAGCAACTTCTCAGTACAAAAGATTAATTATTGTAGTAACTTCAGTGCTCTTTTTCCACCAGATCAGCAGTTACTTTGTATTTAATAAGCTTTTCAAGGTTTTGTTGAACTTACTGATTTCCACTTCAGTCTTCTTTTTCATTTATTCTTTCGATACTAGAACCCACCAGGAAAAATTATTCAAAAGCTGGTAATAATTTAGGTGACTTGTTTTTTCTTCTGACCTATCTAAAGCAGTCCCTTTTTGCCTAAGTACTTAGCTTTCCATTCTGTCCCTATAACCTAGAATTCAACAAAACACTCATGATCCATGTAAACTATGAATTTGCTTTAAACTACACATTTACATACTACATTGTTAAACACAGGCTTTGAGAGAAAAAGTACACTGCAACTAGAGACTTATGATATTATCTTGGCAGCAATTATTAAAGATTTTTAAAAAGTAAACCAGTGATACTTCCATCTCTTGGGTTATTGAATTGCTATTAAGAAGAATGAGGTAGATTTTTATGGGCTCAAATGGAAAGATATCAAAAATATACTGTCGAGTAAAATTAGAAAATCACAAAACAATATATAATAAGGTATAATTTATGTAGAAATATATATGTATGTGTATGTGTTCTTATGTATAATTCACATTTATGTATATGCATAGAAAAAGGTCTGGATGGATATAAGTCAAATTATTTTCATTGTTGTTATTCCTGAGAAAGCGGAAGTAAAATGGGTGGCGAAATGCTTGTGAAAACAGGTTTTTACTTTTTACTTTTCGTAAAATTTGAATTTTTCACAAGTATATATTACTTTAAAAAAACTAAAAGCCCCTTATGCCATTTGCTGTTATCATCCCCAGGCCTGAATTGTTAAATGAGCAAAAGAAGTTCAGTGATAGGACCTCATTTGCCTTAAAACAAGAAAATAAAAATGAAATAACAACAATAATAGTTGCCATTTGTTCAACAATTATCTTGAGTTAGATATTTCACAGGAATTATCTAATGCATGCCTTATAATAACCCTGAAAAGTAGATTCTGTACCCGATTAGGTATGAAAAAATAAATCTCAGAGAGACTAATTCGTCAGAGGCCGCATAGCTGGTCTCTTAACCTGTTGAGGCTGCTATATCAAGAATACCCCAGATTGAGTGGCTTAAACAACAAACATTTATTTCTCACAGTTTTGGAGACTGAGAAGTCCAAGACTGAGATTAGGGTGCCAATGTGCTCAGTGTGGTGCAGGCCTTCTTCCTAGTTTCCTCACATGGCAAACCCAGTTACCTCCCAAACCCAGTTGCCCTCTCAAAGGTCTAACCTCCAAATACTACCACATTGGAGATTAGGGCCTCAATATATGAATTTTGAGGAGAACAAAATTCAGTTCATTTGTATTTTTATACCAAATTCAGCTGGTAAAAGCAGTTGGGCAGGAATTTCAACATGGATTTATCTGGCTCTTAAACCTGTGTTGTTATTACTGAACAACATAGCCTAATTGCAAGTACATAAATGGAGTTTACGATGGTGCTGGGACTATTTTTAGTATTTTTATACTGTTCTAAGTACTTTTTGGATATAATAATTCATTTATTCCTCACAACAATTCTGAGTTAGGTATTATTATCATTATAGTTTTATCATCTTAATTTTTCAAAATGAGGAAACTGAGATACATACACATTACTTGTCAAATATGTAAGTGGCAGAGCAAGGATTTGAATGAACCCAGGCAGTCTTATCATACATGCCACTGCATCTCTAGGGATCATGTGTAAGAAAGTCCTGTATGTGTCTCCCATTTCCCATTCTTCCGTAATCAACGAGATTATGGAAAAGATGACGTATACTGGTAGAACCCAGACTTAATCAAGCTAAATAAAGTCGTGGCTCAAAGAAAGCCTGCCATCTTATGTTTTACAAATGAATTCTTAAGTATCTATACAATTCTCAGTAGGCTTTCAAAACTACTTCCATCTGAAGTGAAATGTTCCCCAGTTTGAAATCCAAAATAAGGTATAGGTCTGTCCCTTAAGACATTCTTGCCCTGTTTTGAGAATATGAAACAGAAGAATTGTGCCATACCAGAGGAGAGAAAATAAAAGTGGGCCTGAAGTTTCCATCTTTGGTGAGGGGCTTCTAGTTTCAAATAAAGTTCACCTTACTCCTCAACCTGATAAAAGGTACCTATAGAGACCCGACAGATAATATCATACTTAATGGTGAAAGACTAAAACTCTTCTGCTAAGATCAGGAACAAGAGGAGGATGTTCACTCACCCCACTTCTACCTAACACTGTACTGGAAGTTCTCAACAGGGCAATTAGGGAAGAAAAAGAAATAATAGGCCTCCAGTTTGGAAAGGAAGAATTCAAATGATATCTATTTGAAGATAGCTTGATCATATACATAGACAACCCTAAAGAACCCACAAAATAATTATTAAAGTAAATAAAAGAGTTCAGCAATTCGCAGGAGAAATATACAAAAATCAGTTGTGTTTCTACACACTAGCAATGAACAATCTGAAAATGAAATTAAGAAAACGATTCCAGGTTGGGCATGGTGATTCATGCCTGTAATCTCAGCACTTTGGGAGTCTGAAGTGGGATTGTTGCTCGAGCCCAGGAGTTTGAGAACAGCCTGAGCAGCATAGTGAGACCCCCGTCTCCACAAATAATAATAAAAAAATTAGCTGGGCATGGTGGCACACATCCCGTGATCCCAGCTACTCAGGAGGTTGAGGCAGGAGGATCACTTGAGCCTGGGCAGTTGAGACTGCAGTGAGTCATGATCACACCGCTACACTCCAGCCTGAGCAACAGAGTGAAATCCTGCCTCAAAAAAGAAAAGAAAAGGATTTCATTGCATCAAAAGAATACAATAGGAATAAATGTATCCAAGAAAGTATAAGAATGTACACTGAAAACTGTGAAACGTTTTTGAAAGAAGTGGAAGAAAACATAAGTAAATGGAAAGAAATTCCATGTTCACTGTGTGCAGGAGACAATATTGTTAAATACTACTCTAACTGATCTATAGATTCAACACAATCCCTATCAAAATCTCAGTGGCTTCTTTGCAAAAATTGACACGATGTTCTTAAAATTCATACGGAAATGCAAGGGCTCCAGAATAGCCAAAACGATCTTAAAAAAGACATTAGTTGGAGGATGCACACTTCCCAATTTCAAAACTTACTACAAAGCTGCAACAATCAGTATGGTACTGACATAAGGATAGACATATAGATCAATTCAATGGAATAGAATGAAGGGTCCAGGGATAAACTCTTACATTTATGTTTGATAGATTTTCATCAAGGGCACCCAGAAATTTCCACGAGGAAAACAGGGTATTTTTAACAAATAGTGCTGAGACAACTGCATCTTCACATGCAAAAGAATGAGGTTGGACCCCTTCTTCACACTATATACAAAAATTAACTCAAAATGGAGTAAAGATCCAAATGCAAGGCTAAAATTATAGCACTATTAAAAGGAAACATAAATGTAAGTCTTCATAGCTTTGAATTAGGCAATACTTTCTTAAATAGGACACCAAAAAGCATAAGCAGTAAGAGAAAAAATGATAAACTGACTAAATCATAATTAAAAATTTTAATGAATCAAAGGAAATGAAAAGACAACCCAGAGAATAAGATGTGAAAGTGTTTGCAAACCATGTTTGATAAGCACTTGTATCCAGAATATATAATTCTTACACAACTCAATAAAAAAGACAACCCAATTTAAAAACATACATTTCTACAAAGAAGATATACAAACAGCCAATCAGCACAAGAAAAAGATGTTCAGCATTATTGTTAGAGAAATGCAAACCCAAACCACCATGGGATACCCCTTCATGCCCTCTAGGGTGGTTATAATTTTTTTTTAAAAAAAGAGATAATAACAAGTATTGGCAAAGATGAGGAGAAAATGGAACCTAAAGGGAATATTAAATGGTATAGCCGCTGTGGAAGATTGTCTGGCATTTTCTCAAAGAGTTAAACATAGAGTTATTATATGACCCATAAATTCTACTCCTAGGTATATACCCAAGATAAATGAAAATACATGTTCACACAAAAACTTGGATATGAATGTTCATGGTTGCGTTATAGCCAAAAAGTGGAAACAGCTCCAATATCCACCAACTGATGAATGGATAAACAAATGGTGGTCTATCCATACAATGGAAATGAATGGAATACTGATACATTCTATAACATGTAATGAACCTTGAAAATATTGTTCTAAATGAAAGAAACTAGTCACAAAACCCATCTATTGTACGAGTCTATGCATAAGAAATGTTTAGAATAAGCAAATCTATATTGGCAGGAAGTCGTTGGTGGTGCCCTAGGGGTGGGGTGGAGAGAGGGTTTGCCAGGTAATGGGAGTGACTACTGATGGGCATGGAGTTTCTTTGTGGGGTGATGATAATGTTCTAAAATTAATTATGGTGATGTTTACACAAGTCTTTGAATATACTAAAAGCCATTTAATTCAACACTTTGTATGGAGAAAGCATATGGTATGTGAATTATTTCTCAATAAAGCCTCTAAAAATTTCACCTTGAGTTACTCATGCAGCTGCCAAGTGTGATTAGAAGCAGTGGCATAATTAATAAGCAGTTCCCCTAACACTTTCAGATAGATAGCTGTCACAGAAATTAATTCACCCAATAAATATTTATTGAACATGCACTGTGTTAGCCACTGGGAACCAACAGAAAAGGTGGAAAAAAAACTGCCACCATGAAGCTTACATTCTGGTAGAAATATTAACAAAAGCTTATAGCATTTATTATTCACTTACCACAATGCCAGGCATTGTTGTAAAACTTTTATATGTCTTCTGATTTAGTCTTGGTAGGTTGCATTTTTCTAGGAATTCATCCATTTGTTCTAGGTTATCCAATTTACTTGTGTATAGTTGTTCATAGTAGTATCTTATGATATTTTGTATTTCTGTGGTATTAGTTGTTATGTCTTCTCTTTCATTTCTGATCTTGTTTATTTGAGTCTTCTCTCTTTTTTTCTTTGTTAGTCTGGCTAACAGTTTGTCAATTTTATCTTTTTTAAAAACAAACTTTCAGTTTTGTTAATGTTTTCTAATTTTTTTTAGTCTCTATTTTGTTTATTTCTGCTTTAATCTTTGTTATTTCCTTCCTTCTGCTAAGTTTGGGCTTACTTTGATCTTCTTTTTCTAGTTCCTTGAGGTGTAATGTTAGATTGTTTATGTAAGAGCTTTCTTCTGTTACGATGCAGGCATTTATTGCTATAAACTTCCCTCCTACAACTACTTTTGCTGTATCCCATAAGTTTTGGAATGTTATGTTTCCGTTCTTATTCCGTTTCATTCTTGTTTATCTCAACATGTTTCAAAATTTCCTTTTGAATTTCTTATTTGACTCATTGATTGTACAGGAACATATTGTTTAATTTCCACATGTTTATGAGATTTTTAAGGTTCCTCCTGTCGTTGATTTCTACTTCATGCCATTGTGGTCAGAAAAAATAATATAATTTCAATCATAAATTTGTAAAGACATGTTTTGTAGCCTAACATGATCTATCATGGAGTGTTCTATGTGTACTTGAGAATGAAAGAAAACCATAAAGACCCTACCAAAATCTGTTAGAACTGATGAACAAATTCAGTAAAATTTCAGGTTACAAAATATGCAAAAATTAGTAGTATTTCTATATACTAACAACGAACTATCTAAAAAAGAAACTAAGAAAATCCTATTTATAATAGCATCAAAAAATAAAATGTTTAGAAGTAACTTTAACCAAGTAGGTGAAAGATCTGTATAGTAAAAACTATAAAATATTGATGAAATAAATTGAAGAAAACACAAATATGTGGAAAGATATCCCATGCTCATGGATTGGAATAATTAGTACTATTAAAATTTCCATACCACCCAAAGTGATCTACAGATTCAATGAAATTCCTGTCAAAATTCCAATGTCATTTTTCACAAAAATAACAACCTAAAATTCATATGGAACCAGAAAAACTCTTAATAGCCAAAGCAACTTTGAGTAAAAAGAACAAGGGTGAGGCATCACACTCCCTGATTTCAACATACAGTCAGCCCTCTGTATCCATGGGTTTTGCACCTGTGGATTTGACCATCTGTGGATCAAAAATATTACCAAAAAAGTGTCTGTACTGTACATGTACAGACTTTTTTCTTGTTATTATTCCCTTTAAACAATATAGTATAAGAACTCTTCACATAACATTTACATTGTATTAGGTATTATAAATAATCTAGAGATGATTTAAAGTATGCAGGAGGATGTGCATAGGTCATGCACAAATACTATTCCACTTTATATCAGGAAATTGAGCATTTGTGGATTTTATTATCTGTGGGACATCTTGGAACCAATCACTTATGGATACCAAGAAATAACTGTATATTAAATAAAGCTATTTTAATCAAAACAGCATGATACTGGCATAAAGACAGACATATCAACCAATGGAACATGATAGAAACCTAGAAAGAAACTCAAGTATTTATGATAAATTGACTTTCAACAAAGGCGCCAAGACTATACAATTGGGAAAGGACAGTCTTTTCAATAAATGGTGTTGGGAAAACCGGATATCCACATGCAGAGGAATGAACCTAGACCCCATCTCTCACCAACTCAAAATAAATAAACTTGAACATAAGACCTGAAACTGTAAACCTACTAGAAGAAAATAGGGAAAAAGATCCACAGCATCGGTCTGGACAACGATTTCTTGGCAACAAGAAAAAGCAGAGGCAACAAAAGCACAGACATAGGTGACAAAAGCAACATTAGACAAATGAGATTGCATCAAACTAAAAAGCTTTTGCACAGCAAATGAAACAATTAACAGAGTGAAGAGACAGCTCACAGATTGGTAGAAAATACTGGGAAACATACATCTGACAAGGGACTAATATCCAAAATACATAAGGAAATCAAACATTTCAATCGCAAGAAAACAGCCTGATTAAAAAATGGGAAAGGCAAGAGTTCAAGACCAGCCTGGGCAACGAAGCAAGACCCCTGTCTCTACACATTATTTTTTAATTAGCAGGATGTGGTGGACACCTGTAGTCCTAGCTACTCAGGTTGCTGAGGTGGGAGGATCATCTGAGTCCGGAAGCTGGAGGTTGCAATGAGCTGTAATTGTGCCACCACACTTCAGCCTGGGCAACAGAGCAAAACCCTTTCTCTAAAAATTTTTTTTAAATTTAAAAACATGGGCAAAGGATTTGGATAGACATTTCTTAAGAGTTGTGAATTGCAAACAGATATAAGAAAAAAAAATGCTCAACATCTTTAGTCATCAGGGAAATGGAGAGTAAAACCACAATGAGGTATCACCTGTTAAAATGTCTATTATCAAAAAGATGAGTGATAAGCGTTGGTGAGAATATGGTGAAAAGAGAACCCCTGCACACTGTTGATTGGAAGGTGAATTCGTATAACCATTTGGAAAATAGTATAAAGGTTCCTCAAAAAAACTAAAAATAGAATTGCCGTATGATACAGCAATGCCACTTCTGGGTATAAATCCAAAGGAATTAAGATCAGTATGTCAAAGAGATATCTGCACTCCTATGTTCATTTTAGTATTATTCACAATAGTCAAGATGTGGAAGCAAACCAAATGTCCATCAACAGATGAATGGATAAAGAAAATGTAGTACCTATACATAATGGAATATTATATGGCCTTAAAAAATAAGAAAATTCTATCATTCAAAAGAACGTGGATGGAACTGGAGGATATTATGCTACGTGAAACAAGCCAAGCACAGAAAGACAAATATTGTGTGATCTCCTATGTGAAATCTTAAAAAGTGGATCTCTAGAAACAAAGAACAGAAAGGTGGTTACCAGAGGTTAGTGGGGAGGAGGAGGGTTGGGAAAAGGGAAGATGTTGATCAAATTATATAAAATTTCAGTGAGACTGGGCCATAACCTTTTGTTTTTGTTTTTGTTTTTGAGATGGAGTCCTACTCTGTTGCCTAGGCTGGAGTGCAGTGGCACGATCTCAGCTAACTGCAACCTCCGCCTCCTGGGTTCACAAGCGAGTCTCCTGCCACAGCCTCTGCCTCCTGGGTTCAGGCGAGTCTCCTGCCACAGCCCCCTGAGTAGATGGGATTACAGGCATGTACCACCACACCCAGCTGATTTTTGTATTTTTTTTTAGTGGAGATGGGGTTTCACCATGTTGGCCAGGCTGGTCTCTAACTCCTGACCTTAGGTGATCCACCTGCCTCAGCCTCCCAAAGTGATGGGATTACAAGCGTGAGCCACCAGGCCCGGCCAACTAGAGGAATAACTTTTAGTGATGTATTGCACTACATGGTAACCACAGTTAATAATAATGTATTGTATATTTCAAAATTGCTAAAAGAATAGCTTTTTAGTGTTCTTACCACAAAAGAATGATAAATTAGTGAGGTGATAGATATGTTCATTAGCTTGATTGAATCTTTCTATAATATATATGTAGATCGAAACATCACATTTTATATCATATATATATATACACCTTATCATTTGTCAATTAAAAATAATTTTGAGAGGAAAAAATAATAATATTTTGTACGTATTATATTTAACGTCCACATCAACCTTATGACATATAATATTATTATTCTCATTTTACAGATGGGATAACTAAAGCTCAGAGAGTGAAGTTACTTGCCTGAGGTTGCATGGTTAGCAAGAGAGCAGAAGGAAAATAGAATCACTTCTCCCTGATTTTCGAGTCTGTGTACCTAACTACTACATTATAAATTTTGCATTCTTATATTAAAATATTGAAATGAGTAGCTCAATGAATTTAGCATCTATTTTTAAGCATTTTTGAGAATTACTTTTCAAAATTCTTCATTTCTTTCTTCTTTTTTCAAACCAATTCATTAGTTCGAATTTTGCAAATAGAAAAATGAGAACTGAGTGTGTATACATTAGCTTAGATCTATTAGTATAGATCACATATATACATGAAATTTAACATTCTATTTTTGAAAGATTTAAATGAAAATTTAATAAAAGTTTTAGATAAGTACATGGGAAAATCAAGTGTTTGGTGGTCCTCCAAAGTAATGTAGGTGTATCTAATATGTTGCACAGCAAGTGTTGAGTGATATATATACATAAAATCAGAAAAGAAAAAGTAACCGCTTCATAAATCTTACAAATTGTGCCTTTTTACACTTTTTAAAAAATATTTCAGCTTTTAATTTATTTGATTAGAAGCATTTGAGAGACTGATTCCTTGATATGAAATGCAAGTACACTCATTAGTAATCATGGTCAAGACCAAATGGTCAGTTTCTGCCAGCAAACGATTAGCTTTGATGACAGATGTGTAAACCAAAAATAATTAAATTATTTGGTAATCATTCTTCCTTGCTGTAGGCATTAAATAGTATTAGATCTTTAGGCATGAAATATATTTAATCCAGTTGTTAGATATAGTTACATTTTCAAAGCTGGATGAATCTTGTATTCTCACTGAGTACAGTTCTCTAACTGATGTGTCAAGGATGATGCTTGTATCATCAATCACAGGAGGGAAATCCTCTGTGATTAACGTATGGAGGAGAAAATACTATGCTTTTCCCTGTGGGTGCAGGGCATGCTTCTATACACCCACATTGTGTGGGAGGCAGAATGGTTATACTTGCCCTTCTTGGATTTCTTCTCAAGGCAAGACCCTGGCCTCATCCTCCAAATGCATGTTCCAGTCCCTCTCTCACATCAGGGGTGCTTATGACACTGACTTGGATAACTTTTGCAAAATATACTTGCCTGGGCCACTGTCTCCCCATTGGACATTTGCTTCATGAGGAGTATCATTTCTAGGGTAAAGGCAAGGATTTTGAAAAAAAAATTTTTTTCTTTGCCATTTTATCAGAAGAATCATATTTAATGAAATTAAAAATAAAAATAGGTGATTTTGATGTTCACCCTAGGCTAAGAGGACCACTGCTGTCTTTGAGGCATTTACAGACATATGGAGATCTGAAGCATACTTAGAGTTGCGGGTTCTTTCTCTGTAACTCTTTTGAACTGGGCATAAACCTCAAATGGAGTGTAAAATGCAGAGTGTTGTCAACTTATCACTCCAAGAATATTTTTTTGCACTTTTTTAGTTTGGAAGGGTCAAATTGAGATGACAGAGGAATAGTGGATAAGAGCTATAGTGCTATTAAATTACATTCTAGAGTTGGGAAAATCGAGACCCATAATCCTAGGAATTATTAACGATAAGAGCTAACACTTTCTGAGTGCTTGCCACATGCCAGGCCCTATACTGAATGCATCATGTCCATTTTCTCATTTGATCCTGACAACCACCTGTGAGGCCTCATTTTAAAGACAAGCAAGCTGAGGCTCAGACCTTGGATTTGTCCAAGGTCACCCAGTTGGTCATTTACAGAGCCCTGATTCAAACTCTCTTTTGCTTGATTACAAAGCCATTGCTCTAAAAGATTAGATTATACTGTCTGTATTTGCTTCTGGGAGCTTATGGAATTCACTCCTATCTGTTCTCACAAGGAACTCTATTGGGTTTTGAAAAAGGCTGAAGAATTGAAAAGAAACTTTGTAGGCTGGGAAACATAGTGTCCTTTGAGCAGTGAGATAGGCTAAGCTCAGAGGACTGGGTTCTGGAATGTGGAAAGGAGACGTGTTCACTGGAGAGCAAGTCAGAACTTTCGTGAGCCCTGCTCCAGGTCCCAGGAGAAAGTGCCAGCCATGAGGATTGGAGTATTGCCTGGTAAGGAGATTATTATTTTATCTAACATGTTCTTCTATAATGCTCTATATGCTAGGCACTGGTCTGCACTGCTCTAAGCACTTTATAAATATTAACTCCTTTACATCTTATAACACCTCCTTGAAAATAGGCGTTATTATTACCCCCGTAATACATATGAGTAAACTGAGGTTCAGAGATGTTAAATAACTTGTTCAAGGTCACACAGCTGGTTAAGTGCCAGAGCCAGGCTTTGAACCTAGGCAGTCTGGATCTAGTGGCTGTGTTATACTGCTTCTCAACAGAAACTTGATTTTTCTTTCTTCTGTGTTCATCATCCTTTCTCAATCACTCCTGGGCAAGTCTACTTTGCTAGCAAATTTCCCTTACCCCTTTGGCTTTTTTTTTCACCCATGAATCCTCTAATGTTTTCTGCAGCTTCTTTGAGCTCATTCTTTATCCTCCACACTGCCTCCTTTGGCATCACTCATGAACGACATGCTCTTTTCATTTGCCAAATATCTTTTCCATAAATTATCCCATCTCAACTTGGGAAGTCACAATGGGAAGTATTGTTCCTATTTTGTGAATGAGGCAACTAAGGCAAGCAACTTTCCTGAAGTCTCACACAACCATCTAGTGGCAAATTGGACTAGAATCCAGATTCTCTGATTCTGAATCTAATGTTCTTGTCCATTGCATCATCTGATGGAATTTATCTATTCATTAATTAATTTGTTTATTCATTAATATTGTAAAAATATACTGAGTATCTTACTGTGTGTTAAGGCACTGGCTGCAAAAGTCGGTATAAAAATTGTTGCTCTTAAGCAACAGACAACACAATGAGGTAAGGTCTCACCATAAAAAGTTAAATGGCAGCACATATACTAAGTGCCAAATGAGTGGTCTGGTCACATCATACAAGAATTTTGACGCTGGACATGTAGCATCAAAGACCGCTTTATGAGAAAGGTGAGACTTGAACTTGGCATAGAAGGGTACTTAGAACTTAGAGAAGAGAGTGGAGCAGCACTTTCCAAACCGTGGGAATGGTGTGCATTAAAGCAGTCCTTCACAACCTTTATTGTGTCATGGCATGCAGAGAAAAGCATAGTATTTGTAAAGCACACTGGGATGAATGGAGGAAGCAGTTTGACATCTAGAGGCAAGCATCCTAGGAGTTTCAATAGCACTGCCTCTGGGCTCAGTTGAGGAGAGAGGAGAAATCTCATAGGCTCAGACACTTATAATATGTTTGGGAAGGTCTGCACTAGGTATTGGGGCACACTGTGGTCATGGTGGGTCCAAAGACTACTGACAAGGTCACAGGGATGAAATGAAGGGAATTTCCAGAGAAGCCATAGTAGATACCATTGGAAAGAAAAGTTATGGGCAAATGATGAAGTGCTGTTGAATTTTATTCTGTGGACCTACAGAATAGGTAGGCAAAATATACATAGCACTGTTTTAGAAAGATTCCACTGATTTCCATATGGAAGATTAACTAGAGGGAAGAAGAGTAGTCAAGAGGCTATTACCGTTGTCTAGGTGGGAGGTGATGTTATCTTGAACTAGATTGATAGTAACAGAGACAGAGAATGGTGGGCAGAATTGAGTTATATTTTGGAGGTAAGAAAGTCAGGGTTTGTTAATGGAATTGCACAATGGAGAGTAGAAGGGAGGTGACAAAGAGGATTTCAAATTTTTCAAGTTTGAGCAAATGCTTATGAATAGCGATGCCATTCTCTAAGATAGAGAGCCCAGGAGAAGTAGAAAGATTTTTTTGGAGGGGAAGGACAAATGAGATGATGAGTTTCAAGTTGACGTTTGGAGGCAAGGAAACCAGTTAGGAGGCTATTTTAAAAGCCAAGTAAGACAAGGTGAGATCCTGGACTATAATGGTAGCAGTGGGAATGGAAGGAAAATGGTGAATTGAGAGACATTATATAGGAAGAATTGACAGGATTTTGTCATGGACTAACTTCTGGAGTTGAAAAGTAGAGGAAAGTTTAAAGCCTAAGATCTCTTCTGCCCTTTATCTTCTTAGTGATGCTCTGATCTTCGTGGCTTAATATACTATCTATTTGCTGATGAGTCACAAATTTGTATCTCCATACTTTTATGCCCAACTGCCTGCTGGACATATCAACTTGCATGCTTAAGAGGTATCTTACCTAATAGTAATAGTAACTTACCATGTTCAAAACTGCCCCTGCCCACCACCCCCAATAAAACTTGCTGCACTCACTCACAAAACCTGCTCCTCACAGTCTTCGCCAACTCCCTAAATACCAATTTCATTCTTCCAGTTGCTCAGGCAGAAGACCTAGGAATCAATCTTGATTTTTCCCTCTTTCATATCCTAAATTTATTTGATCAGCAAAACTTATTGGTTCTACCTTCAGAATATATCTAGAATCTGACCACTTTTTCATTGCTACTATCCTGGTTTATATCACAATGATCTGCTTCCTGGAGTATATTGCACTAGCCTCCCAACTGTTCTCCTTGCTTCTGTTCTTGCCACCATCACTTAAGTCTATTATTCTCTCACTGCTTTTTGGACCCAGGATAATTTTATTATGTGAATGTCAGATCATGTCATTCCTCTGCTCAAAACTCCTCCAATGGCTTCCCATCTGACACTCAGTAACAACAAAACCCCTCATAATGGCCCATAATGCTGTATACAACCCAGATATTGACATACTCATGTTCTTCAGGTGATGGATCTTCCACACATTGCTAACATTTACCAAACATTCACGATGTATGTGGTATTGTGCTGGGGGCTTTATATATATTTATTCATTTAATTCTTATAAAACACCTAAGTGATATATACTATCATAATTTTATAGATGAAGGAACTGAGGTACCAAAAGCTGAAGTAATTTGCTCAAGGCCCCACAACCAGCAGAAAAGGAAGTCAGCATTCCAACCCAGGTCTGCCCAACTCTAGAGCCAAGATTTATCCATTGTTTTTCATCACCTCCACAAATATTTACCATATGCCATGCAGCACACTAGGCAGTACCTACAAGGATGAATAGGGCATCCAACTTGGTAAAATCTTCCCTGACTACCATATTTAGTATTGCAAGTGCCTTCTCGCCATTCTCTATCTGCCTTCGGTGTTTTATTTCTTTATACTTTGAATACTACCAGATGTTATATGTTTACCTATTTATTTGTTTATCATCTATCTCCTTCTGCTAAAACAGGAGCTGGAAAACTTTTTCTGTAAAGGTCCAGATAATAAATATTTTAGGCTTTGTGAGTCACGCAGTCTTTAACACAACTACCTACCTCTATTATTGTTATACAAAAGCTGCCATAGATGAGCATGACTGTGTTCCAATAAAACTATATTTACCAAAACAGGGGGCAGGCTAGATTTGGCTAATGGACCATAGTGTACTGACCCCTCCTAGAATGTAAATTCCAGGAGGGCAAGGACTTTTGTTTACTGCTATATCTCCAACATCTAGAATAGTACCTGGCACATAGTAGGCACATGATATATTTTACTGAATGAATGAATCAGTGGGAGATTGGAGAGCTGTGGAATAAAAAATATATATAACAGAGTCATTGATGGTGCAGAATCCTGAGCAAAATCTAGCTTTGGATGGGTTTGCAGCATATCAATTCTCCTTCCTTCTTTTTCCCCTCATCCCTACACTAACAGTTAAACTTGTCATATAAAGTAAAAGTTGCTTTCATTGCCTGTGCAACTCTCCCGATGTGTGAAATTTCATCTGGCTTCCTTTACTGTTGTCATTTGTCTGTTTAACCCTCCTGACTCAGACTCCCTCTAATAACAATAATAACTCAAATACTCTGTACTAAAACCAGAACGCTGAAATCAGTATTTTTAATTAATTTGAAACAACAGCTAGCAATAGCTTCTATTGACAACTCTACACTTGTCAACACTTAATCATATTCTGAAGTACTCCCAGAAGCTAGGCGACTGTTACTGTTATGATATGAGATGTTATTTTCCTTCCATGCATTTAGTGTGAATGGTTTGTTCTGAAAAACTTCAGCTTTCATGTACTCCTAATGGTAAGAATCACATGGTAGGAAATATGATAAATGAAGTATTTACCAGTTCTTACTGACTATTCTTTCATACTTCCCTGGATCTCTTACAGGCACTAAAGATATCCTGTAGTTATATGACTTCCTATTGAAAATGCACATTCACTCATTCATTATTTTATATAGTCTTCCACACATTGCTAACATTTACCAAACATTCACTATGTATGTGGTATTGTGCTGGGGGCTTTATATATATTTATTCATTTAATTCTTATAAAACACCTAAGTGATATATACTATTATAATTTTATAGATGAAGGAACTGAGGTACCAAAAGCTGAAGTAATTTGCTCAAGGCCCCACAACCAGCAGAAAAGGAAGTTAGCATTCCAACCCAGGTCTGCCCAACTCTAGAGCCAAGATTTATCCATTGTTTTTCATCACCTCCACAAATATTTACCATATGCCATGCAGCACACTAGGCAGTACCTACAAGGATGAATAGGGCATGATCTCCTTAGCCTTCCAGAGGTAACACTAATTGGGGCTATATGGATGGGAATGGAGCGTCGGATGCAGAAGCTAAGGAATTTTCTGTTTACAAACAGGTGGGTGAGAAAGTAGACACGGCACTGTGAATTTGTGGAGTTTTGAAAAATGGACAGAGGGCTACAGACTGAGAGCGAATAGGGCCACCAACTCTAGAATTAAGGTCAACCGATAGGGTAGAGACATGCCATTCTCAGGGGCTTAAGCTGACAAAGAAATTGCCCACTGTAGAAATGAGATTGGCTGCCCACAGAAAAGTATTTACTGATAGATAAGGGACCTCCCTATATGTCATTAAGAAGTAATGCTCTAAAATGTAATCAGTGGAAAACACAACTGTAGCCTTGGAAATGCTATGGCTGGGGAAGTGCATATAACTAAGACGGGGTTCATGATATTGTGACATGTACAAACAAGTTATTTGACCATTATAGAAAGAAAAATAAAAATAATTAGAAAGAGAAGTTGCTTTTATTACTCTGTGCCCTGGCCTACTGACACATTTATTGGCTTTCTGATAGGATGATGGATGGATGCAACAGACTGAATAAACTACATTACTCCATCTTTTCAGATCACCCAACATAATATACTATCTCTTCACTCACCAGTAACAACAGTCACCATACAACTAGTGCCTACACTGAGCCAAACACTTTACATAAATTATCTTATTTAATCCTCAAAGCAACTCTATGATATCATAGAGTTCTATTATTAGTTCCATTTTCAAATGACAGAACTGGGGCTCAGAGAGGTTATGTGACTTAAGCCCATAAAACGAAATGAGTGGTATATTAGTTTCCTGTGACTGCCATAACAAATTGCTACAAATTTGGTGGCTTAAAACAGCAGATATTTATACTGTCACAGTTCTGGAGGCCAGAAGTTCAAAATCAAGGTGTTGGCAGGGCTATGCTCCCTACACAGGCTCTAGGGGAGATTCTGTTACTTGCCTCTTCCTAGCGGTTCCAGGTGTTGCTTGGCTTGTGGTAGCATCATTCCAATCCCTGCCTCTGTCTTCAGATGGGCTTCTCCCTTGTCTCCGTGCCCTGTCTCTTATAGGGACACTTATCATTGGATTTAGAGCCCACCCTAATCCAGGATGATCTCATGTAGAAATCCTTATCTTACATACATCAGCAAAGAGTCGTATTCTAAATAAGTTCACATTTTGCGGTTCCAGTTGGATGTAACTTTTGGGGGCGGGGACAAAATTCAACCCACTACATATAGCCTAGCTGGGACTTTAGCCTATCTGACTCAAAAACTCTGGCTCTTTCCACTAACTAAAGCAGGCTGCTCCCACCAAACTAACAGCCTTTTGTCTTTATTTGGTTTCCTAAGTAGATTTCTTACTGGGATTTATCAAGATGAATTAATCAATTGACATTTTGGCTTCCAAATTATTGCCTTATAAGTTTAGGTTGTGTGAAATTTGTCCCGTAGAGCCTGATCAATCCCTGGTTAAAATGGACAAAATTGAGTTTTGGAACCTGTGAAGCTGATGAATGGATCCTGAGGATCAAGGTCCATTTAGAGTATAAGCATCCCACAGCCTACCAGCCATACTAATTTCTTGACTATATATGTGACCATAATATAATGGCAAAGCACAATATTCTGAGTCTACAGAACAATGTCTAATCATCTAAGAGCTTACAGGGTGAATTTTTATGTACCTTCATATCATATCCAGAAATATTCCCTGTAGTGCCTACTGTGTTTGTTCCCGAGCCTCAGCTCCCTGCATCAAGTCACAAGGAAGATGTCTCTAGGAGTTCATTATCACATTAAGACAAGGATTCTGTAGAAAAATGGGAATCTAGAAACAGTAGGGACTTCTTGTACCTCTACATCAGTGTCTTTGCAGGGCAATTGCCTTAGCTGACCAGTTGACACTGGCCTGCTCACACCTTAATTATGAATAGAATATTCCTAGGGATGTCTTTCTCAGATTGTGATCAGTTTGTGGGCCGCTTATTGTGGGGGTCCACTGAGTGACACCTGGGGAGCTAGTTAAAAATGTCAGTTTCCTGGTCCTTGTAGCTGGCCTACTGAGTTAGTATATCTGAAGATAGGGTCAGGAGCCTGTATTTTAAAACAAGATTCTGGAATAATTCTGATACACATTCAAGTTTGAGAATCATCGCCTTCTGGTGAAATCAGGCTTCCATGACATTGAAATACAGAATAAACTCCAAATGTTCACTTGCAATTCCAGCCAATAATCACTCACCATATTGCATTCTTGCGGCATGATCTGTATGCTTTAGTTCATGTGACAATGTCATTTCATATGACTTAATTTAAATGAAAGCAAAGGCAGTTATGGCAAGATTTCTTAATCCTGCTCTCCTGAGACAATTTACATAACTTTTGGGGAGAATGCAATAACCTCTCTCTAATATCTTAAACTGATCTCTGAGGTTCCTTTTGGCTCCAACATTCTGATTCTAAGAATGTTCCTAGGGTTTCAAATCTGTTTGTGCAACACACATTGCTTGTTAAAGACTAAACCTATTTTCCTTCTTCCAGGCAAGAAGTTTCTGAAGAAAACTAGTTGCTTATGATCTTTCTGGGTGTTTTCTAATAACATATACCTTCTCACAATGTTATTGCAAAGAGTGAGTGAAGTAATATATGCAAAGTGCCAAGCATAGTGCCTGACACAAGGAAGTGGTTAATAAATACGCATGCTGCTTCCAGTGCATTGTGACAATACTGTCTCTTGAATTATTGAAAATATAACATCAGGAAACTTCAGCTGAATGAAAACTAGGGAATTAGCTGTATTGACAATATTAGGTTTATTTGGCTTTAGGGGAACTAGATAGAACCGAGATAGAACCGAAATCTCTGCGGACTGGCTCAGCTGCGGAATAGTGAGATGGCCTGGGGAGGACATGTGTTGGTTCCTGCCATGCATATTGTCTTGGAGAAAAACTGCTGTGACTCTGGCCCAACAAAGGTTTTGTCCTAAAAGTCAGCTTCCAATCCCCAACATGCTTCCTAAGCTAGCATTTCTCAAGATGTATTCCATGGAGTACTAGTTTCTGAGGATCAGTATTGACAGTATTACGTAAAGAGCTCCATGAACAAGCAATGTTACAAACCACTGGATTAATCAAATGTGGTTTACTGGCTGCGAGAATATTCAGAGTCCTTAATAGGTCAACAGGTAATGTGAATCTCCAAAAACTAATGGGGTATACTAGATTTAAAAATTTTTGTGACCTCACTCACAGGGATGGTGGTGAGGGACTAGTGGTTCTGAGAAACGCAATTATGAGAACACTACTCCAAAGTGACTAGTGACTTGCTAACAAGAATGGACACTTTGCAGACCTTACATGATAGAAGTTAAGAGAACAATTATATGCTAAACCATAGAGTACTGACCCTCAACCCCCTAGTGTCTCTATTTTCTTCTTTGCTCAGCTTAGATTCTATATCCATCCTTAAAGTCACTATTTAGCATACACCCTAGCTTCCCTGGGCTCTCTCTGCTTTCGTGTGATTTGAATAACAGACATCCAATCGTTGTTAAATCCTACTCTCTTTATTCCCAACCTGCCCCAGCACCTGAATGAGATTGGATAAAAGCTTATAACCGTGCTAACCAGTCTTGGTTAGATTCATGACCACTAACTTCAAATGGGCCCTTAGTACTATCCGCTAACTTCACTACAGTTATTTCCTCCATTCATTCCTGAATGCTCCTGGATGACTGTTTTACATCTTTCCTTTCCTCAAACTTCCAACACTTCTTTCTACATTTTCCCTTTCAGCTGCTACCTTGCTTCCTATTTCACTGAGAAAATAGAAGTTGTCAGAAAAGAACTCCCACCAACCTATTTGTATTTGTATCCACACACTCTGCCTTCCCTCTTGTCACTGTGAGCGAACTGTCTGGGATTCCACTGAATGCTGACTCCTCTACTTATGCACTAGATTTTATTTCTTTTTGCCTAATTAAGGTCATTACTCAAGTCATTCACTCCTCCCTCATGACATCAATTTTTCTTTCATTGAACAACGTCTTCAATGTTTAAAAAATCTGTTCTCTTCACCCAAGCCATAGCCCCATTTCTCTCCTCCTCAGAGCAAAAATTCTGGAATGAGTTGTCTCTGCTCATTAGTTCCAATTTCTCTCCTCTCATTTTCTTTTGAATCCTCTCCAGTCAGGCTTTTGCCATCATCACTCCACCAAAATGATTCATATCAAGGTCAACAATATCTCCTCAGTATTAAATTCAATGGTCATTTTACGGTTTTCATTTTTTTTTCACCCAACAGCGGCATTTGACACAGTTTTTCCCTCTCTCCTTGAAACACTTTTTTCTTCCACTTGGCTTCCAGGACACCATGCAATTCTTGGCTCTCTTTCTACTTCACTAGCTACTATTTCTTAATATCCTTTAGAGGTATGTCTTCATTTTCCTGATAACTAGGTTGTCTGATTGGCATCTCAACTTGAAATTATCCAAAGTCAAAGTGACTATTTTCCTTATACCTGCTTCTCCCACAGCCTTCTTTATCCATTCTTCTGGTTATTTAGGCCAAAGCCTTGGAGTCTGCCTTGACTCTCTTTTTCTCTCACACTCCAGATCCTATCCATCAGCAATACTTTCAGCTGAATAGTTCAAAATTTATTTATTTAGAAATAGCATCTCACGCTGTCACCCAGGCTGGAATGGAGTGGCACAATCATAGCTCACTATAACTTCAGGCTCCTGGGCTCAAGGGATCCTCCCACCTCCGATTTCCCAGTAGTTGGAAATACAGGTACTCACCATAGTACCTGGCTAATTATTATTATTGTTATTGTTATTGTTATTATTTTGTAGAAACAGACCTCTTGCTTTGTTGCCCAGTCTGGTCTTGAACTTCTGGCCTAAAGTTATTTTCCCACCTCGGCCTCTCAAATTGTTGGGATTATGGGTGTGAACCACTGCACCTGGCCTAAAAGTATATTTAGAATCTGAACACTTCTCTACTGCTATAACCTTAATCCAAGCCAGCATCATTTCTTACTTGGATCTTTACAAAATCCATTAAACATGTAAATCAGATCATGTCATGCTCCTGCTCAAAACCCTCCGTGGCCTTTTATATTGTTCACAATAAAAGCCAAAATCTTTAGAATGACCTACAGGATTCTACATGAGCTACCTTCATTCCTATTACCTCTCTGACCTCATGCTCTGCCACTCTCCTCTTTGATTACTGAGACCAGCCATATGGCTTACTTGCTGTTTCTCAGACATACCAAGAAAACTCCCGGAGGTCCACTGCTTTTCCCTCTAACTAGGATGTTTCTTCCTCATAGAGTGTCATGCTTACTCACTTGCTTCTGTCAAATCTCTGTGCAAATGACACTTTATCAGTGATATTTTCTTTACCATCTTTTTTTAAAAATTGCCACTCTCTGCATGCTTCCTACCACTTTACCCTGCTTTATTTTTTTCTCCATAGTACTTGTCATTTCCTGATATAATAATATTGATTTGCTTGTTTATTGCCTATCTTCACCACTAGAATGTAAGCTTCAGGAGGGCAGGAATTTTATTTTGTTGCGTGTATCCCCAGTGTGTAATATGGTGGCTAGCACATAATAGGTGCTCAATACATTTCAACTTACTATAATAAAGAATGATTCCAAGTGCAATAGGAATTCCAAGATTCCTGGCATCTTCAGATGGACACAGATATCCTTCATCATCTACAGCAATCCCCCTCCCAGTGCCAAACTCTGTGACACTGCATGTCTGGTAGTGAGTTAATCTTTACGTGAGGACTTCCAGGAAGTTCCATACATTCTTAAGCAAAGTGCTCCATTATTGAAGCTATTTAATTCCTAGAAAGATCTTTGCGGCCGGATGCAGTGGCTCACGCCCGTAATCCCAGCACTTTGGGAGGCTGAGGTGGGCAGATCAGGAAGTCAGGAAATCAAGACCATCCTGGCTAACACAGTGAAACCCCATCTCTACTAAAATACAAAAAATGAGCCAGGTGTGGTGGCACACGCCTGTGGTCCCAGCTACTTGGTAGGCTGTGGTGGGAGAATCGCTTGAACCCAGGGGGCAGAGGTTGCAGTGAGCAGAGATGGCGCCACTGCACTACAGCCTGGGCAACAGAGCAAGACTCTGTCTCAAAAACAAAAACAAAAACAAAAACAAAAAAAAAAAAAGAAAGAAAGAAAGAAAAGAAAAAGAAAGATCTTTCCCAAGGGTCCTTTTCTGATACATAATATTTTTTGAATAGGTATTAGGCATACATGACACAAAGTGCCAAATGTTCAAAGAGCAAGTAGTGAAAAGTATATTCTACCACCTCCCGCTACTACCAACTTATTCCAAGCCACTAGCATTTTAAAACTGGAATTAAGGCACAATTTTTTTAGAAACAGAAGTTAGATGATGTCACTCCTCTGCTGACATCAGCCTGGGGCATGTGATCCCACTCAAGGTAAAAGCTGGAGTCTCCATCTGCCCCCAGACACCAAGAACCCTTCCTGGAGGCAAACACTCTTACTAGTTTATTGTGAAATTTTTAGAGATAGCATATATATTATACACACATACCTCCATGTGTATAATTCATTTTTAAACTGTACACACTATTTTTTACATTTCTTTTTTTCTCACTTTATTCTACCTCATTCTTTTTAATAGCTATAGTTGTATCAGTATGGCTATTGTATTCTCCAGAGATTCTTAGTCTGGAATCCATGTGTGGGTTTCATTGGGTCTATGAATCTCCTGAAACTGCATGTTGACACCTGTGTGCATGTGTACATGTACATCTTTTAGCAGAGCAGGCCCATATCTTTGATCAGATTGAAAGGAATCTAAGACCCAAAATGCGTAAGAACCGCTATATTGAGTCTGAATCTGCCTTTCTGAAACATCTACCCTTTAGCCCTATTTCCACTTTTTGGAGCAGTTCTGTCAGGACCTGGTACATGGAGGACATAAAACAGGTAACTTGTGAAATGGATGAAGGGACAACATAAAATGAATCTATTCTCTCTCTTTTTAATTTTTTAAAAAAATTTTATGTATTTTTTTTTTTTTTTTTTTTGAAGACAGTATCACTCTTGTCACCCAGGCTGGAGTGCAATGGCACAATATCAGTTCACTGCAAACTCCGACTCCCAGGTTCAAGTGATTCTCCTGTCTCAGCCTCCCCAGTGGCTAGGATTACAGGCACCTGCTACCATGCCTGGCTAATTTTTGTATTTTTAGTAGAGACAGGGTTTCACCATGTTGGCCAGGCTGGTCACGAACTCCTGACCTCACGTGATCCACCGCTTCAGCCTCCAAAAGTGCTGGGATTACAAGCGTGAGCCACTGTGCCCGACCTATTCTCTCTTCTTTGTGTTAGCTTTTGGTTAGCCTGAGGAAACTATCATTTTCTAAGTCATCCCTTTTCTAAAGTTAATGACTTAATTTTCTTAACTTTTCCTAATTTGACATGGTTTCCAAACCTGTAGGCTTTCCCTCCATGCTCTAATGTGGGTTTCTTCCTCAAATGCTATCGGGGCAAGTTGATAATTTTAAAAAGTGAAGTGGATCAGATGTGAGACAATGGCAAGTGGTGGGACCTGTGGAGGCCACCTGGCAAAGATGTTCACATGCAAACTCACATATAACACATCCATAATCAAACAAAAAATATTTTCAGGACAGTTTTGGACTATGGGCAGGCAGCTTGCAAATCTAAAAATTTGGACCTCGTACAGTTTGTTGATACTCCTTTCACATCTTCTGCACTCTATCAATTACTTTTGTCCTCCCCATAGGCCTGACAATTTAATCAAACTAAGGTAGTGCCTGCATCTCAAATACCCCTTAAGATTCCTTGCTATTATTCCCTTGCCAATATGGCTCTCTCTGTATAAAATGCCTTTGTGGAATATTCTCTATTTGCCCCTCAAGATCCACTTTTAAAAATAGACTATTTTTTAGAGCAGTTTTAGGTTAACAGCAAAATTGAGAGGAACATACAGAGAGTTCCCATATGGCCCCTAAAGATCCAGTTTTCACCCTTCTTCACCCTCTTTGTGTACTTCCCAAGACTGACCTTTATAGACTGCGTTGAAAACTATTTTTAGTTATTATACGTACATAGTTGGTGTATATATTTTTGGGGCACATGAGATGTTCTGATACAGGCATGCAATGTGAAATAAGCACATCATGAAGAATGGGGTATCCATACCCTGAAGCATTTACTCATTGAGTTGCAAACAATCCAATTACAGTCCTTAAATTATTTTTGAATGTACAGTTATCACTGGCTATAGTCACCCTGTTGTGCTATCAAATAGTAGATCTTATTCATTCTTTCTATTTTTTGTACACATTGCCCATCCCCAACTCCCCACAGCCACCCGCTACCTTCCCAGCCTCTGATAACCGCATGAATTGGCTTCCTTGTCCTCTGCATTCTTCTTGGATATGGCCAGTGTAAGGCACTAACAGGGGATTGGAGATCAGAGACAGGTTAAAGTCTGGGTATTTCTTCTCCTGGCTCCCTCTTTATGGAGTGCGTGCAGCTTGGCTTCAGCCTGTTAGAAGGATCTGCTGTGAGTATAGCTATGGCTAGGTTCTGGTTAACTGCTCTCTCCCCTTGGCTCTTCAGGTCTCAGGGTAGTAAGCGCTCCCTGGGGTGCTTCACCATCCTTTCTGCTTTCCCTTGACAATGCTCACACTGTTATAAACAGTCCCTTCATTAAACTCCACTCACTTCCCTGTTGAATATGCCCTCAATTTCCTACTAGATCCTTTACTGTCACAAATGCCTTCCACTCCCTTGTGTACTTGGTGTATTCCCCATTGTTAAGGTCCCAGCTCCTGGGACAATGTGGTGCATTCCTAGATATCATTTCCTCTGAGAAAGTTAACTATTCCCCCACCTCCTTGAGAACATTTCTTACAACACCCTGTGTTTAGATCTTGGGCTTCTTGTCATTGGGAATGAAGCCTATTCATTATTGTTTTCTCAACTCCTGGCCAAGTAGATGTTTGGTGAGTATTGGTTATCTTTTTTGCTTTGTGAGGAGGATATAAAATCAAGGAAGGAGGATATTTGCTTTTTATTTATTTCAAATTATTTGATTTTAAAAGAAATGCCTACACATTATTTTTTAAAAATTAAAATGAAAAGAAAAAAGTAATAAAAGTGGCACTGCCCTTCACATCCATGCTAGAAGTAACAGTGGTAATGGTTTTTGTTGTGCGTCCTTCCAGTATATTTTTATGCACATAAAGGCTTAAGTTTGTGTACATAAAATGTAGACTCACATATTTTTCTGCTCCTTGCTCTTTTTTTTTTTCCTGCTTAACAACACAGCTGTATTTCTATATCAGTCCACGTAAGTATATAGACCTACTTCATTATATTTTATGGCTGCACTGTATTTCATTTGATGAATTTACCATAATTTATTTAATGAATTCTCTATTATTAGTTTATCTAATATTTTCACTGTTAAAAGCAACACAGCTTAAAACACAGAGACATACTGGATCAAATTTAAGTCCAAAAATATATGGCTGAACTCCAGAAACAAGAAAGGAAAACTGTCAGATTCCAGAGACAAGAGAAAACTCACAGTCACAGCAACGAGCATAAATTGAAATCTCACCACTCACAGGAAAAATGGGACCAGGTATATTCCTTAAAGGATGAGGTTATAAGTCCTCTGTAGGGCTTAGAATTGAGTTAGAATTGTGCTTCCTGCGTAAAACAAGGAGTAGAAGGATGCTACCCCATTTATTATTCAAAAGCAGATTTCCCAAATAGTCAGGGGCACAATAATAACAAATCTTATTTAGTACTTACTAAGTGCCAAGCATTGTTCTGCATGTTTTACATGTATTTATTTATTTAACCATCGCAGAAACCCTATGATATTAGGTACTATTATAGACCCCATTTTATAAGTAGGGAATAAAACATTTAAGTAACTTGCTCAGCTAGGAGGTGGCAGATCTAAAATGCAGACTCAGGCATCCTGACTCTAGCACCATGCCTGTAAGTAAATGTGCTATACTGCTTCTCCACAAACAGGATGTAGGTCATCTTCCTTAGGATGAGTTGGAAATAAACTCACCCATAAGAAATTTAAAACTTTAAATCTGAGCTGCACACTAGTATGAAATCAAAATTTACAGTACCCACATAAGGCAGGCACCCTGGGGTGAGAACTTAAGATAAAACCTGGCTCAGAGCAGGAACACAATGAAACTCTAGCACAAGCAAATGAAAAACCGCCTGTAGGCCCACCTCCACAACTCAGAGTCCAATTCTTACAGCAGGGTTCTAACAGAAAACAGTTCCTGCAGAAGATAAGCTCACATGCAAAAAAATGATAAAGCACATGAGGAAATTGACTGGAATGAGTTAGTTGCTATATACAAGAAATGGGAGAATTATGTCCCAAGGAACTACAGATAATACAATAATCTGAAAGGACTTTATTTTTTGGGTTTTTCCCTTCTTTTCATAGCCCTCATGTTGTATGTTTGAAGGTTTCAAGATGTAAAACAGGAACACAATACATAAGGCAAGAGCACTACTTTCCTCAGTGTGTGTACACCAAATAAACAGGCCAGAAATGAAGAATATAGAAAATTTGGGATGAGTATTGTAAGATTTTAGTTCTAGCCCCAATGAAATATTTAAAAAGCCAATTGACAGTTTAAACTACAAATACGTTATGAGTGAAGAGAGAACAAATGGAATAACAAATAGAGCTGAGATAATCATAGAATATAGCATGGCACTATAAAAATGCTAAATATGAAAGGGAAAATAGAAGACACACATGATATAACAAGAAACTTCACATTCATCTAATAAAGCTCCAGAAAAAATAGGAAGAGATAATGTTCAAAGAGAAATAGCTGTTAATTTTCTAAAACTGAACAGGACATTAGTCCTGAGATTAAAACCATGTACCTAGTTTTAAGCAGAGTAAAGACAAATTGATACCCTGTAGATGCAACAGGGTGAAACTGTAGAACATCAAAGATAAAATGAAAATCTTGAAACCTACTATAGACAAACAATGCTGCAAAATATTTCTGTAGAATAGATTCCTAAACATGGAATTTCTGGGCCAGGGTACATGCACATTAAAAAAGTGAGTGTGTTTTAAATGCATGAGTGAGTGAATTAATTAGTCTAGTATTATTTCTCTCAATCTAGACATATATTTATTTTAGTACAACCTGAGATTGGATCCCCCAGCTATCTATTTATTTATATATTTGTAACTGCGTCACCACTATTGATTTCTATTAAGCATAAGACCAATTAAAATCCCCAGGACTTTTTCAAATGAAAGGCTATCAAATGAGGTCCTCTTTAACATGTACTTAGGCAATTAATCTTTAAAACTTAGAAGCAGGGCTATTAAGATATTGGTGAGATCATTGAGAGCTAGAACTGTTAAAGAAGGTTTCATAAAGGAAGTAGGACTTAGGCTGCGTAGAATTTATTTTCAGTGGAGGGTGCAAAGGACAGCTTCTATGTTTGTGGGATGGAGGTAAGAAGAGTGATAAGGTGCATGAATAGACCATAGGATAGGAAATGAGCTTGGGGTGGTTATGTGGAGGGTGGGTGAGTAAAGAGATAAGGTTCAAGGGAAGGGGTGGGGCAAGATTATGGAGGGCCTAGGAAGCCAGGGAGAGTGTCTGCATATGATATTATACATGGGCAATTGGAAGTCCCTTCAGCCTTTTTAAAGGAAATTATGTGCTATCTGACTGGCCAAGGAAAGGTTAACTAACCCAGGAAGGAGGAAGGAGGCTGGGTGAAGAAATGTAGGCCCCTAGTTCTCCTGTTTCTGCGTTACTGGATAGGTTATATAGCAAGTAGTCAAGCTTAACAAACAGCTCAGGGACACTACGGTGACTTGATGTTAAACTGCCTGACTAGTGAGAACTAAGTGTAATAAAACTGGAATTGCAAGACTAAAAATGGTATTTAGGCAGAATACTCTATTAGCAAATTCAGGATGCTTTAGAGCTGAGTGGGAAATATAAGAAGGAAAGAGGCTGGATGCAGGGGAATAAGAGATAGAATGAGAAAGTGGAATACACACTGGAATGAGTAACAGGAACCCTTAGTTCTAGTCTCAGCTCTACCCCTACTAACTGCACAACCTTGTGCAGATTACTTAAACACTGAGGCTAGTTTCCTTCTCTGCAAACAACCTAGAATACAAACTCTAGAGGGTGGCAACCAGATCTGCCATGTTCATCATTGTATCTCTAGTCACTGGTACAGGGCCTAGCACATAGTAGGGGCTCAGTAAATTTTGGATGAATAGATGAATGAATGAATGAATGAATCAATTAGAGCCTGCCCTGCCTGCCTCACAGAGTTATTATAAACTTCAAATGAAATCAGGAATGGGGAAATATTACATGAACTTAAAACACTGAGCTGTCCAATGGTAAAATACTACAGCTACTACTCACAATTATTATTTTTTAAATTAAATTAGAACGCTATTTGTAGTACTTTAAGGGTGACATCATAGGTGGGCTAATGATTTCAAGTTTTCTTAGCATGGAAAGTAAGAAGAAAAGGAAAAGTATAAGACATTTTGAGTGAGGTAAATAACATATCAGGATCTGTGTTCTGAACCATGTTCTGTCATTTGCATTCAATGTGTTCATAGTAGGGCTAATATTGATGTCAGTTCTAGTTACCATTCATTGACTACATACAATTATGCTATGTCCTGTCTGTCCTTAAAAAAAACAGAAAACCCCTCAAAGAAGGTAACAGTATTCTCATTTTAGTGATGTGGAAACTGAGATTCAGAAAGGTTAAATGACTTGCTTAAAACCATGGTAAGGAGGTTGCAGAACCAGACATTTTCTCCCAAATCTTTTTGTCTCTGAAGCCAGTGGGAAAAAACTGCAGATAAATAGATTTCTTTACACCATAAGGATGCCTTTGCTAAGAGACAGCAATTCAAAGATGGAATGGGCTGCCTCCTGAGCTAATGAGTTTCTCATCACCAGAAGCAGGATCGCTATGTAATTTGCAGGGCCCAGTGCAAAATGAAATGGCCTTATGTCCAGGAAGCTGGTCTTGACTGGTAGTTTGCAAGCAGAAGTTAGCCTGCCTCCAGACAGGGATGTCAGAGTGAGGCGTCAACATGAGCTGATGCACAGGACCAGATGGCCTTCATCTGATACTCCATGGCTCTATTCTATTAGCCCAACTGGGTTAAGGGAGCATCCCAAGATAGCTGACCTTAGAGGCTTCAGATGAGAAAGAATTCTATAAGAGGACTTGGAGAGAGCCATGGTGCTATGATCATCTGGGACACTGAAAACATGCTCTGCCCTATGAGGCAGCACCAACACACAAAAGAAAACAAAAAAGAAACTCTTTTAGTGAAGGTGAAGTGTAATGAAAAGAATTAGACAGATGTGGGTTCAAATCCTGGATCTGGCAATTACTAGCTAGCTATTTGCTTTTGAACAAATCACTTAAACCTCCCTGCGACTGTTCGGTCATCTAGAGTATGATCATAGTACCTGCCTTGCAGGGGTGTGGGGAAGGAGGCAAGTCAAGTGTATCTGGCACTGGGTAAGCCCTCCATAAATGTTAACTGTTGGTTGTGTTTTTAAACCATTGGGAGTGGCGATGGTATGACATTGGATCATTTGTCTTTCCTTGAGCACTTAATGGACCAATAGCCAAATCTGCCAGACCCACCTAGGGGCATGGAAACCACTTCCCACTCTAATGCTGCTAACTACAGCACTGCAGTGGTGGTAGGCAGTGGGTGAAAGTGGAGTGGGATCACTACTAGATAGTAATAACAATAAACTTTCCAGGAGAACAGGGCCCTCAAGCTTTTCTCCTAGCCTTGAAGATACTCACAGGAGATAACTGCCCAAGTCCAATCTTGGAATCCTGCTAGTTGAGTGTTTTACCCACAAGGACATTTCATGAGATCAGGACTAAGAATAAAATTCACTCCTGCCCAGTAGAGCTATATGCATTAGTCACTTGGAATAGCAACAACCTTAATATCTTTCTATTTGTCTGCAAACCCCACCATCCCACCTCTTTAAAATTCTGTGAAATGGCCAGAATAGCGTAACACCGATACCTACAGTTTTCCAGGAACTTCATTGTCCCTTACGCAACATAGAAAGAATGGTATGAGAACTAAAGGCACATTGCAGTAAATCACTGAATTTCTTGGCTTTCTTTTTTTCTTTTAATAATAAAAAGCACTCCAATCAAACTAGTAATTAACTTGGAAAAGGCTGGAACCATTATGTACTAATCCCCGCCCATGTCCATGTGCTGCACAGTATTTTCTTACTCAGGACTGGTGGAACATTTCTTTTGCTTTTGTTTGAAAAATTACTTTTTATTTGGCCTTGGGCTGCTATCATAACTTCTCTTTTCACTAGATTGCATAAGCCATACATCTGCACACATTTTTGATTTGTACAGGGAGTTTGAATTTTAATATCTACCTCCATCTTGAAAACCTCTCCTCTTTTGTCCTTTTCTTCAAGATCCTTTCCTTGTGGACATTCATTTTGAAATCTTACATAAATCTTGCGTTTTTCTGCCCATTTTTTGGCTACAAGGCTCAGCTGTGGTGCTATAAATGTGAAATATTTCTATCATAACTTATCTCTGGGTATGGGAAGGTCCTTAATGTTGGAGGGAGGAAAAAAGTAGGTCATGGAAGTTCATAGAATAATTACTTATTTTAATAGATGCTTATTTTCATTCACATTTCTCCCTCCACTCCATCCCTTGGGGCAGTACCCTAGTTCAGCTCTTCATCCACTCTCTCCTTGACTGTTGTGATAGCCTCCTAAGCAGCCACTCCACATCCAATCTCCCCATTTCCAAAGTATCCTAAACATAGCTACCAGTCATCTCTCTAAACCACAGCTTTTGGCAAAAGATCCTTAAAGTTTCCCTTTTGCCTAATGAGTAACGAACTAGTTCCTTATCCTGGCATTCAAAGCTTTCTATGTTTATATGTTTGCCTATCTTTCTTTTCCACCTTCTTTCCCATTACTCGTCTGCACATAGCTTTGGCTTCTGCCAAACGACCATTCTTTGTTTTCAGAGCACACCCTATATTTTCTAGCATCAGTGTTTCTTCCACCTAGAATTAACTACCTGCCACAGAGATCTCTGTTCATCAGCCTATTCATTCTTTAATGCCCAAGACACATGCCACCAATTTCATTTGAATGGTCCTTAGTGACACTGAAATGGTGCCTGCTGTACACCCGTCCACCCTCGACTCCCGCTGCCCACTGCTGGCTCTGCCAGTCTTGTGAAACATTAACCTTTCCTAACAGCAAACACAGCTTCTCCATGGAGAAGATACTGAAATGGCGCCTGCTGGACACCCGTCCACCCCCACCCCTGCTGCCCACTGCTGCCTCTGCCAGTCTCGTGAAACATTAACCTCTCCTAACAGCAAGCACAGCTTCTCCATGGGGCCTGCTCACTCTGGCTGTCTGGTCCCACCATTTTTCTCACTACTCAAATGAAGTTTGGAGACCTTTCCCTGATTTTTTAAGAACATGCTAGCTCTTTCGTGATACTCGTTATCATACCACCCCCATCTGCTTTTCATTGTACCTTTCAATTGCTCTCTAGTGTTCCATTCTTGATTGTTTTCCATTTCTATTATAGCTTTCAAGGAGAGTCTTTACTTGGCCTACTTTCTTAGTAAATGGTGTGGTGAGATTCTGATTTTCATCTGATATTAATTCTTTCTCCATGAGGAACAGAGAAAAACGAAAAAAAAAAAATCTTGCCCTCAGTTATTCTTTTCATATTCTTTGAAATTCTGAGTCACAGAAGTCTTCTGTTAGGCTGCTACCTTCATTTTAAGAGACTCTTCCCTCAGTGACAAGTTGTGACTTCAGAACTAGAGAACATGGCAGCCTCTCGTGGCTTTCTGCTCAGTCCTATTTTTCTTTTCTGGATCCACTCTGGGCCTTCTTTAAAGTGACTCAACTTCCCAAGCATGTGATTTTATGTATTTTAAAAACAAGTCTTGTTTTTTCATCTCATTCTGAAATGTGGCTGCCAAAGTAAATACCCAGCCTTCTCTAACACATACATACCCTCTTTCACACGTACATGCACATGTAAACATACTCCTGAGGGATGAGGAAAGCAATGGCAAATGGGGAAGCAAAAAAGTACCATTTTTCATTTAGACAGACTTCCCAGTCCTGATGAACTAAAATTCAGGGATTTGTGATTTGAAACGCATGGATGGCCTTTGAACGGTCTTTTCAAATGCCCTAAACATATCAATTTAATAATTTATTGAGCATCTACCATTTGATGAGTGCTGGGTAGATGTAGCTATGTATATCATATAATTTATTTCTCGCTACAACTTTCAGAAGAGATTATTATAATTCTCATTTACAGATGAGGAAACTGAGTCTCTGTGAGAGGAAATGACTTGCCCAACATCTCTCAGTCAGTAAGTAGCAAATCTGACTTTGAAACACGGGTCTGATTCCTTATCCCCATCAGATTTCCCAGGCATTCTGGTACAGTTAGTATTTCAACAGATGGGAATGGGGCAGGGTGAGAAAGATAGTATGCATAAAGGTACAGACATGGGAAAATGTAGCTACACATAGGACAGTAGTAGGAATTAAGGTCGCAAAATTGTATTAGGGACAGAACACACAAGGATTGGAAACTTGAACTTCCTTCCATTGTCTTGAAGGGGCAGTAAAAGATTTTGTAGTAGGACAACAACATAATCAGAGAGCCAAATCAAGAATGCAATCCATTTACAATAGTCACATAAAAAAATTAAATACCTAAGAATACATCTAACCAAAGAGGTGAAAGATCTCTACAGGAAGAATTACGATACACTGCTGAAAGAAATCAGAGACAACACAGATAAGTGGAAAAACATTCCACTCTCATTAATCAGAAGAATCAATATTATTAAAATGGCCATACTGCTCAAAGCAATCTACAGATTCAACGCTATTCCTATCAAATAACCAATGTCACTTTTCACAGATTTAAAGAAAGATTTTAAAATTCATATGGAATTTAAAAAGAGCCCACATAGTCAAAGTAAACCAAAGCCAAAAGAACAAAGCTGGAGGCATCACATTACCCAACTTCAAACTATACTACAAGGCTACAGGAACCAAAATAGCATGTTGCTGGTACAGAAAAAGACATATAGACCAATGGAACAGGATAGAGAATGCAGAAACAAAGCCACACACCTACAACCAACTAATCTTTGACAAAGTTGATTAAAAATAAGCAATGGGGACAGGACTCTCTATGCAATAAATAGTGCTGGGATAACTGGCTAGCCATATGCAGAAGATTGAAACTGGACCTCTAGCTATCACCATATACAAAAATTAACTCAAGATTGATTAAAGACTTAAATGTAAGACTTCAAACTATAAAAATTCTAGAAGAAAACCTAGGAAATACCCTTTGGACATCAGCCTAGGCAAAGAATTTATGACTAAGTCATCAAAAGCAGTTACAACAAAAGCAAAAATTGACAAGTGGGATCTAATTAAACCAAAGAGCTTTTGCACAGCAAAAGAAACTATCGACAGAGTAAACAGATACCCTACAGAACTGGATAAAATATTCGTAAACTGTGCATCTGACAAAGGACTAATATCCAGAATCTATAAGGAACTTAAATCAACAAGCAAAAAACAACCCCACTGAAAAGAGGGCAAAGGACATGAACAGACACTTTTCAAAAGAAGACATACAAGTGGCCAACAAACATGAAAAAATGCTCATCATTACTAATTATCAGAGAAATGCAAATCAAAACCACAATGAGATACCATCTCACACCAGTCAGAATGGCAAAACGTCAAAAACAGCAGATGCTGAAGAGGTTGCAGAGAAAAGGGAATGCTTATACATTGTTGGTGGCAATGTAAGTTAGTTCAGCCACTGTGGAAAGCAGTTAAAGATTTCTCAAAGATCAAAAAATAGAAATACCATTTGATCCAGCAGTCCTCTTACTGAGTATATATCCAAAGGAAAATAAATCATTCTACCAAAAAGACACCTGAACTTGTATGTTCAGCACAGCACTATTCACAATAGTAAAGACATGGAGTCAACATAGGTGCCCATCGATAGTGGATTGGATAAAAAAAATGTGGTACACCTGCACCATGGAATACTACCCAGTCATAAAAATTAACAAAATCATGTCCTTTATGGGAACATGGATGCGCTGAAGGCCATTATCCTAAGCAAATTAATGCAAAAAAATCCAAATATCACATATTCTCACTTATAAGTGGGAGCTAAACCTTGGGTACACATGGACATAAAGATGAGAACAATAGACACTAAGGACTCCAAAAATTATCTGGGTGATGGAATCAATAGAAGCCCAAACTTCAGCATCATGCAATATACCCTTGTAATAAACCTGCACATGTACCCCCGAATCTAAAATAAAAATTAAAAAAAATAAACAGATGCATTTTAGACAGATTAATCTGATTTAAGTCTGAATCTACGCTGTTGATAGTATTTTTAAAAATTCTTTCCTAAGAATTCTTTATTCACTCCAGGCCTATGCTTTAGTCAGAATTCTCTCTTTGTTTTTCAATACTTTAGTGAAAATTCAGAAGGCCATGTGGAAAAAAACATAGAAGAAACAAACCACACAAACACAAGATAATTATATACAAGTCTGGGAAGAAAGAACACAATGGGTCATGAGGAACTTTATTGAACAGAGAGTGAATAAGCAATGTTCTAATTGTACAGGAAACCAAAAAAAAAAAAAAAAAAAAAAGCCCAGCAACCCAAACACCACCGACAACAATAAGAAACAAAGGCAGCCAGGATCTGGGAGACATGGATGAAGCTTGTGAAAATGGCACTTTAATACTTTCTGATTCCCTTTCTTAAAATAGCAGAAGAGAAACTAAAAAGGATAAAGTGGAGAACCATGGATTTGAGGGTTAAACTAAAAGGAAAACTAGAAAGGAAATAGGAAGGAAGGGTGTAACTCATAGCTGGTTTTGATATATCATCCCAGTCTGACAACCAAGGCCGTCTCCCTGCATTAGAAGGCCACACTAAAAGTAGATGAGTTGTAAACAAACCTCCCACTGGTCATTAGTTTGGCAAATTAGTGGGTTATCTTTTAGAGTCCTCTCTTTTTCTCCTTCCCTTTTCCTCTGCATTCAATTTGTCACCCATTCCTACAAGTCTACCCCAGAAGGGTTGCCTGAATCAAAGCCCTTCTCCCCATTTCCACTCATGGGGCCACAGTGTTAATTAAATTCCATGTCATTTCTCAGCTGGACCAGGCTTCCTGCCTCTGATTAGTTTCTTCCTTCCTCTAGTTGAGGCTTCAATCTGCCCCAATATTGAGCTTCCTATACTCTCTGGCTTATAAACCTTCTTTGGTGACCTGTGGCCTATAAGGTACAGTAGAACTCACTCAGTTTTACATGATGCAGTGGGAGCGGAATCAAAGGGTTCCCCTAGACCCACGGATGAAGAGACGACTAAGGAGCTAAGTCTGGGATCAGAAACTCTTGCAAAAAGCCAACTAATAGCTTTTTCCTCCTCATCTCAGAACCAGCCCTCTTCCCAGAGTGCGTGTATATGAGATGAGTTACTTAAGATTGCACCCAACCTGATGGTAGATTGGAGAAGGTTATTTGTCCCTTTCTCAGTTGAATATAAGAGGGTCTTCTTCCCAGGAGGCTTGCCCACAACAGTCTTCTTTTCCACCATGGCCCATCTCCTTTCCAAAGAGTATACATTTCACATCCTCCTCCCTTCAAGAACTCCTATCTTTGCTTAGCAAAATTCGTTTCCCAAGCTTGGAGAGAGGAAAGGGGCCTTTTCCCAAATCAGGGGTAAATAAAAAGGGGCAGAATCTTACAGTAGACTCATATTAGAGCTCATTTTAATGAATTCTTCTACTGTATATAAGGTCCTCACTTTCTTATTACTCAGTCTACCACTCCAGTTTCATCTTCCACTTTTACTGCTTCTCCCCACCCCTTCACAATCCTGACATACCCTAAACTCCAGTCATACTGAACTTTCCAACATTCCTCAGATAAATCAAGCCTTTGCAGAAATTCATGCACAAGCTGTTCCTTCTGCTTAGGACATCCTTACTCTTATCTCGCCAGTAAATTCCTACTCTCCTTTAAGACCCTGCGCAACTATTGCCTCTTCTGGGAACTCTTTCCGGACTGTTCCAGATAGAATTCATTAATCCTCCTTTGAGCTCTCATAGCATTTTTCCATGTCTCTATGATAGCACCATCCTTATCATGGCAAAACAATATAACAACTAAAGGGATGGGCTCTGGGGCAGACTGCCTGGGTTTTAGTTCTTACTCTGCCACTTATAAGCTATGTGATGTTGAGCCAATTACTTCGCCTCTCTTTGATTCAGCTTCGTCATGTATAAAACAGAGTAAATAAGATGATACTTGTAAAGCCTTTAGGACAGAACCTGACACATTGCAAATGTTAGTAAATATTATACATCATCATTTCTTCTATTGTTTCACTGTTATCGTATATTTAACCTACTTGTATATGTAATATACATGTGTTATTATATAGCACTATTATAGCATTACTTAACTTTTGTTGTGTCTGTGTCTTGTCTTCCAAGCTGGTTTAAAGTGTTTTGAGGGCAGAACCCTTGTATTACTCTCTCCGCCATAGTGCCTGGTGTTAAGTATGGGCTCATTAAACATTTGTTGGGGTCAGTATATTATAGTGAAAAAAGCACTGGAATCTGAGAGATTTGGGTTTGGATCTTGATTCTGCTCATAATTGTATGATCTCAATCTTCCTCAGCCCCAGTTTCCTCATCTATAAAATGAGGGTAATAATAAGAGTACCTACCTCACAGGGATATTTTAAGAATTAAATAACTTAGTACCTATAAAGCGTAGCACATAGTAAGCACTCACTAAATGGTTTTTATTGCCAACTTTGTATCCCTTTGCACTTAACTTAATAAATACTTTTACTTGAATGAATGAACCCAGCCATCTTCTGGAACTTGAGGATCAAAGGAATCCAGGCAGATACTCTGTTTGTTCCTAGGAATCCAGAGGAAAATGTGAATCATCTCCATTCTGTATCATGGCTCACTCTGAACTGGGTCACCATCCTCCAGAAGGTGACAGATGTGGCTGGCTGAGTCACTATAAGAGCTTTTCTATAAGGATTTGCCCAAACCCCCACCATAGCTCATTGGACATAGTACCTTTCATATTAGGTGCAAGGTGCATACCCTTCCTGAAATGGGCAAAATAAAGAGGTGCAAAACACCTGGGGAATCAGAATGGCTATGCATTCACTCCTCTTTCTTATTCTGTTGCCTCTTTCCTTTGTTTGGTTTATTTGCTAATCAGCTTTCCCCACACTCACATCTAGTGTAGCCCAAGTCTGTGTAGAGAAGACAGTTTGAAAACCTAAGACTCTATCACAGTTCCAGCAGAATAACAGAAAAATAACAAGTGTTGACTACTCAGTTCCGATGTAGCACTGTATTGAAGAACATAACACTCTAGATCCAGATGGCCTGAATTTGAATCCCAGCTCCACCACCAACTAGCTGTGAGACCTCAGGCAATTACTTAACATTTGCATCCCTCCATTTCTCCATCTGTCAAATAGAAACAATAAAAGTACTTACCTACCTCTTAGGATTTTGTGAGGGTTAAATGAGTTAATACATACAGAACACTTAAAAGAATGTCTGGCACATGGTAGGTGCTATATAAATATTAGCTTTTAAAAACAGCTTTATTGAGATATAATTCACATACTGTAAAACCACAAAATTCACCTATTTGAAGTGTACGGCTCAGTCATTTTTATTATTTCACAGAGTTGTATAACCATCACCATAATCTAATTTTTAGAAAATATTCATTACCCCAAAAAGGAACCTCATACCCACTGGCAGCCATTTCCATCCCTGCAGCTCCCTCTCCCCCTTCCCAGCTCCAGGTAATCACTAACCTACCTTCTGTTTCTACAGATTTGCCTCTTCTGGACATTTTATATAAATGAACTCATACGATAGGTGGTCTTCTATGACTAGCTTCTCTCACTTAGCATAACTGTCTTTTTAAAAATTGCAACTTGCATTTTAGATTCAGGGTGTACATGTCCAGGTTTGTTACATGGGTATATTGCATGATGCTGAGATTTGGTGTGCAGCTGATGCCATCACCCAGAGAGTAAGCATCCAATAGGTAGTTTTTCAGGCCTTGCTCAGCTCCCTTCCTCCCCCGTCTAGTAGTCTCCAGTGTCTGTCGTTCCCATATTTATGTCCATGTGTACCCAATGTTTAGCTTCCACTTACAAGTGAGAACATAGCATAATGTTTTTAAGGTTCATCTATGTTGTATGTGTATCAGAGCTTACTTCCTTTTTAAGGCTGAATAATAGTTCATTATATGAATATATCACTATTTTCCATTTTATCAGTTGATTGACATTTTGGATTGGTTCTATCTTTTGGCTAGTATGAATAATGCTGCTATGAATATTCATTTACAAGTTTTTGTGCAAAGGTATGTTTTTAAATCTCTTGGGTGTACATCTGGGAATGGAATTGCTGGATCATATGGTAACACTATGTTTAATGGTTTGAGGAACCACCAAACTATTTTCCAAAGAGCCTGCACTATTTAAAATTCCCTCCAGTAGTGGGAATGAGGGTTTCAATTTTTCCACATCTTTACCAACACTCGTTATTTTATTTTATTATTATAGCCATCCTACTGTGTGTAAAGTAGTATCTCATTGTGGTTTTGATTTGCATTTCCGTGATGGCTAATGAGGTTGAGTATCTTTTCATGTGCTTATTGGCCATTCTTATGGCTACTTTGGAGAAATGTCCCTACAAATTCTTTGCCCATGTTAAAACTGGGTTGTCTTTTTATTATTGAGCTGTAACAGTTCTTATATATTCTGCATGCAAATCTCGTCAGATATGTTTGTGAATATTCTGTCATTCTGTGTATTCTTTTTGAATTTTCTTGAAGCTATTATTATTAAATAGACATTTATAAGTTCACATATAATAAAGAGGACAGATTGTATTGGAAAGAATGAGATCTAAAATCACCTGATGTACCCTATGGTACACTATCCTGCTCCTGCACTCCTTTGAAATTAAATTCAAAACAGATCAAGCTTCTCCTCCGTGCCAGGCACTGTGGGGGAATAAGACCTAACCTCTATTCTCAAAGAGCTTTGTAACTCAGAAGAGAAGATGCAAACATGTGGAAACTTAAATAATTAGAACATATTTAAATAGCAGTTCAGGACCACAACAGAAAAGATGCCACAGGGCACTGTATGATTAATTTCCAAATGAATTGCATGGGAAAGAATTGCTATGGGAACTCAAGGGAGGGAGAAAGCACTTGGGGCTGAGGTGGTCAGGGAAAGCTTTAAGGAGAAGGGATCTAAGCAGTCTATAATTAACTACAGCCATGCCTGTGTAATACTAAACAAAGACTTGAAGAGAAAAAAAATATTGACTGTTTTTGAGATGAGGCATCTTAATGATTAAATTGATACCACCATTTATTTTCAACTTCTGCAGAAATCCCCACAGTCCCACCTTTCCAATGAAGACTTACGTGGCCTCTGTCTAGTCCAGAGGTTACCAATTAACAAAGTTAACAAGCCACATCTGGCTTACAGACATGTTTGGTTTGGCCCAATTAAAATATTAGAACTAGCTGCTAAAACATTTAAGTGGACAAATTTCACATAAAATATTAATTTCCAGTTTCTCTAGAAAAATCGGAAGACCTGGCCACCCTGCATTGGAACATGCTTTCTCTAGAACCATGGCCAATGGCACCCCTGCTTGCATCTTGCATCTGCAGAATTCAGTTTGAGACTTCCTAACTTCCTAGCATCATAGTTCTTAGACTAAAAGGTATCTTAAGAGTGCATCTGTTTCTATTCTCTGCCTTTGGGGATGTATGGTATTATAATATTACTCTTAATTTACAACTTGATTTAGAATATCAACTAAAACCAGCAGAGATTTTGACTTGCCGCAGGCCACAGGGCTGTTAACTGGAAGAGGGAGGGCTAAAACCCATGTTCTCTACTTCTCAACGGAATGTTCTTTCAACAATCTGTCTTTACAGTCTGGATGCATATTGTTCAGTAGCATTCTTCTGGCACTTCCTAATCACTGCTTTGTGTTGTTGGACGATTTTTGATATGATCGTTATCTCTCTTAAATGACATTGTAACATCCCAAACTGCAGAGGAGCCCACATCAAGTTTTTCTATGAAAGCCCATGACATGGAGCACAATGTTTTGTACTAAATAGGCAATGAGGTGATATTTGTTATTGATTGATAGGATTGTGAAGAACACAGTATGTAACCATCCTTCCAAACCTAGGTGTGTTAAAATGTGTTTATTGTTCAGAGACAAAGGTCTGGTACCTTTAAGAAGTCTCAGCTTTGCATTGAGTTTGTGGGGCAGCTTCTTGTCATAGATACTGGGGAGGGACAGGGAGGAGACCATTATGCAGGCACATGTCACTAGGATGTACCTTACTTTGTCTTGGCTGTTTTCTGAATGGTAAGAGGAAGGATGAAATAATAGCAGGTATAGGAAAAGTGATTTAAAGCCTTGCCTTAGAAGATCAGTGGTTCTTAGGTGTGAGGGTGCATCAAAAGCCCCTGGAGGGCTTCTTAAAACACAGATTGCTATATCCCACCCCTGAGTTTCTAATTCAGTAGGTCTGAAGCGAGTGAGGTCCACAAATATGCATTTCTAACCAGCTCTCAGGTGATGCTGATGCTTCTGGTCCAGGGACCACACTTTAAGAACCATTGCTCTGCCAGGTAATTGGCTCAAGAGTAGCTAATTAGAGAAATCTGAGCACAGTTAGCAACTGGAAGCAAAAAGTCCATCAGGAAACTGTGTGATGTATGCAGTGGGGAGAGTGTGAATTGGCTAGGAAACCAGAATGGTCGGATTCCAGTACCAGGGGTATCATATCTTTTTAAGCAGTGTCCAAAGAATAAGTACTTTTTAATTCACATATTCCTGATTCATTTTACTAGTGTTTCCCAAAATGTGCACTGTGGAACCCTAGAAGATATTAATAGGTATGCAATGAGATTAAAAAGGATCCATAGTCAAAGAAGTTGGAACATTTTGAGTTAAAGAAAATTGAACAGGGTTCTTTATGGCTTCTAAGAGCCTTTAAAATGTGAATGAATGCACTGCAAATCTCCAAGGAAATACAGAATATGCAGTATTTATTTTATTAATTTATGCAGAATATTCAGATTTAGTTGACAAAAGATCCTTTGTTAACTGTTTTTCTGTAAAATGTTGTTTAGGAAACCCTCATCGGTTTACACCTGAAATGCCACAATATTTTATCAATAGATGAGGTTGCTTGCAACAGTGGAAACAGCACTGGACTGGGAGTCAAAACATCTGTGATTTTGTTCTGTCTCTGCCACTTAGGTCTGCCACAAGTTGGCTTGCTACCATGAAAAAGATGGGTATGACTGAAATTTATCATCACTTTGCAAATGGTAGCAGCCAGTAGCTCCAGCCAAAATAAGTAAATAAAATCTCACACAGTCAATTTTTTTAAATCTAGTTTACCATACCCTTAAGGTTATTCAATCTCTTTTTGTTTTTTGTTTTTTTTTCTCTTGTTACCTTGTGTAACAGGTATTCAACCTTCAAAGCCAGAAATATGAGAAGCCTTATGCTGAGAGTTTGGTAGAAAGGAAGGGAGAAAGGGAGAAAGTAGAAAGGGAGAAAAGGAGGAAGGGAGGAAGGGAGGAAAGGAGGAAGGGAGGGAGGGAGGAGAGGAGGAACAGCAGAAAGAAGGAAGGAAGGAAAAATAAGAAGTCAGACAGTCGGATCATTGCAGACCATGATTCCATCTGAAAACAAAAGTCTGAGAAGCATAGATACATCCTGTGTTTATTTGATTCCTGGCTCTAGGAGAAAGTTTTATTTCACCAAGGACACTGAGTCAGCTTGCTTGTTTACCACCGAGTATTGGAAGTGTGTGAAATGTGTTTGTCCCCCAATTAACCATTAGTTGTTTTTCTTCGCTTGAACAAGATACAAACTTGATCCAATGGAGAAACATTGCAAGTTATATGTGGCAGGATGCCATAAAATATCTACATTGATGTTTAAATAAAACACATGCCTACATTAAACAATGTTTGAAAAGAAACTGATGGGATTCAAGGCTGAATTATATTTACTGAATTCCTACAAGGTACATAAATATATGAAACATGGAGTCCCCTGTAGATCCATGATGAAAACCTATTTTTTTTAAACACAGGGGTCAGTTCAAGTTGAAAAATAAAATAAATGTTTACAAGCTTTCTGCCTTTTTTAAAATTTCAAAGTGAAAATAATATTTAATTGCATTGAATTATATACATATATTTTAATAACTCTGATTACCTATTTGATTGCATAAAAGAATGACGAGAACATCAACACTGCTTTTAACCACAATATTTGAGAAGTAGCAGCTCAGAAGTGTTTTTTAAAGTATTTTATCTTGAAATCAGATCTCATGTACCTAGGTGAACTGAATATGCCCACAGAGGATGTCAGGGGACTCTCCACTACTGTAGATCCAAAAAGCAGAGGGCCAAATAGAAATCTCACAATCTCACATGCTGTCGTCCAGCAAAATAGAGATGGCTCTGCTGAGTTCTTAGATCATGTTTAGTTTCAGGAGGGGTTGAGCTGTAATGACAAAATTATCTGGTCACTCTAAACAAACAGTTAATTAATCAAGTCAAACAAACTTATCAGTCATGAAAGTGAAATTGTTTTTTCATCTAGAATTTGATCATAAGGGCTTCCAAGAAGGAAGTTTCTTGAGTCTCCCTTGTAAACCCTTTCTATAGTATGCCTTTCTTTCCCACGACTGTTGAAAATTATTTATTCTTGAACCAGCTTCAGTGGTGAACAGCAGCTGGTTGCTACCTTCTCATACTCATTTTATTGTCAGCTGCAATATGGTTATTCAGCATAGCCTCAACTTCAAAAGGTGCCTGATTTACTGTGGGATTGGGAATGGAGAGAATAATTTTGAAGCTCTTTCTCTTAAGAGCTTCCTTCCATAACTTTAGGTTATTTTCTAGTGATCTTCAGTATTAAAAGGTGTACTGAAAGCTCTTTCCTCCCAGGCTGATTTTCAGCGTGTCTACTGAGCTTTTTTGGGTTTGGTTTTATAGAAGAAAGTCCCCTTGTTTGGTTTTCCCCGCATTCACACTGAGGCTGTGAATGTCCACCAACTCATTTCTGAGCTACAGTTGAATAGTGTATTAAGAATACATGTGACTGCCACATGGGCCCTGGACTGCTGAATTCATGATCAAGTCATTGTTTTCCCAACCATCATGCTTGGGGGCACCACATCAGTCTACAGTGAACATGGATTAATAAGTGCTGATTTAGACTAAATAGTTTTCTGATAAGTGGTACATTAAAGATTTCTCTTCCCCCTTTCTATGATTTGTATAGTAGCCACAATTTTCTAAAACATTATTGCAGCCTCCCAGTACTACTTTAATGTAGAAATCTTGCACATTCCTACTTCTGGCTTTTGCTCAGACTACGACTCTATGGCAGTGGCAGAACCGTTTTAGGAATGTCTTCTGCTGTAATTTTCTCTTCCTCCCACCACTTCCACTTTAAACTTCTGGTATATTCCCTAATCAAAGAGGCATCTAAGTTGTCTTTAGTGAGAAACCATCTATATATACAAAGCCATAACATGTGGATGGAAAGGACATACTGTCAACTCTCTTGTGCCAGACACCCAGATGTTGGCAAGTAGTACTTGGACCGAACAGCCTAGTCCTTGAACAGCATCCTCTTCCCCTTTTTTAATTCATCCAGATGTTTTGGCATCATAAACACATAACCAGATTTCATCCCTGATTTTGCCAAAGGCTTAAAAAATGTGAAAAATATTATGCTTCTCCTGTGATGAACAGTTACCAATGAACTCTGTTCAAAAGGGAAAACAGATAATGCTTCATTTTAAAAGACCAATAATATTGAATTAAGATAAAGTTCCCATGAGAGTATATTTTACATTCTCATGAATCGTGGATGAGTTTATTATGATCCATGCTTGTAGGAAAGACTGACAAATAAATTCATATTGATTTGACATTTAAAATAGCATGTCTAAAAATGTACAGCATCACATTAAGTATCAAGTAATTATTCAACTATCAGCTTCAAATGTACATGGGAGAAAATGGGTCCAGAACCCAAAATGCAGTGAAAGATTTAAATGCTCCCATTTCTACCACAGGTGTTTTGTTTTGTTTTTTGAGACAAGGTCTCACTCTATCACCCAGTCTGTGTGCAATGGTGTAATCATGGCTCACCGCAGCCTCAAACTCCTGGGCTCAAGTGATCCTCCCACCTCAGCCTCCCAAGTAGTTAGAACTTACAGTCATGTGCCATCATGCCTGGTCAATGTATTTTATTTTTATTTTTGTAGAGACAAGGCCTTGCTTTGGTGTCCAGGTTGGTCTTGAACTCCTGGCCTCAAGCAGTCCTCTCACTTCGGCCTCCCAAAGGACTAGGATTATAGGCATGAGTCACTGTGCCCAGCCTTCTACCACAATTTTTAACGAAGCCAATACCATACATTAATACATTTACAAGGGCTCACACAAGAGTGCCTTTTGAGCCTATGTTTGACAGGAAATTTATATTCAGATCATTGTACCCAGAGTATATAGAGGGGTTACAGCAAAGTGCTGTACTTTGGGTTACAGTAAAGTGACTCAATTGATGTACCAAGATATTGATCATTTACACCCTTTAAGCCTGAAAAATATATTTTTCTTTGTGTTCCATGAAATTAAAAAGGCAGGGAAGCATTAAAGAGACAGCAATAAAAAGACTTGATGGTATATATATGTGAGTTTGAGTGTTTGAGCTGGGGTTGTGAGTTTGTGGGTGGATTAGAAAGCATATGGCTAAAGACATGTGCAACAGATGCAAGGGCCTGGGCTTTGGCCTTCCCTCTGAAACTTCTTTATGAGGACATGTGCAGAAACAAGCCTTGCTTCCTGGATTAAGACCACATTTGCACAATTTGCACATTGTCCCTCTTCTTGGGCCTGCTTCCCACCAGAGACTGCATCTCCCATGAAAACAAGGCAAGAAGTAAAGAACTTAAGAGAGCTGATTGTGAAGTCCAACTACGTGGGTTCAAACCCTGGTACCATCATTAATTAGCTGGGTTGTTTTGGACCAGTTAACTTCCAGGACCCTCACTTTCCTCATCTACACAAAGGGCTAATAACAGTATTTACTTCATAGTTGTTATGAGATATTAATAAATTAAAGCATGTAAAATGCTTATCCCAGAGCCTGGCAGAGAGCAGACCCTAGTTGATCATTATTATTATTGAGCAATTACTATGTACCAGGTGCTTTATTTTCATCTCTGATCCTCACAACAGCCCTACAAGGCAGATACTATTATCTTCAGTTTACAAGTGAGGAGGCTGAAGCTCAGTGAGATAAAGTACACTGCTCAAGGTCACACAACCAGGAAGAGCAGAAACCAGGCTCCAAGCCCCTCTGTCCCTCACTCCTAAGGCCTGTGCTATTTGCCATATCATCATCCCACTGGTGCTTCTAAAAGTTTCTTCTTCTAGAGTTCATCCCTCTTCTCTCTTCATCCGCCTCTTGGCCTACCCTGGCCTGAGAACTACTTGGCACAAACCTATACAGCAGGTCCTTGAATAACGTTGTTTTGTTCAAAGCCCTTTAATTATAATGTTAATGGGGAAAATTTGGTTTTCCCCAGGGCCACTGTCCATGGACAGGATGGCGTCCTGTCCAGGGTGGTTCCCACCTTTCGTGCTCCTTGTGTTGCCAGGATGGGCTCCGGCCACCTGTGACCCTGAACTGGAATAAGCGGGTTAGAAAATAACTGAATGAGTGAATACAAATTATTGGAAAATGAAAACTTGTAAAGTACACAATGACCATACAAAGCCATGATAATAAATGACACGATAGGAAAGCGCTCAGTGAGTCGCCACTTTTGTGATTCTTCTGGAACTACTGGGTGGCAGGAGGGGCTCCTTATGATTTTGCCTTGCACATGTTTATTCCTTGACCTGACCCGCCATCGCTACAACTGCTGTCACTCATTGATTCACCAAAAATTAGGAAAATAATTCTCTTACTTGTTCTTATTAATCTTTCCTAAATGTATGTGTAGCTCACACTTACTGTTAATGTTTAATTAACTCATTAATGTTTAATATTATAAATATTTGGGTGGTTATTGTTTATTTGGTTTTTTTGTTTGTTTTTGAGACAGGGTCTCACTCCTCTCACCCAGGCTGGAGTGTAGTGGCGCAATCACAGCTCACTGCAGCCTCAACCTCCCAGGATTCAGGTGATCCTCCCACCTCAGCCTCCTGAGTAGCTGGGACTACAGACATGTGCCACCATGCCTGGCTAAATTTTTGTATTTTTAGTAGAGACAGGGTTTCACCATGTTGCCCAGGCTGGTGTTTGGATCTTTATTTAGAAATTTGGTGAAATTTTTTGTGACCAGAAATAAGCTGTGGGTACTTAACTCTTGTTTATATCAATTAACCTACAGTAAAATTAGTTTCGTTATTCGTTGTTTCACATAAAGTCCAGTTCCCAAGAACCTGTCAAGGATGTTCAGTGAGGACTTACTGTACTCAGAGACAGCAGAGAGCAAAGGGCAAGAAGGCCGGCTGAAGGACGAGGAGGCCTAGAGCCCCTTGCCTGCTTTTGCGCATGCATCTGCTCCTGGTGGATGACTCACTTAACCTCTCCGTGCTTCTGCCTCCTCAACTGGAAAATGGAATCTGTAAGTTGCGGCACTAGGGTTGCTTCTGTAACATTCTACTTGGCCTCCAGGAAGAGGAGGCCATCCCTCTATATGTCCAGTCAGCATATGGGGGACAGTGGGGCTGTGTGTGATTCAGCCGCTGGTGTGCCAGCCTCAGGCAGCCCTAGGCTTATACTCCCGGATCCTGAGCTAGCAGCTGGAGCTTTGGGATCTGGAACTGTTACAGGGCCAAAGAACCTGCTCAGCTTCAGGGCTGTTTCTAGATAACTGCCAGGGTGTGGGAAAAGTCTTTGTCATGGAAGGTGGGGAGTGTGTGTAGGTTGTTTCAGGGGCTGCTTTGTGGGAAGCCAAACGTTTTGGCAATGGGCTCAGAACTGGCTTTCCTTTTTGGGTGTCCTCTAAATTTCGAGGGTGCCCCCAAACCAGAGGGTGTCCACTTCTGCTCTTCCTAGCCTAGTGGGGAGATGAATCTGATCTTTTGTCTCAAAGCCCACATTGAAGAGGACCATTCCATGCTTCATCACTGGGCTGTGACTGTGAGACCTCAACTCCTGTCTTTTCCCCTCTTCACCAGGGCAGAGGCTAGACTGTTTCCTCTCCTCTCCCTGAACAATAGCAGTGCTCAGATTTTGGAGGACATACCACCTACCTGGCACTGTGCTAAGTACTTTGCCTGCATTTCCTTGGTAATCCTCATGTCATCCTACAAGGGAAGTACCATTTTATCATGATTTAACAGAAGAGGATACAAAAGCTCAGAGCCTGGCGGTGACTTGCTCAAAGTCACACTGATAATAAGTGGTAAAGCGGGGATTGAAACACAGGTCTAACTTTTGAGACAACCTTTTTTTTTTTTCTCTCTATTTCAATTACATAATCCTGTGCATGTTTGAGGGGGAGAGACAGGTGAGAGAGTGAGACGGCAATTTGCTTGTGACCTAAGGAGGCCCTGAAATCTCCTGGGGATGAGGATGGGGGGCCTACATGAGTTGCTCAGGAAACTGGTAATGCAGCCCACACCAGAAGTCAGTGATCTCCAACGTGGAGGGCTCCAGGTCTGCCTAGCTGCTGGCCACTGGAGGCCAGAAAAAGACAGCTCCAGTGTCCTTCTAGGCTGGAGGTGGTTCTTGCCTCCAGGGCTTATGGAAGAACTTTTCAGACAAAACTCTGCCCTTCCAAGCAGGAAAGTACTTTACAAAGAACATAGGTGAAGTGGGCACTTTTCAGTTTTTGTCTGATTATCTAATATCTAAATGCCTTTTCTTCACTTTGGAATCCTGACTTGACCTGTTTTGTGCCCCGTCCGCCCACCACCACTGAGTCAAAGCTCAGGGCCTGGCATCCAGTATTAGTCATACCTATTTGTTGCCCGAATGAATGGGGCTGAACCCTGGTCTGACTCTAAAATACATGCTTGAAAAAAAGTTATTATGGAAATTTTCAAATACATACACAAAAGTAAAAAATATGGTATAATGAACCCCTAGGTATCCATCACCCAGATTCAACATCTATCATGATATTCTATGTTAGCTTTACCTACCTCTTTTACTTTTTCCCTTTTATGTTTTACCCCTATATGTTTCATTATGCAACTCAATAATAGGGATATTTTTATATACAATGACGAAATTATTATCCACCCATCACCAAACTAACAATAATTCCCTTCAAACCATGCTCTTGAGCACTACACTGGAGTTCCTCCATTCTACTTTCTTTCCCAGTCCCCAACAGGAAGCATTTCTCAGGCATCTCCTCTTGTACCTCCTCAGAGCTGGAATTACAGTTTGATGTGTATTGGGTACTCAAAATGTGCCCTTTTAGGTAAGCAGGGGGCCAGATTCCCCTCTCCCTGTTTTGCAAAGAAGAATGGAGACACAGAGCTATTAAGGGCCTTGTACAAGGTCACACAGTCAATTAGTGACTGATAAATGGGACTCAAGCACTGTGGCTGGGTCTATACAGCCCCAAACACAGTTTGCAAGGAAATTAAGTGAAGAGACTCGTGTCCTGGGGACAGTACCATGTGTTTTCTGTTACTGTTGAAGTCATTGCACTTCGCCCATCAGGACAGCCTGATTGATGGGATCAGTTGGACTCCTATGTTTGTTTTCCTCCATCTGACTGGACTGCAACAACCACCTACAGGCAGGCTGGCCACACCCATGAGTTTTTCTCTTCTTTTTTCCATGTTCCTGGAGCTGACTCGAGAGCCCTCATTTCTCCTCTCTTTCTAGGCTTGGACTAGCTCTCTGCCAAGGCAGATGACTCCCAGAGCAGCCACAGTCTGGGACAGGGCAAATGTGAGAAGCAGAAGGACTAACTTAACTGCTTTTCTGTTCCTGCCTCCTTCTTGTTCCAAAGACTTACTTTTATGTGCTGGGCTCTCCTGAGCTTGACCTCCATGTCTAATTCTCTAGACCTCTTCCACTCCCCTGATACCCCACCCAGAATTTTCCAAGTAAGTCTCTCAGAGCCTTATGTTCAAAAATACAAACTAGCTAGTGGAAAGAAGGAATCATTGCTGTTGGCTAGTGGATGACTGATCAGTCTGAGTCCAACCAGGAAAATAGAAACCACTGAGTATTTATTTAAGGGAAAAGGAATTCAATGCAGGGAATTGATTACACAGGTGATGGAAAAGCTGTGATGCCAAGCAGAGGACAATGAAGCAACCTAGAGATTAGTCACAGCAGGGAGCTGCTACTGTTCCTTGGCTAGAACCTCAGGGCTGGGACACTTTGTAGAAACTTGAGCCACAGTAACCTGGTCAGCAGAGCCAGAGCCACAAAAAGAGACACAGTCACTGCTGGGGACACCACATGAAGCAGAGGGGGAGGGAGAGAGAAATACCCTGGTTTCTCTCTCCCTTTTGCTTTCTAATATCCTAACAGTGCCTTCCATTGGCCAAACCCATCAGAGCCTGGGGAACAGCCTGCAAAGGCCAACCTGCCCCAACCGCTTCCCTGCTACAAGAACAGAGATGTGAAAAGGAAGGAATGGACTTGGGGGGCAAACAGGCCTGAACACAGCATGGGTCTCCTCCTCCCCGCCACCCCCCAAGTAACTTATTTGGATATGTTAGGGTCTATTTGGAAACAGTGCATTTACTCAACAGAATGATTCTAAAGCTGACAAGAAAGAGTTGTAAGGAAAAGGGGGTGGGTGGAGCACGAACCCGCTTCCTTGACTACCTGCAAGTCTTATCATCCAGATTCTACCCCATCCTCTTATTTCACTTCCTCCTGCATGCTCCATCCCTCCTCCTCCCACGCATAGGCTGACTCCAACAAAGGCAAGTCGGCCATTTTGCTTTCTGGCAGTGTGTGGTGCATTCATTGGCTCCCAGGACTGTGTAAACCCAACCTTCTTGCCTGCAGGGCTTCAGCTTGGCAGCCAGGCTCTGAACTGCAATGCTGTCAGGCAGGTAAACCTGCTGGCACCACAGTCCCGAAAACATATCTCCTGATTCCTCAGGTGTTCTACAAGTTTGAATGTGTAGGTGAAGGGAGACGGCTGGAAGGGGGAAAAGAAAGACATCAAACTATTTATGTGCTTCCCCACACCTTATTTCATTTACTCTCCACAACTCCTCAAGGCAGATGCCCTTCTGCCCATTAAAAAATAAATGTTTAAATCTTAGAATAATTTTAGATTTACAGGACAGTTGAAAAGAGAGTACAGAGAATCCCTATGTATCCTTCACTCAGTTTCTCCTGATGTTAACATCTTACAAAATCATCTTATGTCTGTTTTTACAAATGATAAACTGGGGCTCAGAGAGGTCAGTGACTTACCCAAGGTCATAGAGCTAGGACACAGCAGAAGACACAGGCATAAACCCAGTTGATCTTAACTGTATCACAACACCAAGTTGAATTATTTGTTTCCAACTCATTATATTAAGTCACTCTCTGAACCTTGAACCCTTCACTTCACCTCATAGTTGGGTTGTAAACATTATCAGAGAGGATTTCTTCCATAGATCCATAGTATGTTAACACTAAAAGGTACATCTAAGACCATTTAATCTAGGGAAGGCAAATAAGTTTCATTTCATTTGCCAACTTTAATTGAGCAGTAGAGGCTGTTTGGAATCCAGTGCTGAGAATGATTCTAAATCCATGTCTTTGCTCATTAGGAAAAAAATGCTATGATTGATTACTGATGCCTGCCATAGATGTTGACTAGGAGAGTGGTGGAACTCGTGTTACCTATTAGCCATCTCTCAGTGAATGTCTCTGCCTCATTAGTGGTACAGCTAAGAACAGAACTCAGGCTCCTGACTCATGGTCTCTTGTTCTTTCTGGTTTACAATGGACTCACAATAACAATAATAATATAATACAGTGTATCACCTAATGAGTGTCTACTCACTGCCGGGTACTCTCCTAAGCATATTCCACTTTCTGTACCTTACTTTTAATTCTCACAACAACCCTTCAAGGTAGGTACGTTTATCCCCAAACTTAGAAATGCAGAAGTCTAGGCTAAGTGAATTTTTAAAACTTACCTAAGGTCCACAGTGAGCAAGTGGTAAAACTGGAATTTAAACGTAGGCTGGTCTGCCTCCAAAGCCTAAACCTTGTGGTCTCACTTCCTGCAAACACAATGTTGAATTTGCCCTCACAGTAGGTGGAGATGACCTTGGTCCCATTGCTTTGATTAAGACTAAACTGGAGTGAAAAAAATCTTTTTTGTGCTTACTAATTTTCTTTAAAAGATTTGTTCACAGGTCATTACTTAGATGGAACTGATTCCTTTGGGCTGTTTCATATTAGATGTGATAAAAATTGACATGTTAGGAGAGCTGATGTGAAAGGCGACCTGGTTCACTTACAAATAAATGATTAATATAATCTCATTGTGTGGCTAGTCTGCATTACTGATTCTCTCACTTGGGAGGCTCAGAAAAACAACAGACAATAAAATCCTTGCTAGCATAAGACTATAGTGTGGGATGACCATGGATGAGTCAGGGAGAATAAGAAGATAATTAACTAAGAGGGAGTTCTATGGAGTTTGAAGATAATTAAAAAATGTTCCTTCTCTATCCTAAGAATATCTGACATTATTAGCAAAGGCAATGAATAAGATAAGGGGAAGAGGTGAGTTAATTAGAATTATGAAATACAACATTTCAAAGAAATTGACAGGGATCACATTTCAAAGGAAAGACAGTCGATTCAGCCGACTTCATTATAGCAATTCAACATTGATTAGGGACATGTTATGTGTGTGGCTGTGCTCTGTGTGCTTAGAGGAGCTATTGAGATGCTGTAATCTTCTTCCCTGACATTCTACTGAATAGATACCCAAGTTTTGGCAGCACAGTGAAGAATCTCTTACACACAGATTTGGGTGCAATTTCTAAAACTGTTTCCGCAAAATAGTATTATGTGCCACTGAGTAGATATCTTGTATGCCAGATATTACTGTTCCTGTTAGGCTAAATGTTCAAACAACATGGAAGCCTCAGTGATAGCCAATCCATTATTTATCTACCTATATTCACTTCAGTTGTCAAAACTATTCTAAATATAAGGAGTCCCTTCCTTAGAGGCCCCAATATGGCTTTCCTTACTGTTCTGAGTCCTTTCTAATTGGTTAATGCCCACGCCATGTTGGTTATCATAAATTTTGAATGTCATCTTTTCTCTGCTCAGAGGTGTTGCTCAGTAATACCCTACCTCTTCTGACTCCTCCTCCAGTGTAATCTCTCACCAGTCCTCACTACATCCTGAACTGATGTTCCAGCTCCACTTAAATCTGTCATGTTTTGTCCCTTAACATATGGTATTCCCTTTACTTGGAATACACTCTCTTTTCTTGTCTGCCTAACAATTGCTGCTTGTCTCGCAAATATTTTCTCTGTGAAGCTTTCTCAGTGCCCTTTGGTACCCTCAGAGCCCTCCTAAGTTTATCTCTATTATAATGTTTTATATTGTATGGCAAGAGTTTGTTGGATCTTTGCCCACTTGAATGTGAGCTCCTTGAGAACAGGGACTATTTTATTTATGTCTGAGTCTCTAGAGCACAAAAGAGGGATTCAGGGCTTATGTGGTAAATGAATCAATGAGTGTTCCCAGTTCTTCGTCATCTTTAGAGGCTACTTCCAGGGCTTTTAAATTTGGACTCCCTTTTCTTCCAAGAGGTGGTGAAGAGCAGGGTAGATGGACATGATATTTAATGAATTTCTTTTAAGTACCAGACATTGTGCTGAGCCATTTACACAAACAATCTTACATCTCAAGTCGATGTTTTTATTTTCATCCTCGTTTTACAGATGAAAGTGGAAAATTCAGACCAGTCACTTGCCACATTCAGAGGAGTAACAAAGATACATAGCAAGTAGGCTACAAAGCTAGGATTTGAACCTAGGCTCCAACACCTGCATCAGCTCCCTTGTACTGTGCACTCTTCCCTCGCTTGTGTGTATGGCGAGCAGAGTCAGCTCTGGGCAAAATGGTGAAATAAGCCAAGTTTGTCTTTAGTGTCTTCAGACTCCCAGTCTGTCTCAGGGACTCGGTGCTACAGTGCCACCTACACACTGCAACACCTACTATGGCTCCTACAGCCCATCCTGCTGAGAGCTTCTCCTTCCCAACTCCTTTAAGACTTTGACCTCTGGTTTGTGTTTACTGAAGGTAAACTGCCTTAACCTAACCTTTACCAGAGCACATATTACATTTATTGATGCCCTCCCAGAAAGCAGTCTTTAGCTTAAGAGCAGGCAGCTCCCATGGGAGGCATGTAGGTGTTTCTGTGTTGTGGTAAGGGGAAGGGGTTGTCTGGGGGCCTCTATCAAGATACACCAGGGAGGCTCCTCCTACAACCAAAAGGTGTTTGGCCCCTTTCTCAGATGGCTGAGGGCCCTGGAGTCAGATCAATAAGCATTTGAATCTTGGCTCTGCCATTCACTGATCGTGTGATTTCTCACAATTAATCTTCGTGAGCCTTTGTTTCCTCCCCTGTAAAATGGATCTAATAATAGTTCTCATCTCCTAGACCTGTTGTGAGGATGACATGAGATAACACAGTTACGGTGTGTGGTACAAAATAAGCATGTAAAAATGTTAACTGTTCCCTTAAATTCATTTTTACTAGTCTTCTGCCTCACCCCCATAACCACCCAGGGCTCTCTTTGCTTCTTTGTTTCTCTTTTCCTCTTCTGACCAACAAGTATCTTTCTTCAAAGTCTCCCTTTCCTTTCCCAACTCCCTTCCTCCAGTATGCTCAACCTTTGGCAACCCTCTGCCCCACACTCTCCAGCTCAATCCCAATTCCAGATAATCTGTCTTGATATCCAACTGCATGACCTGATTTGAATCAGAAAACAGAGTGAAACAGAGTCCCTTCCTCTGAGGAATGTTGCTATGGTCTATCTTAGATCAAGAAGACAAGAGCTGACCTGGTGGCCCTACATCATAATCTGACGAGCACTAAGAAGGCTCACCTTGCCTATAAATTTTTCTTTTTTGCCTATGAGTGATGCCAGAAACCGTCATGGTCGGCATACAATTCCTTTGAGTCAAATTGCAAGGTTTGTCTGTCAGGGTTGCCTTGGTAAGGCAGGGTTATTATTTATATCTGAGTGCAAATTCCTTGATCAGAGCCTTTCCTGTCAGGGAGAGGAGACGGAGGGGTTCCAGGGAGGCTACTCCCCAAGGAAGAGGAAGGTTGTGCTAGCATGGGTGGGGCATGTGAGTGTGGGAGCTCAGCTGACTGAGAGCTGTGTCCCCAGCTCCATTTTGCCTAGGGGTGGGCCCTGTGTGTTGCAACACATGTGTGCTTTGGAGTCACCAAGGTTGGGAAGCCAGGCCTCAGAGGGAGTGGCTGGAGGCTGATCTCATCCTGAAATATGTGGGCTTGGATTCCCAGAGGGAGGAGAGGAGGACCAGTCCAGAGAGGAGGACATGCTTTTAGAGGGAGGTCTAAAGACAAAAAGAAGGCTTTAGTTATTTTTTCGAGTTTAGGTATAGGTGATGGTTGGGGGTAAGTGACAAAAGAAAATAGTTCCTGAAAGGGGGGTGTCTCCTTTCATGATTAGGAACAGAAGAATGAGCTCAAGGACTTCCCCCTTTTCTTCAGGAAGCAAACAGCTTCTGAGGGTGTGACAGGGTTCAGTGGGTGTTCCCCTTTAAGGGAGGTTAGCCCCTACGTGAAGCTGCTTGGCTGGTAGAGGATAATTGGGTGTTCCCCAATCCAGATAAGCAGAAGCTCAGGTGCCCCTCCCTGTAGGCTTTTCAGCTTTCTTTATCACTTGCTAGGCAGGACCTGCCATTCTTGGGAGTAGGTATGAGAGAGGGAGTTGGGAGGCCAGGCTTTCCCTGCCCCTGCTCTTCACAGAGCACAGCTGAAAAAGGAAGGCCAGAGATGTGACACCCCCCAACCCCGGGGATTCCACCACACATTGCAAACCTCACAGAGGATGCTTATTCTACAAAATTTGTGGGCATATTCATAGGGACTATGGAGCTAAATAATTTGAAAACAATAACAAAACCCATTTACTGATTATTTGGTTGATAAAGACCTCATTCTTTCAAAGCATGTTGCTAGGAGCCACTGAAAGTGGACTTGACCTGAGGAGCAGCAAGGAGCTTCCTCCTACTGTATACACGGACACACACAGACATACACACACACACATGCACACGCCCGGATTCTCCAAACATGTCTGTGATACCAGGGCAGCAGAATTGGGGCACATTAGAGACACAGGCTCTGCCCGCATTCTGAAGCTCCCTGTCATTCCTAGATCCTGGTGCTGGGCCAGACTCCCCTTACCCAGACTCATAGTCTCATAGCTATCATTCCCAAATCCCAAAAGCTCTGGAAACTGAGAGCCTTTGTAAGTTTATGACAAACTCATTTGGCAGCGCAACTTGAACTGGCATGAGGTTATTTATAGTCTTTATTTTTCACACCCTGTGTGAATATTCATGTGTTTTTGCTTCAGAAATATCAATGTACGTGATTACTGGGTACTGCCTCAGACCCCACTGGAGGTGATATATATGTGCTATATACACCCTATCGCCTTTTAAAAGTCCAAAGCATTCTGAATTCCTTCAATTATACTATGCCTCCCACTGTCTTATAATGATCTGTTTGGCATGTCTCCCTCATTAGCCTGTGAACTTCTTCTCCAGTGCTCAGTACACAGTCCAGCATGGGGTGGAAGCTCGACTAATGTTTTAGGAATGAAGAACGAACAGTCTTTAGTGATTCAGGAGACTTGTTGTCATGTTCTTTCTTACATCTAAACTAAAGTACGTCATGCTACCATTCGTTTATTCTGTGCCATCAATAGCGAGGAAGAACGGTTGGTCAGGCTCCTTCATTTTTTCCCTCTTGAGGCTAAATCGTCCTTATAATCCTAATACCTTTAACCTTTTCCCCTAGATCCTCTTTTCCAATCCCTTAATCATCTTCCTTGCTGTCTTCTGAAGTCTTTACAGGTTCTTTCCTTCCGAAATTGTGGCCTAGTGCTTAGGATAGGGTTGCAAAGAGCCTGGCTATTACACATAATAGGCCTCTGGTTTCTATGGTGCTTTTCCAATCAGTTTCATTTGGCTGGGCTAAGAAGCTTTGCCTTTAAAAATACACTTGCAGGACAAACTCCAGGGGCATGAATGACTTTCTCCTGAGCATGCTGGTTAGTAATAGGAAGGGAAAACAGCACTGTCTGATCATAAGAAACTGTAATTACGAAAGCTGAAAGCAACAGGTAACACCTGCAATAGGCACCTGCATACAAAAACCACTGTTGATAATTACGGTACCTCAGCCTATTATTTTTACCTTGGGAGAATCAGCCTTGTTTGCGCGCATCATGTGCCTTTTCTCTAATAAGGTTCCTAAAGGCCATTTCTGACCACTTCCCATTAAATTCAGGGAGTGAACCTGACTCTGTCAGGGTTGCTGCAAAATCACCGGATTAAGTTAAACTCACTAATTAAGCCTGTTAGACTTCCTGTAACTCACAATTTTTCTTGGCATAAGTAAAAACATTTGACTCAGAAGCAAAATGTATTATATTAATAACCAGGAAACAACAAAATATACATAGTAGCATTTTCGGAAGCAAATTCTGTCATCCGCATTCTGTTGAAACTGCCATTGTCATTTCTCCTAATAGCCTAAAGTGTTTACTTTTGGGGTGGAAACTATACATGCTGTGATGGAGATTCAGAGATACATTTCTGTCAGTTAAATTCGAAAAATATATTCCGGTGTGCTTGTTGCTTCCCCCAAGCATGAGTCAGAGCCTTTTGTGGGGTTTTGTGTAAATGTATTTTCTAAGAGGCGCTGTTGGGATTTTGCATACAGGTCATTCTTTTTAAAAAGGTCAAATTGCAATTTTTCTATCCTTTCTTGTGTTGTTATCCCTCAGGCAAGAAGATGTAGAATGCCAAATTGCAAAGGGAGCTTGTAAAGAGGGGAAAATTAAAATTGGATGACCAAGAGTTCCCAGAGAGGGCCTCAATGGCTGAAAGGAGCCCCTCCTGGGCAAGTGGGTGGCAGCATAAAGCCAAATTAACCTGGGAGGAGAAGGTATGGAACTTTTGGAGAAACACTTTGTTTACCTCACCATCTTACCACGTCCAGCTGGCTGTTTCTCCAAGAATGTTAGTGCTCCAGAAGGGAGGGAAACCTGTCCCCATTGCTAACAGAAGAGGTTGGAATTTTCTTTCAGAGTTTCCAGATGTCCCTGGCAAATGCTAGCGATAGTCATTCTCTCTCTTTTAATGATTATAATAAGCTGCTTTTTAAGGGAACATTAACTGTGTGATAGGCTCTATGCTAAGTGTTTTATATAAGGTATCTCTATTAATCTTCACGATGATCCTTCCAAAAAGGGATTGCTATTACCTTCAATTTCCATCGGAGGAAACTGGCTCAGAGAAGATGGACAACATGGGCAAGGTCACCCAGCTAGTAAGTGGAGGAGCCAGAACTTAAACCCAGATCCACCTGACACCAACACCTGGTTCTGAACCACGGTGTGCAAGTCCTTGTAAAGTCAAACAGCCCCTTTAATGAGCTTGACTGTATTTTCTCTTTTACCAAATCGCAGAACATCTGGTCTGCTTAATTTTATGAGACTGTAATTACAGCAACGAAAAGGATGTTAGCCTACTCTGAAAACCCTAGCTGAAGGGCTTTCTATTGCTTTGTTTAGAGATTTGTTCTTTTCACTCCACCTCCACCCCCTACTCCCCAAATTGGATAGTAAGTTCTTTAAGGAAAGTTCTGGAAAGTGTTTTTTTTTTTTTCTTTAAGTTCTGGGTTACATGTGCAGAACTTGCAGTTTTGTTACTTAGGTATACGCGTACCATGGTGGTTTGCTGCACCCATCAACCCATCACCTACATTAGGTATTTCTCCTAATGTTATCTCTCCCCTAGCCCCCCACACCCCACAGGCCCTTCCTTGTTTCCATGTGTTCTCATTGTTCAACTCCCACTTATGAGTGAGAACATTTGGTGTTTGGTTTTCTGATCTTGTGATAGTTTGCTGAGAATGGTGGTTTCCAACTTCATCCATGTCCCTGCAAAGGACGTGAACTCATCCTTTTTTATGGCTGCATAATATTCCATGGTGTATATGTGCCACATTTTCTTTATCCAGTCTATCATTGATGGACATTTGGGTTGGTTCCAAGTCTTTGCTATTGTGAACAGTGCTGCAATAAACATATATGTGCATGTGTCTTTATCGTAGAATGATTTGTAATCCTTTGTGTATATGCCCAGTAATGGGATTGTTGGGTCAAATGGTATTTCTAGTTCTAGATCCTTGAGGAATCGCTACAGTGTCTTCCACAATAGTTGAACTAATTTACACTCCCACCAACAGTGTAAAAGCGTTCCTCTTTTTGGTTCTGGAAAGTCTTATGCTCCTCTGCTTTCTATAGTTCTCATAGGACCTGGCATACAGTGTGTACTCCATAAATATTGACTGATTGATGAATGTGTGGATGTTCCATGCAATAGTTTTTGGGTTGTTCAACACCATTTCTTAATGCTAAGCAAATAGGTTAGAACCTTCAAGATGTCTGTTGTCTTTATCTAGCTGCTTGCACTGAGATAACTTTTTAATATCATCTCTGCACAGCAGCTGAATGCCTTCTTTGGCACCTGGATGATTGATTGTGTTTTCTCCTTTTCCTCGGAAAGCTCTGGTATTGTGCAGATGCTGCTTTAGGTGATTAACAATGCTGCCAATTTCACCAGCCACCTTTGCAGACAATTCTTGAATTTTATAGGAAAGTGGAAACCTGTTTAAGTATAGTTTCTAGTTAATTCTGCTTCCCCATCCTGGTTTTCTCAATGCTACATAACAGATTTTCTTTGTGGAATGAGACAGAATAGAAAAAAGAAAAATACATTCTTGATGGCTGAGAGAAGAGAGTCCTTAAGATTTTACCAGCTTGGTATTTCTCACTGTTAGAACTTCAACCCGGGATGCAGATTCATCCTAGTGAGCTTCACAGGAACCTCTGCCTTGGTCTAGAAGATACAGTGGAAATATATAGGATAGGACAGATAAGGTCAGCAGAAGCCAGTTTTCAGCACATACCATGTGATTGCTAGAATAATAAAGATAACAACCATTTACTAGCAGATTACTACGTGGCAGGTACTGTGTTAAGCATCTTACAGACATTCATTGTTGTTGCCATTTTTCCAGGTGAGCAAACTGCAGCTCAGAGAGTCTAAGTGAATTTCTTTGTCTTTAAGCAGTATGAGATAGACCCTGGACTTGAACTCAGGTCCGACTGATTCCAGAGTACATAGTCTTTTTGCTACAGTGCTTTGCAGGGAACCGTGCTGGCTTCTCAAATGGTTTGGGGCTATCTGCGTGAGGCTGACAAGAAAACTATTTAAAGGCTGGTAGAAGAGGGCCCTAACAGAAGGTCTGACTCTCATTTTCTTCCTATTTGCAGAAGATAATTATTCCCTGTTTCAATATCAGAAGGGGATCTAGTTGAAGGCAAAAGGTCACAGGGTTCTGGTGAGGCACAAGTTCAAACCTTGCTGTAGCTGGACCTGTTCTACTGACTATCAACAACCTGGGTCCATGGGTGATGAAAGTGTCAGGGGGCTGGAGATTGGAGGTTCAGAGTGGAAGAGCTGGCATATGCCGCAAAATGCACCCTCTTGGGATGGAGCAGGAAACTCAACTGCAGCTGAGTTTAGTGCGGGCACCCAAAGAGAGTGGCCACAACAGATACCAATTTAGAGAAGCTCTTGACTTTGGTGAAAGCAGAAGTCCTGCCCAGCCTAGCTGAACTGAGCAGGAGTAGGTGAGGCTTAGGAATCCTGCCAGGTGCTAGTAGCAAGGATGGGACTCTAGTCCTTGGAGGCAGGGGTGAAGGAGTTCGGAGCCTGGGAAGAACCAGACAAAACCCCAGTCCCACAGAAACTGAATGACTAGATTGGTGGCGCTCAACTGAGACAATACTGCCCCCTAAGGGACTTTTGGAAAATGCAAGAGGATATTCAGAGGACTGGAAATGGGGATGCTAGATGTTCTCAAATGCCCACAACAGACTTGCAAAATGAAAAATAGTGTAGCATCCCGAATGATTTTTGAATGTTCTGCTGGACTTCTATGGAGCTGAAAACTGCTTTTCTAATTATCTAAACTTTTACTATAAATGTTTTATACCTAAGTACAAAGGGTTTTGCTTCCCCCGCCCCGACCTGACAGTTTTAATGAACTATTCTGTAAAGATATGGAATATTACATGGTTACAGAGGTTCACACAGACTCATTCATTCACCATTTCAGGAAATCATGTCAACAATTGTGATGTTGCTTTTGGAATTAATCAATACAGCATATCAGTTTGTGTCGATAACTGTTGCATTCATGGGGATTCTATATAAAGGCACAAGCTTCCTACCACTTCATTTAATCTTTCAATGTAGTCCTGTGTGAGCATTTACATAATTAAATACATAGTGTTTTATTATGGATTGCTTTATTTTCTCTTTATATGGCAGGACATATATCTATCTTTTTGAACTTATGTGTGTAGGTAGATTATAATACCTAGAAATTTAATTTCAGGATAGTAAAGGGGTGAAGCAAAAGCAGATTTATTATAAAAAAGAGGGTGTTAAGTCTGATAAGGTTGAACACCACTGTGCTAGCCTGATGGCTTCGTGAGGGTCAGGACCATGTCTGTTTTGCTTCCGTTTGGCCTAATTAACTGAGGTGCTTATAAATAATGAATAATGAATGTGGATGCAAGCACACAGCTGGAGTCAGGCATGTAGGTCAGCATAGTCAGGGTATATAACACTGGCAGGAGATGGGGACTTTTGATCACCAAAAGAGGGCAGGATCCCAGTTATCAGAAGAGAAACTGTAGTTCAGAGTTTGCTTCAAAGCTAGAGCGTCCTAATGTCAAGGCCCAGGGCTTCTTACAGTCCTCTTATCTCGAGACATGCTGGAGCCAAGGGACTGACGTCAGATGGTCCCAGTGGTGAAGAGTTGTGTTTACATTCTCACTTGCTGGTATCAATCATAGGGGCCCAAAGACCTCACTGCCTAAAAAGAGGGCTGTTTTCCAGCTTGGCTGTACCTCTTTGCATTGTTTTGTCTGACCAAGACAGAGAGGATACCAGGGAAAATGAGGCTCGAGTATTGTATGTATAATCTGTCAATGCCCTCCATGCCCCCATTAAGATCTCAGGCTGTCTTGGCCTTCAGGCAGATCCAGCCCCCCTATTTTTCTGTTGTTGCTGCTGCTGTTTTTTTTTTTTTTTTTTTTTTTTCTCCCACTCCCCTGATCCCATCAATAATATGTGTGCTCCTTCCTTCTGGGTCCTGTCCTCAAAGGTAACTGCTAAATATCTGACAAATGAATCGCTAAAGCCTTCAGGGCTCCTGATGAGAGAATGGGCTCCCACTTAGCATGAAGGGCAGGGGGCAGCACCTCACTTAGAGATATGATGCATAAGTACAGAGGGAGGTATTGAACCGCCTGTTGTCAGGAGCAGAAGGGACCCTGAGGTCATCTGGTTCACTAGATCCCAAACCTGGCTGCACAATGGAATTACCAGGAATGCTGTTGAAATACAGATACAGTGTGGTTCCTAATCCTCAGAGTCTGGTTCAGTAAGTCTGAGATGAGGACTGAATTATCTGCATATTATTAACAGTATCACCGGTGATTTTGATGAGGAACCTAGTTAGGGGAACCACTCAAAATGACTTCCTCATTTTATGGGTAGCCAGCTGAGTCACCGAAGGGATGATGACTTGCCCCGGGTCACATAGCAAGTCATGGCAGAATTGGAAATGGAACTCGGAGTTTTTTTTCCGCTGTATTGGTGGTGGGACGATCTGACATTATTAGTGTGGGAAGAAGGACCTTAAATTTCACTGTACAAGCTGCTGCTCACTCTGCCTAGAGGTAGAGGACAGAGGGCATCTTAAAGGTTATTTCTCCTTATAATAAGCAGTACATTTACTTCAGAGTTTGGAAGTGAATCAACAAAATACCCATTAAGATGAGTAGGACAAGAAGAACTCGCCAATATCTTTGACGATGTCTATCCATGGAAAGCCAAGTGAAATAATGGAGGTAATTATCCACCTATTTTGTTCGAACACTTTGACCGAAAATCTCCTGGTAACTGAGGGAAAATAGGAGCTTTTAAAAATTGTTGTCTCAAGTAGGCTGAATGACATCAACTCCCACTTCACTTTTCTTTTTCTGTGGAGATGCTCTCCCAGATGCCTGTCTCCTGGGGGTAGCAGCTTTCCACAGACAAAATGTCAACAGCTTTGGGAAGTATGGAGGGAGAAGGGAAACATTAAGTGAAATGGGATGTCAGGTCAAGCTGCGTTGGTTTTGATGTAGTCACCTGTCCTTTCAAGATAACCTTTTGGATCCTAGATCTGTTGTAGCTGGGGCCTTGGGACAAGTCCCGGCAGCCTTCAAGCCACAAGCTTATCATTTTGGCATAATTCAAGGCAGCCTCCTTGAAAGGCTCCACGATGGCAGCTGCTCCATTAGCAACTGGATGAAAACAATGCCAAATTTCTTTATTTAAAATTAGACACTTCCTATTTTGGTTCCTAAATGGCAGATTTATCTGGTCTCTGCCTCCAGTCTTCTGTGTCCAAAGCTGCCTTAATATGAGGTATTTCAGCAGCAATCAGCAAGTGTCTGCCTATTTATAAGCAACAGAGCTGCCATGGGTCACTGCACTTGTATCTCTGAGCAGGAGAAGTCAGGGGGCCCATTGGAAAGGAAAAATGCTGTGGCCTCCGACAGTGAACCTTGGCGTGGGTTAGGGAAGACAGTTCAAGTGCACCAGAGAATGGAGCTGTAATGAGTTCAGTTGTGTATCACTGGCATGGAAGTCAGCAGTCCCAAGATCTAGGAAGAGTTTGGTCACCACTAATTTGCTACATGACTCTGGGCAAGAGTTGCCCCTTCTTGGGCCTTAGCCTCAACATTTCTGGGGAAAAGGATGCACAATTTAATGCATGGTGCCATTTACTGTGACAACCAGCCTGCCATCAAAATATAAAGCTGAATCTTTATCTCACTCCTTATTCCAAAATATAATCCAATTAGGTCAGATTTAGATGTTAAAAAGAGAACCATTAAAAGATTAGAAGAAGGCATAAGAGAATATTGAGGTAGGGAGTCTTTGCAAAGCAACAAGAAACTGAATGATAGATTTGACTATGCAAAATTTTAACAACTTGAGTATGGTGAAAGATATCTCATGCAAAGTGGAAAGACAACATATAAACCAGGATAAAGTCACAACATAAAAGGAAGACAATGGCTTATTATTCAGAATACTCCAACAGCTCCATTTGTAAGAGGTGCGTTATTTTCTTTACAGTACTTACCATGATTTGTAATGACATGATTTAGTGATTTGCTTTTCTGTTATTTCCTCTGCTTACATATTAGCTTCATGAAAGCTCAGGCTTTGCTTACTCACTATTATATTTCTAGTGCTAGACTGGTGCCTGGCATACAGTAGATACTCAGTAAATACTTGTTGAAGGAATGAATAAATGAGCTTCTATAGATCAGTGAGAAAATGATGAACAATTCACTAGCAAAATGCTCAAAGAATAATGAACAGGCAATTCACAGAGGAAACCCAAAGGGCCTATGCCCTATTAAAAGGAATACCAATCAGTAATAATTAAGAGATGCAAATTAAAACAATATTGAGATGATTGAGATGTCAGTTTTTACCTCTCAAATTGGCAAACATTTAAAAGGTCACGAAAACCCAGGGTTTGTGAGAATGTGGTGAAACAGGCACACTCATTCACTCTTGATGCACACCTGGAGGACAACTGGAAATGTTATTTGAGTCAGCAAGTCCTCTCTTAGGAGTTTATCTTTGCAAAATGCTTCATGTATAAGGATGTTCATTTAAACATTATTTGTAAATAGGAACAAATTGAAAAAACTAAATGACCTCGGTGAAGGACTGGTTAAATCATCTATAACACATCCCAATAATGACATACTAAGCATTACTATGCTAATGATTAAGAGTTTGAGCCTTGGTTAGACTGCCTAGGTTTGACTTCCTCCTCTAGCTTTTATGAGCTATGCGACCTCGACCAAGTTTCTAACCTCTCTGTGCCTTTTCTCATCTGTAAAATGGGAAAAATAACCATTCATGAAGTTGTGAAGAGTAAATGAGATAATTCATGTGAAATATTCAGATAGGACCTGGCACAGAGCATTTAATAATTGCTACCCATTACTATTCCAACTACTAGTATAATGACGACAATGACGATGTAGCCCAGCTAGGTCTTTAAATACTGATGTGCAATGACATCTCCAATATAGTATAAAAGCAAGTTGCAGAAGAGTAAGTATAGTAGCATCTGATTTTTGTTAAGGGTATTATATGTTACACATACAGGAAAAGACTGGAAGGATAGACAGACTGTCAACACTGCGGAGTAGAATAGGAGAGGTAGATTTTCCCTTGAGCAATAATTAGAGTTGTTTGAAACAAGCATGTGTTACTTTTATAATAAACAAAAGATGTAAAGGGGGAAAAAAGCTGCATTTGGAATTCCGAGGACAGTTAATCCCACCAGGCTTCACATCCCCCAGTTCTTGGCCACAGCCCAAACGTTAAGCCTCCCTGCTCGTCATCTGTCCTCTCCCATACCATCCTCATACTGCGCAGTGCTCCCATCCCCGCCACCCCGACTCATCCACCTCCCCACTACCGCCCTCTCTCACTCTTCTCAGTACCCTCTGGAAGCCCCCACCTTGCAGTAAACAATTCCCCCTACACCCTGGATAAATTTTACAGAACACTATTGTCTACCTCCGGGCCTGGAAGTGCTGAAACCTGAGTCGCCACCGCGGATCTCACGGCTTTGCCACCAGCGCCCTCTAGTGGACACTGTCCACACTCCCACACTACAGGCACCCTAGGGCTGGGAGGTGGGGTCTGTGCTCTAGCTTCCCCTGTTTGCTTCCAGGCTGTTAGTCCTCCGTCCTCAGCCAAGAACTCCTCCTTCTCATGCCATCTGGCTACTTCTCTCCTCGTTGACGCTTCTTTATAACCATCCCTTCCTGGTCAGCCCCCCTACCCCCACATTCAAAGAAGAGTTCGACATCTGGCTCACTGTCTTCTTCTCCACCCCAAGTCCTGACATCATTCTGGGTGAGTTGGACATCCGTGATCCATGTACAGGACACACTCTCATCCTAGCCTTACCATGCTTCATCATCAGTCAGAACCCCCTACCATCTACACCTTGCTGGCTGGCCTCAACGCTCTTCTTTTTACCTCAGGAGGCTCTCCATGTTTCTGAGACCCCTCCATCCATTTCTTCCATCCCATCAGCCCCTTTCACCTTACTACCTTCCCTCTCCATCCTCAAAAATGATGATGATAAGAATAACAACGAATATGTATATGCCAGGCATATACTACCCATCTTATGACATCATTTCAATAATCTCATGTTATCCTCACAATAACTTTATGAGGAAGGTACTCTTGTGGTTTTCCTTTTAATGAGGTGACTGAGGCTCAGAGAGGTTGAATGACTTACCCAAAGTCCCACAGCACAGATGAGATTTGAAGTAAGGTCTGTTTGCTTTCAGAATCTTGTGTATATCCCCAACACCCTTGCCCTGTGTCTTTCTGCTGCATCCATGAGGCAAAATCCCAAGTCTGGATAAATTTAACTGACAGTTTCCTCCTCTGTGCTTATGCCCAGATGGAGGAACATTGCTGGAGAAAATCCCATCGCTTTGTTGGTTAGTCCCACCAGAAAGTCATAGTTTCCAACCTCAGCGGGGCCCTCGACTTAGCTAAACAATCCTTCTAACTAACTGTCCTGACAATAGCACTTGCAAACTTTCTCCATAGCCCTCTGGAGTCAGACTGTCTGAGTTAGAGTCTGCGTTGGCCACATCCATGCTCCATACCATGCCAGCCTTTAAGAAAGGGTGAAGTGGAGGAAAAAGGATGAGGGGAAAGGGGAAGTGACATGTATTGAGTGTCTTCTAGGTACCAGCCACTGTGCCAGGTGCTTTGCATGCAGTATTTCATTTAATCCTGCCAGCAGCTCTGCAAGGTCAATACTCTTGTTATTTTTGCTTTACAGAGGAGGAAGCTGAGGCACAGACAGGTTAAGTCACTCACTAACGTGACACAATTTGTACGTGGAGAAGCCATCTCATTCGTTTAGACCTTCCTTATCTTGATGAATTATTGTGACAAGCTGCTAAATGGCTCCACTGTTACCTATCTCACGCCCTACAATCTACCTTCCATTCTGTTGCTGGGACAATCTTTCTAAAATGCACACTTGACTGTGCTACTACTCTGCTTAAAGTCCTTCCAGAGCTTCCCCTCAGTCTTCAGAATGAAACAGAAACCTTTGATCTTAATGATTTGGCCCCCTCCTTCCTTTCTCACTGCATCCACTACCACTTGCCCATGCAGTCACACAGAACTGTTTTTGGTCACCTGATGACACCTTGCTTTCTTCTGAAGAAAGAAGAAAGCGTATATATATATATATATACCTCCCCATCCTCCACACCCTTTCCTGTGCACCTTAAATGCTCCTCTTCTGTGCTTTCTCAGCATTCATGTTTATCTCAGTGTGTTATAATTTCCTGCTGTTTTGTCTGTTTCCCCCATTAAACTGGAAGCAGCTTGAGAACTGGGATTGTGCCTTAGTCATCTCTGTACTCCCCAGGGCCGTAGCGCCAGAGCCATGGTTAAATCTATGTTAGCTGAATGACTGAATGAATGAATGAATGGAGTGAATGAGAGAAGAAAAAGCTCTCACTTGGAAAGTTTAGTGACATGAGCTGTATGGTATCTGATTCTTGGCTGAAGCTGCTGCAGTTTTTCCCTATGACTACAGTGCTATAAAAATATGTCTGCACGTGGATAAAGACTGGAAGAGAACTTTCCACACAAAATTAAGAGTTGTGTTAGAGTGGTGAGTGATGGATGCTTTTTTCCCCCATTTTCAAAATGTTCTTTAGTACTGCTTTTGGATTGTTTTGGCAATGTAGCAGACATTGTAGAAATGGAATCTGGGGCTCCCATGGAGGAACCGACAACCAATATGTATTGATGTCCAACGTACTCTGCTGGGTTCTGGGTGCTGTGGGGAGACGGGTGGGTAAAGGTGACTCATTCTGACTCAGGTTTGCATGGTCAGGAATCTTGCCAATTAGGTTGGATTTGCTGGAATAAAATGAGAACTTTCAAGAATTTTCCAGGCTCCTGGGTTGAGGTATTTATTTTCTCCCAAAGCTGGGCCGCAAACAAAGATGGCTTTTGTTTGCAGTAAAATACTCATTCCTTCAATTTTGTCCTGCAAAGTGACTTCTACAGCTTTGGGAGTCAGGTTTGCTGAGTGGGGAAACTGATTGTCCATACTTCGGTGGTTTAGAAATGACCAAAAATGTTTGCCTTTTCTGGCTCTTGAATAAAATGTTTAGGAATTTCATTGGCAAAATGATGACATTGTTCCTTTACTGTTGCAAGATTTCCGAAACTATATATTGTGTGTTAACCCAGAAGAGGCAAAAAATGGGAAGCAGACTCAGATGATGAATACTCTGCCTTAATTGGGTGCTTACTCACTCTGCCGTGGCAAGGCACTATGTTCTGGACTTTGGAGATATCTCATTTAAAACTCTCAACAGCCTGTGGGGAAGGGACTGTTATTGTTCGCATGGTAGAGATGGTCAAACTGAGTTTCATAGAGGCTCAACTCTGAAATCATGAGACCAGGATTTGAAGCCAAGTTCAGCTGGTTCCATGGGCATGTGCTAACCATTTGGCAACAGTGCCTCTAGACTAGTCTGGCTACAAAGGGACAGAGGTATGTATTTATTTTGACTTAACAAACAGTTGTTTAGTGTTTACCATGTCCTGGGCACATGATAACTGCTTTACAAATGTTAGATGATTTACTCCTCATAGACAACCCTGTGAGGAGGCACTATTATTAATATCATATGACAGGTGAGAAAATGGGGGCACAGGGGTGTTAAATCACTTGCCTGCGGTCAGTCAGGCTAGCATGTGACAAAGCCAGAGTTACAATCCAAGTGGTCATGTTCAGGTGTGTGGCCCATTACCTTGACTCTGTGCTGGTTAGCATGCTACCGCCTATGCCCTGTCTACATAGCTCTGGCTCAGAAACACTGAAAACATGGGCCTCTTTTTGTGGTTTTGTAACAGATTTATACTTTTTAAAGTATTGTCCACCATTAAAGCTCTACGTTCTGCTTCTAAGGGTCCTGTGGGGCTGGTGGGAAGAGTGAATACGTACTCCCGCCCTTCTATAGCAAGAGTAGCTTAGAGGCAAGGTTGCCCAGTGGTTAAAGCATGCCCATGGTGCCAGCTGAACTCACCTTCAAATCCTGGCCTCATCATTTCAGAGCTGAACCTCTCTGAACGTCTGTATCACTATCTTTGCTAAAGGAAGAGGAAGCTTTCTCCCGATATCTTCATTTACTTCCAGTTTTCGGTTTTGTGGGGAGAGCTGGGTTTCCTCCACAGCTAGGTGCTGGTGGCGAAGGGCTTTTGGACTGTCACCACTTTTCATTCAACAGATACTTCAGGATAGCACCCTTCAAAGGCAGTCTGTTTGGGGTCACCAGGAACAGACAGAATGCTCTTCCCTGCCACACTCATCCCACCTAGTCCCATCTCTATCCTTCCCTACTCTGAGTCCCTCCTCTCGGCGCTGCCTCATTCCCCAGAGCCAGGCCTAGACAATGGTGGCTGCTCAGCTCGGAGGGAGGGGGGATCAGGAGGCAGCAGGCCCAACCCACCAGCTTGAAAGCTTCATTTGACAGGGGAGGAGGCACATCTGGTTTGGGTTTTCAATTCAATTCAACAATGATTTATTGTGAGTCTGCCAGCTGCAGAGGTTCTGGGCTAGGCGAGGCAGCAAGAGATGTAAAGATAAGTAAAATACTGTCTGTGCCCTTAAAGGAGTTTTCTAGGTTGTAGGGGTGTGTAGACCCAAATGAGCACTTTTTTAATGTGATAAGCCTTGTGCTTAGTAGTTTGCCTTGCCTACATTATTATGTCTTTGCATCTTCCCAGTAGGTTTTGTGATGGAGGTGGGTAAACTATTATCCCTTCATTTGACACACATGAGGAAACAGAGCCTCAGAGAGGAAGAGACTGGCCCAAGGTCACAAGGTTAAGAAGTGACCAGACCAGTTCTGGAACTATTACATTCTTCTGCTTTCCAGAGATGATGAAGATTATGATGATGACAAAAAACACTGAGCTCTGGAGGCCGAGTCTCGTGCTACGTGGGCTGCAGATATTATTTTATTGGCGACTTCCAACATCCCATTGAGGCTGATGTTATCCCTTTTTCTAGAAGAGAAAATGGAGGTAGCCTTGGGAAGTGATGGAGTTGGAATTTGAAACCAGGTCATTCCAGTCCACCAGCCTGTACCATAAAAGAGGTAGACACGGGGTGCTATGTTCAGGGGCAAGAGCAATGAATTGCGCCTGGAAAGGCTTCATGCCAGAGATGGCATTTACATTTGGCCTTGAAAGGTGAGATGGGGTTATGCTTGGTACAGCTGGGAGAGAGGGTATCCCAGTCAGAAGGGATCATCTGAGCAAAGAATCCAAAGAGATGACCTGTGGAGCATTTTGATTGAGAGGTTGTAGGTTCATCCAGCATGCAGGCTGGGGACTCTGTGTGTAGAGGAACAATGTGAAGGAAACCAGAGATACACCTGATGGTCTTCCACATTTTTGTCAAGTTGAGGTTCTTATTAAAAGCAGGTACTCTGCCCCAAAGGCTTTTAAATGATACTATCTTGCAACCCACGAGCAAACACGCTCGAGACTCTCACTGTGTAAATACTACTGCGCTGGGAACTGCAGTGAATACAAAAGAAAACAACTCAATTCCTCAAGTGTGTGCCGAAGGCCCCCGTGTGGTTGAGGAGGCAAGATACACACAATCAGGAAAAGCAGCAGCTAGCACAGGCAGCTTGCGATGAGGGCCAAATGAGTTTTCCCAGCCTCAGATTTCAAGGAACATGAACGAGAGGAAGGCAGGCAAGCTTAAGGCTGGGTGGGGCAATCAGTGTAGCTGGCGTCAAGGGCTCTGGCGAGGCTTCCCTTCCCCAAACTGCCGCGGTCCCCAACCATGTCTTGGCCTCCCAGAGTTTGTTAGGGAAGATGGGACCTTATGGGATCAGAGACAGCCCATGGGAGCTGGGAAACCGAGCCGAGTACCTGATATTCCTGATCCTCCAATTTTCTACACTTAGTCTCATTTCCTGGCAGCTCCTCCAGCTGCTGAATTGTATGTGTATGTGTGAGCCGTATTTTAAATTAAGCAGTGAGTTCTTTCAGCTCATCATAAACATGCTAAAAAGCTTCAGCCACGGCCTGAGCCCACCCCCGCCCTTTATACACAGAGGCAGCAGCTGGGGCCACTCGACCCCATACTCTAATGTGCATTGCCTATGACTCATCAGCAAAAACGACTGTATGTTTCAGTCTCCCTGGGTAGCTGATTCCTAGTTGTGGTGGGAAATCTCAGTCCGATTTGGAAGGCAAAGGGCCTCAGCCCCGCCCTACCGACTGTGAATTCTACAACATATGGAGCGCCTACCTTGTGCAAGGCATTGTGGGTAAGTCCATTCATCTCTCTGGGCTCTCCATTTCCTCAGCTTCCAAATGCATGTACTAATCCTGCTGGCTTTACCTCCCTCCCAGGGCTGTGTGTCTTAGTCACACTGGTCTTTCCATTTCTGGAGCATTCTCAAAGTCTTTTCCTGCCCCAGGGCCTTTGCATGTGCTCCTGCCTGGACTGCCCTTCCTCTTGCTTTTGGCATGGGAGGCTCCTTCCTGACCTTTCAGTCTCAGCTTAATGTTACCTCCTGAGATGAGCCTTCTCTGACCACCCACAGTTAGATGCCTCCTGTTCCTCCCTTACATGTCTTTTATTAGCAATGCTTCCTTAACCCCACTTACTGCTCTGGGTAATTATGTCTATTTATATTTGTCTTTTTATGGTATGTCTCTCCCACTGGAATGTAAGCTCCAAGAGGACAGGGACCTTGTCTGTGTCACTCAGCAATGTGTCCCTCTCCTCTAGAGTGGTGCTTGGCACATAGTAGGCTGACATAAGCAAAACCATCTGGAAAATATTTTCTTCCTGAGGTTCTTGCCAGACATATGGTTGCTGAGGGAAAAATTATGGCAGAACTGTGTCATTCCATAGGAAAAAAATTCAGGCTAAAAGGGAAGAGTTTGTTGAAAACAGTTCTGTTTTAGAAACCAGTCCTTCGAGTCTCATCGCCAGACACAGTCTTATGAAACTAAACAAAGAAATAAAAAGCATAAAAGCTAAGTTTTTATTGGGTATTTACTATGTGCCAGGAACTGTTCTAAGTGTTCTACACAGATTATCTCATTTAATCCTCATAATAACCCAATGACGTCAACTCTATTATTAGCTCCATTTAACAGATGAAGGAATTGAGGCTCTGGGATGTTAAGTAAAGTGCCCAAGGTCACACAGCTAGCAAGAGGCAGAACCAAAAGTTAACCCAAGGCAGTCTGAGTCCAAGTCCACAAACTAAATCATCCATGTCACCTGCAGCCCCCACTTCATGTTACCCCACACCTCCCATGCCACCCCCAGGCACGATTCTACTACAGCACTGGCCACATTGCAGAACAGGGGTTTGTTTACTTGTCTGTCCTTCCTACGAGGAGATCCTCAAGTGCAGAGACTCGATCTTCTTCATTTTTGCTTCCCCTGTGCCTGGAAGAGAGCTTGTTCTGGAATAGCTACCAAGGAATATTCGTTGAATGAGCAAATTAGTGAGGGAGTCAGTGGATCCATATTCCTCAATAATTTTCAGGCTTCAGGCTTATGGGCTCATGTGTATTTCCCTGGTCAAGCATAACACTGGGCACAAGGGTATTCTGGTGCAAGAGGTCCCTCTCACCACAGGGTACAAGGAGGACTAGCTCTGACTGGGAATACCAAAGCAGTGTTCCACAGAGCAAGGCGCTTGATCCCAAAGGTTTCATTTTGTCATTGGTCTAAAAAGTAGCTGGACCTGTTTAGGACTTAAACAAACTTTCAGTGTTCCAATCCCATCTCAAATCCTTTGCAGAATGAGGCAGGGTGTGGGGAGGTGGTGGTGGGGCAGTTACAAATAAACAAATACCCACAAACCGGCTGGTTTTTTAAACAGAATTTGCTTCAGTCATTGCTGCACCACATTTTCCCAACTGGCCTCCGTCGTGAGAACAAGTGGGAACTTTCATACTGAATGGCTTTATTTTTATTCCGACCAGATGAATGGCAGGAGTTTTGGCTCGGGAAGCAGGTTTCCGATCCTCAGCACACAGTTTGCTGCCCTACTGTGCCCCGTCCATCACACACGGCACCCTGCACAACATACCCAGTCATTGCATCTGCTGCCTCAGCCCTTGAAAATAATTGGGTCATTGTTTTATTACACCAGTGAGAGAGCTGCAAGCCTGTTAGCATTATGTCATTGATATTTGCGTGAAAAGGCAATCATGATATGCTGGTCATTTAACACAGCTGGGAATGCAGTTGTGTTGTCATTGTTTAAGGTTCTCATCCAGCCCCTCTGACTTTGTTGCACAGCCCAGCCAGTGTAAATGGATCACTCTGATGTATGTCACCTTTAAAATGCTTTCTAGCCCTTCAAGGGACTAAGCAGGATTTAACTCTTTTCATGCACTTGGACTTTGCTGCTTGTAGGCACAGCAGTCTGAAGGTGAGAGATGCTTGCTTTTCATGCGTGTGGGAGTTGTACACCCTAGTGGCAGGATGCTGCAATACAGTGTCATTTGTTCACTAACTGCTGATCAGAGCCAAGGACAATTTTGGCTCAAGAACAAATGAGACCTAATGTCTGTGAGGGAAGACTATGTAGATAAGCCACGGGTCAGAGTTGTGCTGCGACTTGTGTTGTGTGCTAGTTTCAGTGGGACTTGTGCTTTCATTGCAACTGTCACTATGCTTAAGCAGGGGTCTCTGCTAAGTAAATTCAAGCATATTTGCATTTATCGACAGGTATCACTGATGGCAGAAAATCTTATTTCCACGTAAGGCAATGAGTAACATTGATTATAGAAGTGTAAACAAAGCTCAAATTCATGCGCCAATTTGTCTATTGCAACTCATCGATCCTCTTCTACTGGCACGCTAGCCTGAGTTTTATGGCATATGGCCATTAAAGTATTCTTCAGAGGAATCTGTTGCAGACACCTGTTCATCCCTCTTCTGGTCCCGGTCCTTGCCAAACCAGCTCTGTGCCTTTGCCAACCACCTTGAGGCATGACAGGAAAAGCTGACTCAATAACGGAGTCAGCTGAAGGGATGCAGCGGCTTAGATGCAAATCACCAAATCCCAGTGGCCATGGCTATAAGGAACACAGATTCCTGAAGTTTCCTTGGCAACTAGTTCCAACTGCTTTGCCTTCTTGGTGCTTTGGTATTTGTGTTGTTCTAAGTTCCCAGTTTTGATCTGTTTTTGCCTTATGGCTGCAGCTTCCCTTTCTGGAAAATGGGGCTCTTGCTGGGATCAAATGAAAGAACACACCCAGACTTGGCATAGTGCCTGGCACAGAGTAAGTGCTCAACAAATCGCACCTGTTGTCTCTTTTTCCCTGTCCAGGTTTCTTCTGGTTCTGTTCTCTGTACCTCCAGTATTGGCCCAGAACCAGGATGTCTTCCCTCCCCTGACTGGCAAGTCAGATTACCTGGCTCTCAGACAAGCTGGGCTCCCTTTTCTGGCAGCCTTTTGTTGTCCTTACCTGTTGCCATGTGCCGCTCACTATAACCACAGGCAGACCTCTGCCAGTTGCTGACATTAACCTATTGAATCCTGGCAGAGAAGAATGAGTTTGCAGATTGGAATTTGCACGTCTGGGCCAGATACGAGACCAGGAGGCAAAGCCATATTTGCCTGTCCTCCCCAGTTGTGAGCAAATCACCCACATTCTGGTTAAAACCAGATGTTTCACACCCATGACTGCAATGCCACACATCAAACAGTTGCTTACAAAGAACACAAAGTGGTTTTCACCTCAGAAATGTAACCTGCTGGTCACTTCTCAAATTTCCTAACAGGGACTACCATGCCTGGGTATTTTTCCCTTAAAAATGACAACCGTGTTGGGTCTCCTGTAGGGACTTTAATTTGGAAGCCCCGGGAGAACTTATATGCTCTTTCCAAGAGGGTCTCTGATGGCTTTAATTCACATAGAGTTAATATATTGGAAAAGATAAGAGATCTTCCCCAAACTCACTTGCTCCTTGAAAATGCTATTCAGTTGCCTTGGCAAACAGCCAATCCAAACATTAAAAAAGAGATAGAGAATGCAGGAATCCTAAATGCTATTCTCAGTGCATGTCCAAACAAGAACTGGGGGCTGAGGGGCAAAGAACAGAAAGAGGAGAAAAGACAGCTTTTGTAGCCTAGGCCATGAGTTGATCCCACCCCATCATGTCCTGTACCCTCCACGCTCATTAAGAAGAAAGAGGAGGCTGGGCACGGTGTCTCATGCCTGTAATCCCAGCACTGAGTGGCCAAGGCAGGCGGATCACCTGAGGTCAGGTGTTGGAGACCAGCCTGGCCAACATGGTGAAACCCTGTCCCTACTAAAAATATAAAAATTAGCCGGGCGTGGTAGCACATGCCTGTAATCCCAGCTCCTCGGGAGGCGGAAACAGGGGAATTGCTTGAACCTGGGAGGCGGAGGTTGCAGTGAGCTGAGATTGTGCCATTGCACTCCAGCCTAGGCAACAGGAGGGTGAATTGGGGTCTCAAAAAAAAAAAAAAAAAAAAAAAAAAACAGAAAAAGAAAGAGGAAGAAGACAAAGATGAAGACAATGACGAAGATGAAGACGAAGAAGAAGAAGAAGAAGAAGAAGAAGAAGAAGAAGAAGAAGAAAGAGGAGAGGAGAGGACAAGAGAAGAGAAGAGAGAAGAGAGAAGGGAGAAGGGAGAAGAGAGGAGAAGGAGAAGATGTGGTGGCATCATGGCTTTTCTGCTAGGGTTAATTGCTCAGCCTGAGAGGCTCTCCAGGCTGGCAAGCCACACTAGAGCCAAGAGTGAAGGGTCCATTCAGTAAGGTCACTGCCATAATCAGTTCTCAACCACTTTAACTCAGTTTTTCTGTTGCTGCTTTGTTGGTTAGTGGTGGGTTTGTTTCTACCCATTTGGGAGAAGGGTAGGAAAGGAACTAAGCTGATCAACTATTCCATATGTGTCAGGCCCTGTATTTGTCTTTTCAAACACTTATTCACACTCTGAGGGACTCGCTCAGGTCCAGCAACTGTGTGGCTATGATGTGAAACAGCAGTTTCTCTCTATGCATTCACTGGGAATGGTTTGTACTGATCACGCTATTTTTTCCAGTGCTTTCAATGTTAGATGTTGCATGGTAAGAAGTATTGAGACAGTTCTTATTTGGAATTGTCTCTTCCTCCTTCTCCTCTCAGGCAGATGCTAAAGGGTGTCTGTAGTTTTTTTTAATGGCATTTTGCTAAAGATACACTTTCATTAATTCATCAAATAGCTTTTTTGAGACATTATTATGAGTGAGGTGTTGTGCTATGATATGCTTTATATACCATATCTTATTTCATCCTCACCACAAAGCTGTGAGGTAGGTACTATCCTTATCTTAATTTTACAGTCAAGAGACTGAGGCTCAGGAAACATAATGCAAAGTCACACTCAGTTAATAAGTTGAGAGCTAGGCTTCAAACCCAGGTTTATCTGACTCACTTACCTATACTTCCTCCACATAGCACACTGTGGGCCTGTCACAGCTCTTGAGGGCAAAATTCATTCTTAGAAAAGTTTCCTTACTCCACTTTTTGTTGATAGTTACTACTGCTGCTGTTGCTGCTGCTACTACTATTACTACTACTGCTACTATTTCTCCTCCTCTATTTATCCAGAACTGCATTTTTCCAGCACTCCTAGGTTCTTTGAACCCAGTTACCAGTTATAGAGTTTAAACCCAGGCCTGCATGAGTCCATTGCACCCATTCTACTTTTCTGCACTGCTTGTAATGTAACACGGGAGGTAAGGGACATCCATAACTCAGGTAGGTAATTGACTGCAAGCTTAACATTCACTCACCAATCATTTATTGAGCACATATTCGATGAGCAACCTATGGATCCTGCCCTGGAGTTGTTCATAAGAACTTCCAGGCAGACAACTATGGGATGAATACATTTGAATTTATTAAATCTACATGCAAAAAAACCATGCATGTAATTATAAATAGTATATCAGAGTATGTGTAAATGGGGTTCTGTAAAAGGTTTGAAAGAGGCAGGCCTGGTTTAGTAGTGAGACCAAGGAGCAGCAAGGCTCTGCCACCAAATAACAACATGAGTGTTGTCCCCTTAATCTCTCTGGGCTTCTGTTTCCAGATCAAGGACCTCAAAATAATAGTCATAGTCACCATTTATTGAGTACTTTACTGTTAACCAGGCAGTACGCTAGGTGGTTTTCATTTAGTCTTGACAACCAGTATTGTCACTTTCTCTTTTCTACAGCTGAGGCTCAGAGACATTAGGTAATGTCTAGGTCACACAGCTCTTCAGTGACCAGTTGTTTCTATGTCAGAATCCTCTTATAATCACTAAGTTGTATCGCCTCCCTTGTCTCCTGACCCAACTCCCAAGTCAAGTTTTCTCTACTATGTCACCGGAAAATTAAAATTAAAATCAAGGA
>NC_045445.1:43572318-43626989 GCF_002776525.5 Piliocolobus tephrosceles | reverse complement strand
GAGTTAATGATGGGGGTGTGGCAGGGGTTGCATGTTGATGGGTAATTGAATTCTGGCCAGCTCTTACCTTCTTCCTTCACCTTCCCACTCCGCGATTTCTCAGGCTTCTCTAGAGAGCACAACCCACCTAAAGACAGCCTGTGCTGCCACAGGAGGGCACCAGGCCAGGAATGGCAGGCCTAGGGCCGTGGGGCTCTGGGCTGGGAACCATAAATAACCACTTTAATGAAAACCAGCTTTGGCCAAAAGCCTTGTCATTTCTTAAGAGGTTCTGTGCTTCTTCTAATGACCTAGTTACTTGAGAAAGGCCTAGCCTAATATATACAACAACAATAACAGTTGCCCTATAATGAGTACTTACTATGGGCCAGGGCCTGTGCTAAACACTCACTAATTCATTTAATCCTTACACAGCCCTACAGGAGCAAGTACTATTATTTCCCCCACATTACAGAGCAGGCATCAGGCTGAGAGAAGCTAAGTCATTTGCTCAAGATCATATAGCTGGTTGGAGCTGGAATTTGAAGCCTGAAGCATCTAGGTCCAGGGCCTGAGCTCTTTAATTCCTATATTTAATGAATGTCTGTCGAAGGAATAGACAGATGAATGAATAGACAAATGTACTCATTTCACTTCACTTGAACAAACATTTATTGATTGCTCTGTGTCAGCTCCTGTGCTAGGCATTGAGGATTTATAAGTTTAGCAGGCGTGCGCGTGCGCGCACACACACACACACACAAACACCCTGCATGGCCCTTGCCCTCCAGGGGTTCACAAAAGCATTCTCTATTGTGGCTTGATTTCTTCTGGAGAGAAGTAATTTGAATGTCTCGAACAGCAGTTTTTAATGATGCTATTAAATTTAACCTAAAGCGGGGGTTGTGCACCGGTGAGCAAAGTGTTTCAAATGAGAATGTGTCTTTGATTAATCATTGATTCAGCCAGAGAATAGTTACTACCAGAAATGGAGCTGCAACTCCTATTATATTAGCTAACTCTTCCTCCATCTATCATGTCTCTATCTTGTCGAACCCTCCCACGATACAAAAGTTATCTGTACCCTAATGGATAATTATCCCATCCATCATTCCTGCTGGTCTTGTTGATTGCTGGTAGTCTACTTGCCCACGGAGGAGACTTACAAATAGTCACGACCAATGATGCGCTGGAAAACTGCTCATTTATAGACATTTTAAATCTATGTAGAATGAATTATTTTTCAGGCTGTCCTTAAGCTGCATTTGCTTTGTTGGTTATGTAAGAGGAGATATGAATTCCTTACCTATGTGTGAGACATGGCATCTGAATATTTTTAAATTCCTCTAGGCAGCAGCCCTATACATATTTGTTAAAATGACGAAAGAATAAAGTAAACATACCTAGAGTAATTCCAGAGGAGCAGGCTTCATACCTGGAGCTTGGGTAGGTGGCCATCACATCAGGGTAGTCACCGTCTTCCTCTTCCTTTCTAAGTACTTTGAGGAGAATCCCAAGTTGATTAGGGTCAAGGCGAGGACTCATGGTGCTGAAAATAGGGATTGAATGGACAATGAGAGATGCCTGTTGAATTCCCTGGGACTACTGCTATGAGATTTGAGGGCAGAAATGCCCCCCTCTCCCATGTCCTACCCTAAGCCTGGTAACACATTTTAGTTTTTGTTACAGTAACTACCGTGCCTAGTAAAACTGGAGTCACTGGTTGCCCAAGGCAAAAACCCAAGAGTTGTAGTTCACTCATCTTTATTTCTCACATCTACATTCAGTCAGTCACTAAGCCCTGCTAAGTGTATTTCCTAAGCATTGCTTGAATGTCACCCATTTTCACCATTCCTACTGCCAGGGCTTTAGGTCAGGACTCCTCCCACCTCCAGATATCTCTTGTCTTGATTCCTACAATACCTTAATGTTTTCTCACCTTGTCTCCTTTCTCCTCTGTGACCATTCTCCCCAAAGTGGCCTGAGTGATCTTTCAAACATGCAAATCAAATACTTTCACACCTCCACCCCCTCCACTTAACACTTGCAAATAGCCTCACAACACCTGAGACTTGAGGCTCTCAAAATGTGGGTCCTGGGGCCAGCAATGCCAGCATCTCTGGCAACTTGTTAGAGTACGTATTCATTAGAGTACCTACTGAATCAGAAACTCTGAGAGTGCTCACCCACTCTGTGTTTAACAGCCCTCCAGGTGATTCTGATGACCACTCAGATTTGAGAACTGGCCCCCTAGAGCCACGGTTCTCAATCCTGGCTGCACATTCAGATCAATGGAGGGAGCTTTTAAAAGTTCTAATGCCTCTCCTGCAGACTAATTAAATCATTTCCTAGGGGTGGGATCCAGTATAAGTATTTTTTAAAAGTTCCCCAGGTGCTTCTAATATAGAGTCAAGGCTGAGAACTACTGCTCTATAGGATGAAGTCCAAACTCGTTAGCTTGGCATTTAAGGCCTATCTCTTTGGTCATAACAACCCCCGCTCCCATGCTCTCGCTTGTTCATTCTAGAATTGAATCACAGGGAGTCATTTACAATTCTCTTAGAGCCACGCACGGTCTCTTACCTCTGTGCATTTGCACACATAACTCCCACTGCTGTGCCCATCCCTTCCTCCCTCCCTTCACCCAGCTAACACCATCTCACCTACAACACATAACTCAGAAGACACCTCAAAGGAACAGTTTTCCCTGCCCGTCTAGTCCGGGTTAGATGCCCCTCCTCTGTACTCCCACAGTGTCCCCATCATAGCAATGGACACATTCTCTTGTTCTTCTCGGGTTAGTTGTCTGCTTTCTCTAGCAGTCTGAGAGCTAGGATCCCCAGCCTGGCACACAGTAGATGTTCCATGATTCTGTACTTCCTGTTCCCTCTTTTTGGAGTGACCTTCTGTGCCTTGTCTGTGGCCTTCAGGATGCAACTCAGATATCACTTCTTGGGAATCTCAGAATTCTCTGTCTGGACCCTTTCTCTAGGCTCCCACAACAATCTAAATGTAATCTGATCCTAGCCCTTAGCACACGGGGCTACCAGGCTACCATAGTTTGTTTACTTATCTGCCTCCCTCACTGAACTGTAAGTAACTTGAGGTTAGGGATAGTGCCTTGTACATTCCTGTATCCCAGCTCCTAGCCCAAAGACTAACACATTATAGGTGCTCAGTAGCCATAACCATCTGCAGAATGAATAACTGAATCAATGATGACCTTTTCCTCTTCTCCATATCTTCAGCCACTATTTCTGCCCAGGCCCCCGTTGCTTTATTGCAATAGCCTTCTGACTATTTCCCATCTCTCCTTTCTCTGATGCCATCTGAACACTCCCTGCTCTCCAAGATGTGGCTTTCTAAAACTATAGTCACCCTATCCCTCCCCTGCTCAAACACTTTCAGTCATTCCTCATTGTCTGCAGGGCAAATATCAAAGTGGAATTCCAGATCCTTCCTTCCCCAGAGTGGTCTGCCTTCCCAACCATACCTCCCCTCGATTCCCCTATGGAAGACCAGCCACATCATCTGTGGGTCCTGGTGCAAAATGAAAATGTGGAACCCTGTGTTAAAAATAATCGAGGATTTCAAGACAGCGGCAAAGCAGAGCATTAAACCAAGCGTGGGGCACTTCTGAGTGCAGGGTCCTATGCGACGGCACAGGTCTGCCCCTACATATATCCAGCACACTGGCCAAATGCACTTGCTCCTCCTTCAACTGCTCTGTAGGTTCACTTTCTCCATGGCTTTTGTCAGGCTGTTCCATCTCTTCTACCCCACTGGCCAATTCAAAGCTTGTCTTCCCTGTAGATCCACCCTGTTCTTCAAGAATTGCTCAAGTCTCGTCTCCTACTGTTCCAGACCACAGTAGTTTCTACCACACAGCCTGCTATTAATAATTATTTTTATATGTGTATAGTCTTGCCTCTCTACTGAATTTTAAGCTACTTGAGGGCAAGGACTCTATTTTGTTCATCTTTATTTTATTTATTTTTTCTTTATAGACTTAGCATAGCACTTTGTAATCATCTCACTTGTTGAATGACTCAGGGAAGAAATAATACAACTCCAGTCATTGAATTTGCCAAAAAACAGTAGACACTGAAAACCTGATTTAAATCCCTCATTATTAGCTATGTAACATTGAAGGAGTCACCTCACTTCTCTGAGCGCTAACTTTGCCATCTATAAAAAGATGATACTTGGAGGAAAAAGTTTTTTGTTTTTGTTTTTGTTTTGACAGAGTCTCCCTCTGTTGCCCAGGCAGGAGTGCAGTGGCATGCGATCTCGGCTCACTGCAACCTCCGCCTCCTGGGTTCAAGTGATTCTCCTGCCTCAGCCTCCCAAGTAGCTGGGATTACGGGCACATGCCACCATGCCCAGCTAGTTTTGTATTGTTAGTAGAGATGGGGTTTCACCATATTGGCCAGGCTGGTCTTGAACTCCTGACCTCAAGTGATCCACCCGCCTCGGCCTCCCAAAGTGCTGGGATTACAGGCATGAGCCATCACGCCTGGCCAGAAAAAGTTATTTTTTGTTAGTATCTTGTTCTTTGGTAATGTTTTCAAAATCTTCTTTTGTTTTTTAATGCATGTAAAACTTATTTTATATTTTATATCACCTAATTGCAATACCTGAGGTCTTTGAAGACCTGATTCTGTTTTCATTGTTTCTGGCTTCATCATGTTCTTTGCAATTTTGGATTATGAGTTCATGTTCAATCTGACTTTATCCTTGGTAATCCTATGAAAACTGGGTTGTGGGCATGTTCTTCCAGGGAGGATTTGTGTTTGGTTCTTCCATTGCATCAGGGCACTATTAATCCAGGACTTCTTCCAGTGAATTGTTTAGTCCCAAAGGCAAGGGCCATGTCTTCTTTGTGTATATGACCCCAGGGCTTAACTCAAGGACTTGTAGATGCTCAACATGTATTTGTTGATTGAGTGCATGAATGAATACTTTACCAGCTTCTCTTGAAGCCCAATAAGAACTGTGACCTCTGGTATTAAAGAACAGTAGGCACATCAGGAAAATAATAATTACTAGCATTTATTGAGCCACTATTATGTGTCAGATATCAGTCTAAGTGCTTTGTGTGTGTTAACTCATTTAATTCTCACTATGATGCTGTGAGGTAGGTTACTATTATTATCTTCACATTGCAGAGGAGGCACCAGACTCAGACAGGCTGAATAACTCGGCCAAGGTCACATAGTTAGTGAATGGCAGAACACAGATATGAACTCAGGTACCCTAGAGACACATTTACTCACCATCCTGTATTGGAGAAGAGATCAACAGTAGTGACAGAAGCAATAGAGTGGAAATTTTCAGTACTGCCAAAACTACAGGAGCCATATAGGCCACACCAGGCATGAGAAGGAACTTGGCATGGTCTTGTGTTGTCAGTTAACCCTTGTATGTAGGGTTTTCATTTCCCAGCTAGAAAAGGAGTAGTTTGAAAGCAGGAACCATGAATTACAGCTCTTTGAATGCTCAACAGAGATTTGCTTAGTGAATAAATGACTGTTTTGAAATTAAACACAGGAGTGCTTTGAATAAATTACTTTGCATCTTGCATGTCAAACTGAAATTGGTGAGACACCTTTCACCTTGTGTTAAAAACTAAAAATCCCTAGATGTGGTCATAACATAGCTGGTTATAATGACACCTTGCATTTGTACTAGTGTATAATACTCAAGACTCCCTGAGAAAAGGAATGAAGAAACTTGGATTTTGCCTTCGTAGGCCCTGAGGCTGTCAGAAACCAAGGGCCACTGTGTTTGTAATCTATTCCTTTGGCTGCTCTCCAAACCTAGGAGGACCTGGAGGAAAGGGGGACTTTATTTTCTATCTTTGCCAAGATCAGGAAATAATTTGTGAACCCTCAGTAAACATTCTGGGGGCCTTCCCTCTAACACTGCTTTGGTGAAATAATATCTCCAGTTTTCACCAATCTTGGTTCAATATTTACTTGGGGGTTTGCAGTGATCATAGGGACAGGGCTCCAACATGAAGTGAAGGTTCATGAGAAGGAAAATGAGGGGAAGGCTGTGTGTGTGTGTGTGTGTGTGTGTGTGTGTGTGCTGGCTGAGGGATGAAGGTGGGAGGAATACCAGAATTCTGAAGCAATGAGAGTGGGATTGGGAGAGAGAGTGCATGTTGAAGAAGAAATAACTTCACCAGTTCACATGGGCTTCTTTTCAAGGGTTTTTCTTTATATAAACAATTTGCTTGGTTCCAAATTAGAAGCCCACATTGGGCAGTTAGCTCCAATTTGGCAGTTCATTTTTAGTTTGGCTTTCCTTATGGGTGGGAGGGAGGGCTGACAGTTAAAAGGTTGATGGGAAGAACTTTGGTATCCTGGTGTAAAGACAGACCCTGGGATCAGAAGTTTGCCCTGATGACTTTGCCAATGTGCTCATTGCCCCTGTCCTGCTGGTGGGGGGAGGGGGCATACAGCAGGCCCTTCTTTCTCATATGCCCTTGACAGACCAGGACTCACTGCTAGAAAACCCCAGGGGAAGTCATTGCTGAAGATTCTAATGTGGGGCACGTGAGGTTTGAAGAGCATGGGGAACATTTGGGCAGCTGGCAAGGCCTGGGCTACCAGGAGAGATTTGGGAGTTAAAAGCATATTAGGTGAGAGTTGACACTGTCCAAAGGGAGTATATAGAAAGAAAAGCAGAGGAAAGGGCTTGTGGAGTCATTACAGCCTGTGAGGTGGGAACAGGGTTTGGGAGTACTAAGGGTTTGGGGAGGGTTTGTGTGTTTATTTGCCCATTCATCTATTCAACATTTCTTGAGCTTTATGCCAGATGCTGAGTTGAAGAGGAAGCTGGGGATTTAAGAGGGAGAAGAGTTAAGAGGGGATCCCTGGGTGGATCCAGATGAAGGAGAAGGGAGGGGCTAAGTGCCTAGGCTCCCTCTTGCCAGGAGAGCACATCTACTAACACAAAGCTGCATCTGTATCTCAGCCAGCTCTCTTCCATTTCATCTCCTCCTCTCTACCCACACTCGCAAGACGGGGAGCCACATGGTGGCTTCCTACTCTCTTGTACCACTCCACCCCCCACCGGGTTCTTTCTAGGCACTTAGCTGTGGCATCAGCAGCACCCCTTCTGAGAGATCAGGCAATCCCCAAGGGTGAGCTGGAGAAGGCGCTGTCTGTCTGGCTGTAATTAGCCCCAGCTGTTGTTGTGAGGCAGCGTTGGGGGCCGTCAGGAGTGCAAATGCATGTGTATGAACCTGTGAGCGTGGCGCCTCATTGCTATCACTCTATTTTTCACTGTATTGTGCGCTGGCTGCAGCCTTGCTGCTCTGAAACCCCTCCTGTCCCTGAGGATCCCAAAAGACAGAGTGTTCCACAGGCAGCACCAGCTTGAATCACTAATGCTATTAAGCAGGAGGACAACAAATATAGGCCCCCATATGTCCTGGATATGCAAGTCCCTGCTCTCTCTTTCCCCACCCCGGCTTCCTGAATGTTTCCAAGTGAGTGAAGTCCCAGCACTTGAAATTAGCAACACCTCACTTCTGCACAGCCTTTTGGCAAAGAGCTTTCACAGCTGCCGTGTCATGCATCCTCAGACGCTTCTAGGAGCAGCATTTTATAGGTGAGGACCCTGTGGTTCAGGGACGTGGAGAGATTTGCACAGGCTAACCCAGACAGTTAGTGGCAGACTTGTGTCCGGGAAGCAAGTCCTCGACCTCCTGGCCTGGTGGCCCATCCCCAGCAGAGCATTGCCAAGAGGGCTGCTCCCGGGTGGCTCCAGCTGCTGCTGTCTATGAGCTCGTGAGAACCTGTCAGCTGTGGCTCCAAGACCTGCCTCAGTGATTGCTGAAAACGCTGAGAGTGCTGAAAACCAGGACCCTCAAGCCGAGCCTGACCTCAGACAGTTTACTGAGTACTTGTTATGTGCCCACCACTGTGCTGGTGCTTATGGGAAACACAACAGGGGTATTGCATAGCCCCTGTCCTCAAGGAAGTGATAACTTGAATGGGGAGACAACTCTTAGACACCAAGTCCAAAGGCCATTCCAAGGACTTCTCTCTCTTCCACTAAGCAGTCTCCTGTCAGCGACAATGACACAGGGACCCCCTTCTGAATTCATCTCTCTTATCGCAGCCCTGGGGTAGAAGGGGATGTGAGGATGACTAGGAAGGGTAATGAGGAAGGGCAGGGAGATGGGGGAAGAAAGGGAAAAACTGGAGCTCCTAATAAACACCAGGCACATTGTGAAGTTTATATGTTATACATAGATCATTTGTATTATGCGTATCACATATGTACGTGAACATATACACACAAACACAATACACAATCACTTTCCAGGGATTGACTCATCTATTTGGCTCACTCTCAATCATGAAAAGAGCTTAGGACAGTGACACTTAGAAAGCACTGAATGAGTGTTAACTAGCCTTTCTTCTTATCATCATCATTTTCATTGTAATTACCGGCATATTATATGAATCATCTCATTTCTTTCTTCTAACTACAGGGCGTAGCAACTATTCTTTTTATTTCCAGTTTACAAATGAGGAAACCAGCACCTTATTTTATCCAAGCTTGTGGGTACTGAGAACATAAAGAAGAATTCAGTATGGTTCTAGGCAAACTTCGGGGCTTTCCCTATCTAGTGGGAGGGACCGAGGCACACATAAGCCCTCATGGTCCAAGGGTGCTGTGGTAGAGGAACTTATCTGCGGAAGTTGAGGAAGGCTCCACAGATGAAGGAGGATTGAGCAGCATCTTGAGGGATGGCAGGTTATGTCAGGAGGAACAGTGGAGGCAGGGGAAGACATTCCAGGCAAAGCGAGCAATATTTACGTGACAGGGCCTAGTGCATGTTTCAAAGGGCAGGAAAATTGTAGCTGGGTGCACCACTGGCAGCAGCAGGAGGGAAGTAGACGAGTGTTTGGGGTCAGCTATTCAGGGCCCTGTTGGCCAAGTTGACGGTTTTGTTCTGTGAGCAAGAGGGAGCCACTGGAGCTTTTCATTAAGGTAGATTCGGGACAGACTAGGAAGACAGTCCTTATCGCACCAGGGTGTGGAAGGATTGGAGGGAAGAGAGGCCAGCTGCAGGCAGACCAATTGGGAGACCATCTCCAGGGTCTGGGCAAGAAGCGGAACAGGCTCTGAACCACGACTGTGGCAGTGAGAGCCGAGAGGAGGGGAAGGCTCAGGGCACATGCCAATAGGTAGAAATGTCAGGGCTGGCTGTCATGGGGTCAAGGAGAGGGAAAAGGTGACAAGGATCCTGAGGTTCCAGCTTGGGTTTGTGGTGACACTGTCAACTGAGGCAGGGAACACAAGACTGTTAGTAGAGAGGGAGAGTGAGGGGAGACAGGTGACAAGGTCCGTTTGGACTTGTTGGATTTGGGGTGCTAGATAGTGGACATGTCCAGCAAGAAACTGGGAATCTTGGCTTTGAGCCCAGGTGAGACATGGGGGCTGGACGGTCACCACGGTCAAGGGGTATTAGTTGACCTCATGGGCCTGGATGGGGTTTCTCCTCTCCCATTTTACTCCTCCAAGGCAAGGGCTAGGGACAGAGCCAGGTGAACCCCAGTATTTAACGAGGGAGGTGGTGGGGGACACCAGCCCGGAGTGAGGAGGTAGCCTTCTTTGGACCTTCCCAGAAACATCATCCCCTTCCCCCCATAATCATGGTCCTTGTTCCAGGGCTGCACTCAGGCTAGTGATAGAAGGAAGGGAGGGATGGAGGGAGGGAGGTAGGGAGGAAAGAAGGGGAGGAAAGAGGGAGGGGGAGGAGGGAGGAGGGAGGAGGGGGGAAGAAGGGGCAGAAGAAGGAGGGAGGGAGGGAGGGAAGAAGGAAGGAGCTCTGTGCACAGAACTCATGCCCACACAGGTGCCATGAAGCAAAGACAGGACAGTCACTTCAGCTCTGGAGTTCTTTAGTGTGGGAGTGTCTTCTAACAAAACCTAATAAATTAACAGCTGTGGATTTGGGGCAGCAAGGACAAAGACCACAAGTCTACAGTGACCCCTGGAGCACTCAGTGCTACTGACTGCGTCTCCACTTTTGCAGAGCTGGGAGCACATTCATGACAGCATTTTTCAAGCTCCTGTCTGTGCAAACCACAGCCGGTCTCCTAGGAGTCCTAACACTTTAATTAGACCTAGCAGGTCCCAGAACAAAATCCCATAATCCCAAAATCTATAGCAACAAGTTAGGCATGAGAGTTTTAGTTACACTCTGGATGTAAGAGAACCCTAACTGCCACTTTCTTTCTGAGTCTCTGAATGACCCTTGACTAATCCCATTGTCAGAAGTATTTATCCAGGACGGCCTTGGTCTCTGACACCTTGAGGACTTCTACTGATTTCTCTGTTAAATCTCTGGAACCATACCAATAATAGTTCTGAACATTTTACACTCATCATCTCATTTATTCCTCACAAATATTATAAACCCTGTTTATATATATATGTATAATATTTATAGTAACAAGAATAGCAGACATTTTGCCGAGGCGAGGCATGGTTCTAAACAGGTTACATGAAGTAATTCATAATTCCACACGAACAGTACTATGAGGTATTATTACTGTCTCCATTTTACAGGTGAAGAGCAAATCACAGAGAGATTGAGTAAGTTGTTCAAGGTCACACAGCCTATAAGAGGCTTAGACTGAGAGTCAAAGCCTGCCTGTGTGGCTCCACTGTGCTATTAACCAGTAACGTCGTCTATAGCCCCAACTAGCTCAAAATGGTTCTAAATGAAGAATTGCTGTGTGTTTTGCACCTCAGACTGCTAGCATCGCTGATTTAGGTCTGGAGTCTAGATAACTGAAACTACTCAGGGTCTTTGTGAAGTAGCTTAGGAGCTGCTGCTTGGACAAGACAGGGTCAGCACTTCGAAGGCATTTCCATGTGCTCCTGGAGAGTCAGGATGTATGCTGGGGTTCATTATGGGACCCAGCTGTGTGACTTTCCTCCCCCACCCCTTAGCCACATTCCCCAAGATAGAGTGCACTGTTTCTAAAGGTGTGGCTTAAGGAGAGCTCTTTAAACATGCAGATTCTAGGGCTGAAGCCCAAACCCACTCTGCATCTCTGTAGAGGTAGCTGCTGGAATATGCATTTTAGTAAACTCTCAGGCTGAATTACTTTGAGAACCATCAAAGTCTACTTTGACAGGATATAGGCTTGTCTTCTGGTTCTAGAAGTACCATAAGCCTAACTAGGGGTGCTTCCCACTCCTCTTTCCTGCTGAGCAGAGAAGCAGGGAAGACTAGAACGCAGAGAACACGCTGAGGGCATGCCTGTACGGAAAGCTGAGCTGCTTGTCACCACATCCCTTGAAAGAGTGAAGTCTGTATCCCCAGGAGAGAATGAGGAGGGACAGAGAGAGGAAGCTATGGAAAGCCTCTGGAAGCCTTAGTACCCTGGCGCCCAGACAAGGGAGTCCCCTGAGGGAGGTAGAGAGTGGGGTTATTGGAGGAGGAGAGCAGCTATGGGCCAGCAGCCTCAGGAGCTGAGGGTCACAGTGGGAGTGACCGTGGCTTCAGAGTGATGCCATAGCTGCAGTGAGCTGTAGAGGAACCAGAGACCCAACGTTTTCTGTGGGGCTCCTTTTGCTTTGTTAGTGCCTCAGGAGTTGAATCCTTCTGGACCCTGCTCTCCCAGAAGTGATTCCATTTCACCACTAGGAGGTGGGTAGCAAAGCTCAGTCTGCGGTTGGGGAAAGCCAAGGAAATGATTTCATGAATCTTTAGCAGTGAATCCATCTATTTAGTTAGCTGGGGGATGGAGCAGATCAGAACTAGCAGGAGGAAAGGCTTAGGAGTGCTCTCTAGTGGGACTTGGAGGAGAAGGTGAGATGGTGACATTAACTGAAGGGGATGGTGAGCCCCTGACCCCTGCAGTTGTGAGACTTGCACGGAGTGGGATGATCTGCTGTTATAACCTATCCTCAGGCAATGAAGCATAAGCAGAGAGCCAGGAATGTTAATCATTGCTGATTTTTGTTAAGCATTTCCCTTGTACTAGGCACTGTACTGGGCTGTACAGGCATCATCACATTCAGTCTTCACAACATTATATGATAGCTCCTATTACTGTGCCCATTTTACAGATGAGGTTTAGATAGATGATACCACTCGCCCAAGGCCACACAACTAGTAAGTGGCTGAGCCAGAATTTGCACCCAAGTGGTTTTAATCCAAACCGTGTCCACTAGGCCTTAGCAAGGAGCCCACATAGAGCTGTGGGGATGCTGCATCCTTGACCTGTGGCTGTACATGGGCAACCCCTCTTCATACCTTATAGCTCTTGGTAAATGAAGTGAATCACTGTATCTACCATGAATCTCCTTGGGAATGAGTTCAATGCTGGTATCAGAGGAAGGAAAGGGTGGGAAGAGGGTCTCAAAAGTCTAAATCTTAGTGTGGTCCCCTCCTTTGACCTACCCACTCTGGGCTGAAGAAATGCCAGGACTGTAGGGGCAGCAGATTGTTAGATCTATTTGTTCCATGTACTGAGGCCTCATAACATTTTTGGAGCCCTTGTTCAGTGACTCAGGCAATTCAGCCTGAGGGTACCTTTGCAGGGAGTTCCCCTATCTCTTATCCTATGTTAGTACGTGAGATTCTTCCTCCTTATTATACCCCGGTTACATTAAGTGGGTCTTTTCTTATTCCCCAAATCCTGAGTCTCCGCCCCAATAAGTTGCCTGTACTCCATTTTAGCAAGAATAGAATCTTCCCTTTCTGCCAACAGAGCTTCTTGGAACTTTGGCCTTGCCTGGGTCGTGCTTGCAGACTCCTGTTCTGAGGCTCATGTTTGTACCTAGAATGATTTCATGTTCCTCCTCTCTCTTTGTCCCTCTATCAGAACCTGCTTTCAGGATGGGTGATTTAAGAGACTGATCCTCCCAAGAGGTTGGCATTTTAACTGATGCCAAAGCCCTGAGTCAAAAGAATTATATACTTAAAAATGTTCAAGCCCTTGGGAGCGGATGGAGAGATTGGAAAGGCCGATGGAACATTCTTAATGCTCCTGGAATGCCGCAAGGTGGACATAAAATTCAGGCTTCCGCCAAGACAGGACTTGGATTATTTTGGTTATAATCAGAATCCGTAATCTGCCCCCACCCCAGCACTCAGGGCTTTGATCAAAAGTCTTCCAGACAATGAACCTCTATGATCCAAGCATCATTTTCTCAGAGCTCCTTAGAAGGAGGAGAGCTAAGAAACTTCATGAATTACCAAGGACCAAGCAAACAGGCGGTAGTGAAGTCAGAAACAAATTCCTCCTGAGACTAGTTTTGTCCTATAGCCTGAAAACAAATCCAGTCTCCACCAGACATAAGGTGGAATTCCTGTCTTGATTTTTTTAGCACTGATATTAACATTATTCTTCTCAAATCCTCTTCAGAACCAGCCCTTTTAGAACACAAATTAGAAGCTGTTTATTTTGCCAAGCAGAGAAACTAAAGGCAGCCAGCCTTGGCCAAAGGAACATCTTATCCTTTGCCTTTGCTAAGGACAATGTTCCTTCTATTGTGCTCTGTGGAAATAAAAGGGCAAAATATGCTTGCCTTCTTTTATTCTTATTCATGGTTGAGGGTCATATGAAAGTTCAGAGAAGAGCACAGTTTTTAGTATGGGTCGTGGCAGGTTTTCCAGAAGGCTTCTTAGCCAAGGTATTCTCCTCCCCTCCAAACAAGTTATGTATCCCTAAGAATGATTTGGTGTCAGTGTTAGGGGAAGAGGGTAGGTAGCAGGGCCTGGCTTTGTCATCCTGGGCTATTTTGAGGTGACTTCAGCAGTCCCCAGCAGAAGGAAAAGAAGGGCTGATTCTCCCTTTGTGAGCAGCCACTGGAGCTGCTTCAGGGACTGACAAGCCGGCCAGAGACAATGTCCTCTCTCAGGAAAGCAGTAAAAACATCAGAAATGCTCCTTTCCTGGGGAGCCCTTAGTTATTTTGGCCTCTCTTTCCATTAAAATAGGAAAGCATTGAAAGGGACCATTCCTGGCACAGCGTGGAGCCTCCCCATTGTGGCAGTATTTCTAACTGCGTTGAGAATTAACCACATTGCTCTTCCTTTTTACCATGGAGGAGTTTCTAGATTTTTATTTATACCCTACCGCTTACAACATCTTTCACTGTTTCAGCAAATGACAGCATAAAAGATGGAGAAGCCAGCAGGGGCTGTGCCCACAATAATAGCTGTGGTTGCATTTAAGACATTCAAATGCCAAGGGTGCACTTCTCCCATTAAGTCCAACATAAGAAATCAGGTGTGCACAACATTGATGAGCAGAAGACCCCAAAGGACGGGTGGAGTTTCTGGTATGCTGTGGTGGGGGGTGGTGGGGTGGTGAGCCTGGGAAAGAACGAACAGGCATTTTCATTTTCCAAACTAAGAAGCAGTTTCGGGTGAAGGGGAGAGGTGGGGATGTCAGAAATTCTTCTAACGCCATGGACCTGCCCACACCTGAGTCAGATAATGATGACCTTCCCCAGGCCCTGCTTTCTTCTCCCCCTCCCCAAAAGACAGCATGAGCATGAGTAAGCCCGGTACTTACAGGTGCAGAAGAATTTGGAACAGGAAAATGGAGCTTACAGGCTCCCGAATGCCTGCCGAGTCAGTTGCATCAGATTAGGAAGTGATGATCCTAAGAATAAGATGTTTGGAAAATCTTGTCCCCCGAAAGACCCCTGCTTTGTCTTCTCAGCCCACATCCAAACTCAGACCACCCCCAGGATGTCTTTCATCCTGCCAGACTGCCTGGTGCCTCCGTGCCCCTTCCCGTGAGGGTGCTGGCAGCCACACTGCCTCTTTGAGCCTGTGGCCCGGCAAGGTAGTCAGGCTCATGGGATTAGGTTGGCAGGAGCGACTGTCCTCTAAACGATTAGCCCAGAGAAAGAGAGAGAGAGAGCAAGCAAACCCGAAAACGGGTCCAGGGTAGAGAGCTCCAGGTCCTTAGCATGTTCCTGGCGTATTCCGAAAGTGGCATCCACAGCAGAGAAAGTGTCCCAAAATAGCTCAGGCTGCCAATGCCTTGCTGAAACCTGAGAAAGAATTGCTGAATTTAAAGATCTGGGTCGCTGTGGGTGTGTGATCAAAGTGCAGATTTGTTGGTAGGAGGAACTCAAGCCATGAGCTTAGGAGTGACATGAGGTCACTTGGGTCATGGCCTGCCTTCTTGTTTCCAACTTGCTGAAGTTGGTGGCAGTGTCAGAGAGCTCCTCTGTGGTGAGGCAGGGGTTTGGAAAGAGGTCCTAAGGATGCTGTTTTCATGCCCAGGTCTCTGATGCGCTAACAATATGAAATAGCAGTGCTCTGTTTTCTGCATTTCAAACAAAGGAACTGATACTATGCAAAGGTTTCTTTAGGTTATTGCTCCATGACTGATGAAATTCCCTTTTCAGTAGATTTTTCATTTCTTTTGGCCTTTGGCATAAGTAAATGTCAGCTTCTTAAAAATCAACAGAGAAGAGCAAACAGTAGGGTCTCTGTGATTTTCTTGGGATTTGAGAAATCTCCCCTCCCTAGCTTCTGACTGGATCGTGTCTGTACATTGCTGCCTGTGGTCCTGGGAAGGATGAGGTCCACCCAGACATGCTGTCTCATTTTTATATTTGCTGAGATCTTGGGACCCTCTCCTTTCATCAGGTATGTCAAAAACCTTAGGATTGTCTGCAGAGAGTGTGGTTCAGTATGTGGAAAGGTCAGCATATGTCATTCTTGGACTGGCCCTGGGGTTTAAGAAGAAAAAGCCCAGAATTTGGTTTCGAATCCCAACTCTGCCTGTCTTTTGCTGTATGAATTTGGGCGAGTCACTTCTCTTCTCTGGACCTCAGTTTCCTCTTCTGTAAACTGAAGACAATAATCTTCTTCCTAATTCTAACCCAAATGGTGTAAAGAGTAACTCAAAGAGTTGAAAGAATGCTACAAAGGGCAGGGTTTGGCACTTTCAGGAAGTGGTGACATTTTTCAGTTCTTCAAAGTCCCTGATTGGTCCACATGCCTATAGTGAGCCCAAGACATCCCACAGTACTAGGCACTATGAGCTTCACGTCTAAGAGTCTAAATAGTTTCCACTTTCAAGTTGTGGGACTTTTGGCAAGTAGCTCAATGCTTAGCAGCTCAGTTTTCCCATCTGTCAAGTGGGTATACCAAGTAGTAATAATACAGGTCCACAATCCCTCATCTGAAACTGTTGGAGCTAGACATGTTTTAGAGTTCAAAATATTTGGATTTTAGAAAAGTAATGTGGTACATATAACATATATATCACACCTTAATGAGATCCAAGATTATACCCTGTCATCAAACTCATTAATATTTCTAAATGGGATAAATGAATAGCCTCATGTCAATTCAGGCCTAGTTTTGCCACCAAATGAGCTTGCCACAAAATTTCAGTTTTCAGAAGCTTTGGGATATCAGAGAGGCACATAGGAAATTGTGGACGATGAAAGAAGTTAATACTTATTTTGTGCATGTAATGTACCAGGCATTGTTCTAACTATCCATTAACTCATTTAACTGGCCCAATAAGCCTATGAGGTAAGAAGTATTATTATTATCATCCCCATTTCATAGATGAGAAAACTGAGATTCAGAGGTTAAATCACTTGCCCAGGGTCCCAAAGCCAGTTAGGAGCAATACTGGGATTCCAACCCACACATTTCCGCTCTTATCCACCTTCTCTGCCTAATCCATGGGGTTAAATTGAGGCTTTAAATGGCTACAGGGGCCGAGCAGGTCACTGAAAAAGTAAAGGTGGACCTATGGGTACTGAGGCAAACTGGTGAGCACATGCCTCACCTACAGGGAGCAGGTTGTTCAGCTCTGGCTGATTGTTGCTATATTGGAATTTGGATCGGAGTCTTTCTGTGTGTGTGTGTGTGTGTGTGTGTGTGTGTGTGTGTGTTTCAGAGAAGCCAGGAATCTAGCTTTCTATCTGAAATTTCCTGACTTTTAAATGTTGGCAACTAATTTTAAAAAATGTTAAAAACATTGTACGGGTCAAATAAAATCTGTCTGCAGTCTGGATTTAGCCTGTAGCTGCCAGTTTTCAAGCTCTGCAATGAGTAAATAGATGTGAAAGTGCTTTGGAAACTTAAAAACGTGCTCTAGAAACAGAAGAGTCTAATTTTAGGGTTATATCTTGTTTTTTCCTTGACTGTGGTCTAGTTTTTAAAAAACTTGTGTTCCCGGCCTGATGGAGATGAAAAGTCAGAATTAAATAGAGACTTCAGTGAACTTCAGTACTTCATTCCTTTGGCAGGCTGGATAAATGAGAGGCCTAGGTGTACTGGATGGACTAAGCCTCAGAATTCCTGCCACACCCACAAGCCCCTTCTAAGGAGTTTCCATCCACAGACCCTAGCTGAGGGAAGTAGCAGTTTCTTATGAATAGGTGACTATGCTTGGTACCACGTGATCCTGCTTCCCCCTAGCAATAGCCACTTGAGCCAGGAGAGGGCATCTGATCCATGAGCAGTCACTCTATAGGCTGGCAAATAGCCTATGAAGGAACCTGGGATGAGAACTTTGCCCAGCAAGTACAGTTACTGAATTTAGACCAATGAGAGTCTCTCTCTTGGGGAGTTTGAATACCAGACCTAGAAAGAGTGAGCAATTGGCAGCAGGGGCAGAAGCTGAACACAGAGAAGGCAGGCAGCAGGGACCCCGGATAAGCAGGACCAGGAGAGATTACTGAACTTCAGCTATGTGCCAGATTCTTTACACGTTGTTTTGTTTAAAACATTCAAAGAGCATGCGAGGTAGGTACTGTTATTATGCCTGTTTTACAGATGAGGAAACTGAGGTGAAATAACTTGAAGTATTGGGGTTCAAGCCCAGGCCTGTTTGAAGTGAAAATCAGAGTGTAGGAACCTCAAAGCCAGTGGTTCTGAAACTCTAGTGTTTCAGAATCACTTGGGTTAAATGCAGGTTCCTTGGCGTCACCCCAGACCTATATTGAATCTGCTCTTTGAGGATGGAGCCTCCCTCCCCTTATAAATCTGTGTTTTAGCAGTTTTCCCAGGGAGCACTTGATGCAGGGTTTCCCCACCACACTTTTATTTTGAGAAATGCAGTTTCAGAGGGTATGGCAAGTACTATGTACTGTGCTACCTTTACCTACAGAATGAAGGTCAATGTCAACAGATGTGGTTAAATTCCAATTTAAAGTCTTTTGGAAATGGGGCCATTATGTAAAGAAGAGGACATTAGTTTGTTCTCTTCTCTCATCAAGGAAGTCTACATTGTTACCAGTTATTTGAGAGAAGATACGATTGAGATGAATGCCCAGTAGTTGTAAACATGATCAGATCTGCACTTCAGGCTGGGTGCAGAGCTAGCATATATTCACTAAGCATTTTCCATGAGGTGCGTAAACTGTAGAAACTCAGTGGTCTGGCAACAAAGAACATGAGAGAAAATTACCAAATGCAGATAGACATATTGTAAACCATGGAGCTTAAAATGTAAACCTACTTGCTAGGCTGATCATAGAGGTTCTTCTCAGCCCTAGAGAATTTGTGTAAGAAGCCCGTCCATGCCTTTATTTACACCATTGATTAAAAATGCTAATCAGAAGAGGATTAAGACTAGGGACCTCCTTCTAGGTTGTTGCAGAACTCCCACTCTGGCAATGGTATTCAACTGGTTTTGAATTTTTCTGCTTTAAGAACTCTCCCTGGGAAGACTAGTGGTCTGAAGTTTGCTTGGAGAGTCTCAAGCCAGAAACTGATTTGTGGTCCAAATGCTTAATGGCATCAGACACATATTCCTACAAGAGAGACATGTGGTCCAAGGGGTGGCACAGGTCAAATGTGATGGCCAAGTCCCGCCTCAGCAGGGCTTGAATCCACACTTGGCAACTTTTATTTCTCTCTGTCCGTTCCTGTGGATACTTAATCTGTGTTAATGTCCTCATTTAGGCTAAGGTCAAACTCTGTTCTTCTCTCTTCGGCCAGAAAGACTTCCTGTTTTACAGGTATATGATCTTATCTGTGTTGATATTTTAACTCTGAGTGATTCCCTAAAGCAGGTCCTTGGACAAGTGCCCATCCTCCAGGAAAATTGCAGCAGTCCACCGTGCAATGAGAAAGCCTGAGGACTAGGTAGAAAATGTTTCGCAGAGAAGAGAAATCTATTTGATGTATTATTCTTTATTCTGAGGTTATTTCCTTCTCTTTTGATATTGAAGCTCTTTCTTCTTAGAAAATGATGATTTGTGGTTGTTTTGTTCCTTAATGCTTTTACTTGGGAAAATAAAAATCTGGAAGTTCAATATCAGCCCCTCAAATTTTGGGTTGCATTAGCTGCAAGTCTGGGAACTGGTCTAATTTTGAGTGTTCTGCTAGCACCTCTAGGTACCTCCTATTGCCACTTATGTTCTAAGTGCTTATAAATTACCTGCTTCGTAATCTGCAGCAGAATCTCTCCGAGGACTGACATCAAGCTTACAGCTCTGGAGTTTACGGTATACTGGTCTGTAGTTTCCTTATTTAAGAAAATTGGGACACTGCCCATTTGCAGTCCTCTGGTATCCCTCCTGTTCTCTTTGATTCCACAGATCCTTCAGGCCGGCACCTAATGCAAGGCAGTTCCGTTTGCTCTTCTTATAATGTTCTTTTCCCTATAGAGTTGGACATGCATATACATGTTGTTTGGGGAATTTGCAGCACATCCAATGAAAGCATAATTCCCAACTAACAGTCAAATCCTTTTCTTTGGAGCTACCCAGAACACACCTACCCTCTCTCCCATATGACAGCCCTTCAGAGACTTGAAGACAGTGTGTGACTCTCCTGTGAGTTAAGAGCACTGGCTGAGTCAGACAGACCCGAGTGACAAGACCAGCTTCACTCCCTCTCAGCGGTGAGAGCCAAGGTAAGTTACTTCATTTTAATTTCTCTGTAGTTCAGTTCTTTAGCTGATTTAGAAAATGGGAGTAAAAAAACCACTTTATTGGTTTATCGTTCAATAAATAAGATGAGGTATGTAAAGTGTTTAACATAGTGCCTGGCAGAGTCAGCATTCAGTAAATGCTAGCTATTTCCCCCTCTTTATTTATAAAGAGCCGATGGGCATTTTAAGTGTCAGGGCTGTGGGGGAGGAAGGAAGTGGGGAGGATTTCTACTTCCCTGAATGATCAAGGAAGGCAGAAGATCCTAAAGTAGACCAGGTATTTCTTTACCCTTAGGTTGTCTGTTTTCAGTTATCTGGTTGCCTATTTGCTAGGGCTTGGGGAGAGAATATTGTTGAGAATCTAGGCAAAGGCTTATTTTCAACAGCTGGAAAGCTATTTGTTGACATATTGAACCGGCTCTTGTTTATTCTTATTTCCCCGAGCAGCTAGCCATGCAATCCCCTAAACTCAATTACCTTTTGTGAGGCGGCAGGAGCATGACACCTCCTAGCCGTATTGATCGGTGCAGACTGGGGGGGACGTGAGGGACCTGAGAGATGCTAAGCAGCAAATTCTGGGCTTTTCCTTCCTTAGAAAGCCTCTCTTCTGTGTGTTCCTAGAGACTCTGGCTTTAATAGAACAGAAGTCTATGCCTCACATGGGCTGAGCAAGCAAGAACCCTCTCTCAGTAGCCTCCTTAGAAGCAGGCTGATGAAAACAGTCACAATGGGCCAGAACTTGGAACCCTGGAGAGACCAGTGCCAGGATGGTTTTCTAACTGCAGCTCTTTGCACACACTGGGTTTTGCAAGCAATTGAATGATATGAACTCTGAATGCCATTGCAGCTAAAGAAAGTTTGGAAGGAGACACACCCAACTGTGAACAGACAGAGGAATGGGACTTGTGGAGGATGGGGGGGGGGGGGGGGGGGGGGGCATTTTCAGGACTTTAGCTTTATCCGTATGGAGGATTTCAAGTCTTTATCCTAAGACTATATTCCTAGATTACTCACGGAGGCTCAGTTTCCTTACCTGTGTACTGAGAATTTAAAGGATCTAGCTCACAGGGTAATTGTAAAGATCAAATGAGATAATGCTGGTGAAGCCCTCAGCCCCATTCTTGGCATATGGGAAGAGTTCAAGGAATATCAGTTGTTGTTGTTGTTGTTGTTATTATTGCTACAAGGATTCAACTATTTGTAGTAAGAAAGTTTCCTTGCTTTGTGGTGTGGGGATGTGGGGGTGATGGCAGTGAGTAGAGTACTCTGAGTTTCTAATCACTTGTCTGATTACAAAGAGATAACATTATTTTGGAAACAGAATGGCCAGGGCTGAAATCTGGGCTTTTAAAAAAGTATTCTTATTCTTATTCTTATTCTTATTCTTATTCTTATTATTATTATTATTCTTCTTATTATTATTATTATTTTATGTGACCGTGGTCACATAGCCTTCTCCAAGCCCATTTCCTCATGTATAAAATGGGAATGACCTCAATGCCTACCTTACGGGTGTTGCTGGGAGGTCGGAATTACATAATGCATGTGTAGTGCTTAGCCCAAGTGCTCAGTTGTTGTTGGTTGCTAATTATGAGGTTTATAACGACCTGAATGCCTCCCTTGTCAAACTCTATATCCCTATACCTGCGCTGCTTGAACTTCACCTGGAGGCTTTGCCCTATCCAAGGCTCAGGGACCAATCCTCCTTAGACTGAGGGTTTCTCCCCTTAGACTGAGTGCACCAATTCAGGAAAACTGGAGTACTCCGGTAAACCTTTCTGCTAGCTCTACTCTGACCTTGTGCCCCAGTTCTAGAAAGCAGGCTGTAGCCCTATTTGTATGAACAAGCCCTCACCTGGTATGCTCAAGGCTGGTGTGTTTTTCTTGCTAGCTGTCTGAAATCCATGGAGGCTTTCTGTTGAATCCTAGTCCTGTGGCAGGGATCCGGTCGCTGGATTTTTCTCTGTGTCTCTGACCCTGGGGTAAATTGCCTTTGTTATGATCACCATTACAGGGCTCTATTAAGGTGTTTGCTTGCCAGCCCCCACTGTCCATCCTCCCAAACCCTCTTTCCCTGCACCTGAACCTCTTTGAACGTTTCTGATGCTGTTCTACTCAGTCTCCAGCCTCAGTTTCTTTCCCTCGAGCCCTCTGCCCGTGCTTCCATGTCATATCAGTTGCAGTGTCTGGGTCCCAGGACTCCTGTGTCTACTCAACCGCAGAGGGCACATATCTTGTTTCCTGGCCGGGACCCTTTTCATCGCATCTTTTTAATTGTGTCAGTCTCCTCTTTTCTTTGGGCAGAGTGGGGTGGGGCATAGGCTGGTGGGACTGTTTGGGGTGACAGGGAAGAGAGGTGGAGTTGCATAGGCCAAGTGCTAAAGCGGAGCTTCTGGAGGACTGTCAAGTGAAAGGCGGCCAGAGGCAAATGTCAGAGCCTATATAGAGGCAGGAATCTGGGACCAGAGAGACAGAGCAAGCAGTAGCAAGTCAGTAGCAGTGGGGCGGGTGGGCGGGCAGGCTGGCTGGCGGGCAGGGGGGCGTGGCAGGGGATAGCAAAGGGAGATTGCAGAGAACAGCTGTTGGTACTGGGTCTTACTTTAATGAACTGGCTGGGCACGAGGTATAAGTTAATTGGCCATAGTAAAAGAGCTAGGGGTGCAAAGGGTACTCTGTCCCTCTTCTCCGTCACTGGCAAGGTAAGATCTTTCTGGGTTTTGCCTGGTGGGAAACTGTGGCATGTTCAGAAATTTTTCTGAAGATGGGAGGTGGAGGTCTATGGCTGCTCTTTTGACTCATCTTTCCCATTGCACCGATTATTACAATAACCAGGGTGTCAGCAGAAGGCCCGCATTTCTTTTGCGACAACCATCTTGGCGTTGTCCAGGCTGGAGACAGAGGCAGGGGACTCGGTAGTGTGACTGAGTAAGGGGGAGAGGTGCATCTTTATAGCACAGTGGTGAAGAGTAGGGGGCTCTGTGGATGGAGCCAGGAATCTATGTGACCGCAGGCAAATTATTAAGCTTCTCTGGGTCTGAATTTTCTTATCTGTAAGATAAAGGAAGAGTACAACCGAAATCTCTTAGTGTTGCTATGGGGACCACATGAGATGATACATGTAAAGTGCCTAGCAGAGTGTTTGCCAGTCAGTGCATGCTAAAGAAATGTTCACTGTTACCTTTTCTGTTGCAAGTTTTCTCATTATTATGGAATCACAGTTCCATGAGGTTGATGGCTTTTGTGACATTGTCCCAAAGTAGCAAGTTTTCTGCTTTTGGCATGAGCAGGCTGTGGGGACATGTCAACATTGTGTAATATTCGCATTGGCTTCCAAGCCGTGTGTCCAAAAGCCCCTTCTGGGGCTGCCTATTGGAGCAGACTGGAGGGGTGAGGCTCTGGATCGCCCACCCCCATGTCATCAGAGAAACTTGAAACTTGGACATGCTGGAGACTGGGCTTTAAGTGACCCATGGTCTAGGATGTCAGAGAAATAATTGAATGCAAGCTCAGGGATGCCAAACACTAGGCAACCCCCAGGCGGGGGTCACAGTCAATGATATACAGTTTGTTACTGTTGCAGTGACCCTATTTTAGCCTTGACCCTGGCTAATCTGAGAAAGCTCGTAAAATGGGGATAATAGTATCTATTGCCCAGGAGATTGCAAGAACCAAATGGGATAATGCTTACAAAGGCCCTCATGTTATAGGAAGTTGTGAAGAGTTGTCTAAAGTACAGTGCCTGGCACATACTATGTGAAGCAATAAATAAATAGTAGTAATGGGGTGGTGGTTGCTGTTATTAATAAGAATAATGAAAACAATTAGCAGAATTTTCAGTTCACGGAATGTTGCTCTCAGTCATTGATCAGATAAATGTCTCCCTTTTCCTGAGGAGAACATTCAGGGCCATCAGAGTAGTAAAATGAGGATTAAACCATTGGCAGAATTCAATGAGCTCCAGGAACTAGTGATTATCCTGGGGCAAAGGACTTTCTCATTCAGGCCTGCCAGTACCTTGGCTGGCTTGTGAGTACTGCCGTGGGATAGAATACAGGCCAGGAACCTGCATTTATCACACTTGGCCAGAAGGTGGTGCTGCTGCTTTATTTGAGTCAGGACTGCCCAGGCTCCTGGCTGCGGAGGTTGCTGGCGTTTATAGCATTTACAAACTGAGAGGCTGTGGGTTGGTTTGAAAAGAATAGAGGCAGAAGGGATATTTGCTCCAACCCCAGAGTTGTTCATTGCTTCACAGCTTCTTTAATCTGATAGCCTCACCTTCAATGCCGTATACCTGAGAACGCATAAAAACAGGTCTCCATGAGCAATTTGTCTATTTCCCAATCTTGATACTGACTTTTGACCTCTAAACTTGTTTCTTATTTACAGATTTTCTTGCCGCTTGGGCTCCCTCCACACTGTCCTGTGTCTGTGGCAGATATGTCAATACCCTTACATTCACTGCGATTCAACAATACAATGAAGGAGGAAAATGTTGAGACCCAAAACAAGCAGATGGCCTTCTCTGGACCAATGACAGAGACCAGAGCAGACGTACAGATTCTGCATTCTCATGTAGAGTTGCCTATAGTCTCAACTTCAGCCTCAGACCCTGGAGGGACATCCACACAGTTGATGACATCTCCAGACTTTGACACCATGTCTGCACCTCTAATGGGAGTACCAAACTCTGGAGAATTATCCCCACCCCTAATGCCAGCCTCAGACTCTGGGACACTTTCCCCATTGCTAATGCCAGCCTCAGACCCTGGGGCACTGTCCCCACTGCTAATGCCAACCTTAGATTCTGGAACATTGTCCCCATTGCTGTCCACTTCAGAGTATGGGGTAATGTCCCCAGGGATGATGACAATTCCTGACTTTGGAATGATGTCCACAACACTAATGGCAGCACCAGATTCTGCAGAGATATCACCATTGGCAATGCCAGCTCCATCCTCTGGAGCGATGTCTACACCTATAATGAGCACTTCATCCTCCGAGGCAATGTCCACACCATTAATGCTAGCCCCAGATTCTGGAGAGATATCCCCAATTCTAATGCAAGATATGAATCCTGGAGTGATGTCTACACAGCCAGTGTCAGCTCCCAGCTCTGAGGCAATGTCCCCATTGCAAATTACAGATGAAGACACCGAAGCAATGTCCAAAGTGCTAATGACTGCTCTAGCCTCTGGAGAGATATCTTCGCTGCTAATGTCAGGCACGGACTCTGAAGCAATATCCTCACTGATAATGTCAGCCCTAGCTTCTGGAGGAACATCACCCCAGCCAACAAGCACCCAAAACTCTGGGGAAATACCTACCCCTCTCATGTCAGATCTAGACTCTGGAATAATGTCTTCACTTTTAATGTCAACTCCAGGTTCTGAAGTAATGTCCACACCGCTACTGTCAGTCCCAGATGCTGGAGAAATGTCCACATTACCAAAGCCAGCTCCAGATGCTGAAGCAATGTCCCCAGCAGTAATGACAGCTCTAGCCTCTGGAGTGATGCCCACCCAAACGATGCCAGCCCCAGGCTCTGGAGTGATGTCCCCATGGTCAACACAAAATATAGACTCTGAAATCATGTCTTCTCTGCCAATGAGAGCAACAGCCTCTGGGGAGATGCCTGCACCACCAGTAAGAGCTTTAGACTCTGGAGCAATGTCCACACCGCTAATGGGAGCCCCAGACTCTGGAAATATGTCTACATTGCAAAACACAATTCCAGCCTCTGGAGCCATGACCACCTCACTGATGACAGTCCCAAGCTCTGGAGTGATGTCCACAGAGCAAATGTCAACCACAGCCTCTAGAGTAATGTCCGCACAGTTAACAATGGCCAAAACTTCTGGAGCAATGCCCACAGGCTCTATGAAAGCTGTGGCAAAACAACACAAGAGAGCCAGAGCCTCTGGAAAGATGTCCACGCCACTGAGGAGAGCTCTAGCTTCTGGAGCAATGTCCACCCAACCAGTTATGGACACAGCCTCTGAAACAATGTCCGTGCCACAACTGACAGTCCCAGCCTCTGGATCAATGTCCGTGCTGCAAATGAGAGCCACTGTCTCTGAAGCAATGTCCATGCCACAAATGAGAACCATGGCCTCAGGATTGACATCTGCACCACAGATGAGAGCCATGACTTCTGGAGCAATGTCCACCCCACTAATGACAGCCCAAACCTCTGGATCAACATCCACCCTGTTAATGAGAGACACAGCCTCAGGAGTGATGTCCTGTCCACAAATGAGAGCTCTGGCCTCTGGAGCATTGTCCAAGCCACTAATGACACCCAAAGCCTCAGGAACGATGTTCACGGAACAAATGGCAACCACAGCTTCTGAAGCAATGCCCACACTGCTAATGAGAGACACAGTTTCTGGAGCTCTGTCCATGCCACAAATGACAGACACAGTCTCTGGAGGGTTGTCTGCACTGCTAATGAGAGACACAGCTTCTGGAGCAATGACCACATCACAAATGACAGCCACAGTCTCTGGAGGGATGTCCATGCCACTAATGAGAGCTCAAGACCCGGGAGTAACGCCTGCCTCACTAATGAGAGCCAAAGCCTCTGGAAAGATGCTCGGTCAGCCAATGAGCACCCAAGATCCTGGAGGGATGTCCATGTCTCCCATGAGATCCATGACTGCTGGAGGGATGCAGATGAGTGCCCCAAACTCTGATGTGATGTCCACACCAACAGTGAGAGCCTGGACCTCTGAAACAATGTCCACACCACTAATGAGAACCTCAGACTCTGGAGAGAGGCCCTCACTGCTCACAAGAGCTCCATCCTCTGGAGAGATGTCCCTACCACTAATGAGAGCTCTAGCTTCTGGAGAGATACCCACGTCTCTGAGATCCTCAGCTTATGGAGCCATGTCTGCTCCACAAATGACAACCACAGCCTCTGGAATGATGTCCATGCCACAAGTGAAGGCTCCCATCTCTGGAGCAATGTCCATGCCACTAACAAGATCCACAGCCTCTGGAGGGATGTCCATGCCACTGATGAGAGCCCCAGACTCTAGAGTGACATCCACATCACAAATGATGCCCACAGCTTCTGGAGACCTGTGCACACTACCAGTGCGAGCCCCAGCCTCTGGAGGGATGTCCCCACCACTAGTAAGAGCTCCAGCCTCTGGAACTATGTCCACACCACTAAGGAGACCCTCAGCCTGTGAAACTGTGTCCACAGAGTTAATGAGAGCTTCAGCCTCTGGACATATGTCCACTGCACAAACAACAGCCATGGTCTCTGGAGGGATGTCCAAGCCATTAACGAGAGCCCCGGCCTCTGGAACAATGCCCATGCCTTTAATGTCAGCCATGGATTCTGGAGAGATGTCTATGCCGCTAATGGAAACCATGGCCTCTGGAGCAATGTCCACATTGCAAACCAGTGTTGCGAACTCTAGATCTATGTCCTTGCCACAAACAACATACACAGTGTCTGGAGGGATGGCCACAGCGCCAATTAGAGTCTCTGCTTCTGGAGCAATGTCCACATCATTTATGAGACCCTCAATTTCTGGATCGATGCCCACGCCACTACCGAGAGCCACAGCCTCTGGATGTTGCATGGGGATGTCCATGCCACAAATGACAGCCACAAACTCTAGAGGGAGGTCCACACCACTAATGAGGGCCTCAGGCCCCGGAACAATGCCCACACCACAGACAGCCTTTGGAGTGACATCCACTCTGGAAAACAAAACCACAGACTCTGGAGAGGCTTCCATCTCTCACAGTAACATCACAGCCTCTGGATCAAAGCCCACACCACACATGACTACCACAACTCCTGAAACCACGAAACCACCACCAAAGGAAGTGCCATCCTTCGGAATGTTGACCCCGGCACTCTGTTACCTCTTAGAAGAGCAGGAAGCAGCCCGGGGCTCATGCTCTGTGGAGGAAGAGATGGAGATTGATGAGGAGAAGCAAATGAAGGGGTTTTTGGACGATTCAGAGAGAATGGCGTTTCTGGTGTCTCTTCATCTGGGAGCAGCAGAGAGGTGGTTCATCTTGCAGATGGAGGTAGGAGAACCTCTCTCAGATGAAAATAAGTCTTTCCTGAGAAGATCCCAGGGCATATATGACTCCCTATCTGAGATAGACATCCTCAGTGCTGTTCTTTGCCATCCCAAACAGGGCCAAAAGTCAGTCAGGCAGTATGCCACTGACTTCCTGCTGCTGGCCCGACATTTGTCTTGGTCTGATGCCATTCTACGGACCAGATTTCTGGAAGGACTCTCAGAAGCTGTTACCACCAAAATGGGTCGGATCTTCCTGAAGGTGGCTGGCAGCCTAAAGGAGCTGATAGACAGGTCTCTGTACACCGAGTGCCAGCTGGCTGAAGAGAAGGATTCCCCGGGCAACTCAAGCCAGGTTCTGCCAACAGCCTGTAAGCGGAATAATGAGGAGGCCATGGAGAATGAACTGAGCTCTCAGCAGCAGACTGAGGAGGTAATGAGGGGGAAATTCACCGAAGGTTTTTGAGCAGAGAAATGAGGAGGTCACGACAAGGAATACATCCTGCTTCCTTGATAGAATCGGGAAGAGGCAAGGGGGAGGCATGGAGCTCCTAGACCATTAAACCCTAAGCTGGAGTTTCATCAAGTGAGCATGGCTCTGCAGTTATTTTGGGTATATTAACTACTTTGAGGAACAATGTCCTGCCCAAGTTACTGAGGACGTGGGATAGTTGAAGTACGAATTCTTCTCATTATGAGGGAACTGGCGGGGCTCAGTTCCAATTCTCCCCTTGTTCCAAGTCCAATTCTAATAAACGCGTCTTTTGGGAGCTGGGGCCCATCTACAGCAACAGGTGTTGTGGAGTCAGGTCACTAAGGAATTAGAATAGCCTACTCCTTGGTCACACTGTATGCAAGTCAGACAAATTAGCAAAGTGCCTTGATCTGCTAGGTTACAGAACTTATCCAGGCAGAACACCCCTTGTCATAGTAAGTGTGGCTCTTACCTCTGTTGTCTTTTTCTCTTTCCCAGCACCAGCATGTTCCCAAACGCTGTTTCTACCTGAAAGAGCATGGAGACCCCCAAGAACGTCTTCATGACCACCTTGGACAGAGCACAGGCCATCATCAGAAGGCCCATACCAACAAGTAAAACTCCATGGAATCTTCTCCTGTGATGTCTGACTCGACTGCTAACTGGAGGACTGGTTCCTGGACCCATTCCATTCAACTACATCATAAACCTTGTTGCCTTCACCCTTCAGCCTCCCGCTCCAGGCACATCCCACCTTACCTCTCACTTGGCTGATCTGACCTTCTCTTTCACCCACATGCCTATGACCTGCCCTGACAATCAGAGTGTGGACCACAAGAGTGTATGGTGTATGAGGTTTTGAACTCCCATCACCACCGAGGCCAGTACTAGTTCTTGGTCCAGGGAGAAGTCTAGGCAGGATAAATCATATCTTACCTCAAAACCCCTTAGTGTATCTTGCCATGTGTCAACAGGCAAACTTGAGGAAGCCCTGGTTCTATTTCACCTGGCAGGGGAGCCTATAAGGAGAGCGATGCCCACTCCTATACCACCCTTGTAACCCAGTAGACTTGCCCTGTATGCCCCAACTCATAGCACCTAAAATGGGTCTCCAGGGTCCTTGCCCTCTTTATAGTATCCATCCTGAACCATTCGTTTTGACCCGTAATAATAATTATAGTGATAGTGTGATGGCTACCAGTTATTGATAATGTATCTATCATGTGACAGGCATTGGGCTAAACTCTTGACAAACACCATCTCACTACATTCTTACAGTAATACAACTTGTTCTTGTGTTGTCAGCTTCTGACCTCTTGATCTGTTGTTTATGGCCTTTGTCGTGTCCCTCAGTGCGCGTTCTCCAGCTCTGACCTCTGGGTGACCCCCTCAGTTGTTGATTGCTCTCACTCCTCTTGGCTGTTGTGCTTCATGGCCAGCACTCTTGATGAGGGTCTTGGTCTATAAACAGGCATAGATAGTTAGAACATAATGTGAGCAGTGTTTGCCTTCAGGTGGTGGGGTTATGGGTAGTTTTTATTTTCTTCTTTCTACTTCTCTATACTTTTCAGATTCTCTACAGTAAGCATGTATTACATTTGTAATTATAAAAGTAAATAAACTTCATTTATGAAAAAAGAGTTCATTGTGGCTCCTAGAATTTGATTTACTGTGTCCTTTATTCCACCAATATTAGTTATGTAACTTATGTCAGCTACTGTTTGGGGGACAGACAGATAAGAATCCTGCTGATATGAACATTCCATTCCAATGCAGTGGGGAGAACAAGAACACACTGAACTTAGATTGGAATTGTGAAGGCTGTGAAGAGAAGAAATCAGGACAATGGGGAATTTGATGCAAATAGGACCAATTTATGTATTCAATAGTAGTCCATATAATTGAGTTACTCAATAATCTTTCAACAACAGTAGGAGAGACATGAGTAGAAACTTATTTTAGATAGTTAAATTGGCAACAGTTTGGAGACAGGATGGAGGAAGGGATCAGAGAGCAGCTGAGCCCTCTACTTCAATAGTTCACGTAACTGACTGGCTGGGTGACTTAATCTAGGGTGGTGGCAGCAGAGATGGTAATTCATGGACAGAGACCTAACCTTCTCTGAGGACTGAAGTCCACTGCTCCAGGACTCAAGTCCACTGCTCCATTACCCTTAACTTTGGGTCTGATTTCAGGAAGAGGAAAATGATACTCAGGAAAGACAGATTGGCAGACAAATTGGCAGCCCCTTGATACTGTACATAAGAATCTGGCCGTGTGGGTTGCCTGCAGCTGCCTCAATCACCAATGCTTTTGCCTCAGGATAAAGAAGGTGCGATAAGTCAGGAAATACGAATTCCAGAGAGATGGCTGGCCCCTGGCGACCCAGCTTTCCCCCTCTTCTCTGGGTCTGTTGGCTCACACCTAGCCCAGTCCAAGACCAAGTGGAGTTTGGACGTCCTTTTTCTGCCAGGATTGCTCTTAGCTAGGAAAAGCACTGTCGAGTTTTCTCTCTGCTGAAAAAGAAATGGATAATATAGAATTCGCAACTTATGCCTGGAAAATGTATACAGAAAGGACAATGTCCTAAAAATGAACCTGATTTTCTTATAGCCATGCTAATGGAGAAGGATGGCAATTCTTTTATTTATTTTTCTCCCTAGCCATTCTTCTTCTTATTGTTTTTGCTGTCCTCTCCTTCAAGCTAACATCACTAGAGATAAATGGAACAAATGAAGCCCAATCGTACCCTGCCAGAGCTCAGTCCCTGTTCTTCTACCCATCCTAAAGGTTTTATTTAGAAATGTTTCAAGAGTTCCTCAGTATCTACATGGAGCTGGGCTACTATAGGCCCAAGTACTTGACACCATTTCATCTGTTATAAAATGGGGTTTCAAGTTTCTCCAGGCCTCACTGGTCCATGGGTAAAAATAATGTCCCATAAGCAGGAAAATCTTGGATGTGATGGACCACTGTCACCACCTGTGTTACAGGATCTCAATCCCTTGAAGGTTTCCCCCAATTATTTGTGGCAGATTTCAGAAGTTTCACATGCTCTGAGACAGTCGTCTCCTGTTGTTCTTTGACTCCTACCCTGTCCCATGGGAGTCAGCTGCCCACATTGCCACTTGAGGGGAGCCACTACACCCCACCCAGATACTGGCAGGTGCTTCTGGCTGTGAGAACACAGAAAACCCTCCTCAGAGGAGGCGTGGATTCTGGAGTGCTCACAGCTGCACACCTGAGTGGAGCCTAAGTGGTGCTGCCTTCTCTTTGGTAGCCTTGGCTGACGGAACTGATGGCTCCCCCAGAAGGGTGGAAATGCCTCTTGGAATTCTGTGCCACACATTATCACCTGGACACCAAAAAACACTGCTTCTACCACGCGTCTCAGTGAGGCCTGCATAAGAGAAACAGCTTCAGCTTCTACCTGCAGCAACATCTCCCTACCCTTGCTCAAACGTTCAGACTTGGTTCCTGTGCCAAGAACAAAGGCCCTCAGGTCCTCTATCCAGACTCATGCTTCAGTCCCCATTTCTGTGTTCTTCTACCTGATCTCTACTCCTGCTGAGTAGAGACTCACCCAAGGTGCTGTAAATCCAGATTTCTTCCAAATCACTTTGTTCCAGGTGATGAAATGCCAGGAACCCTCTCCACACAACCAATCTTTGGGGCACAGCGGGAGACCAAATGTCAACCTTTCCTCTTCCTTCATCCTTCTGCCATCCTGTCACCCACCAACCTTGTCTCTGTTTCTGCTCCTCAGGGAACAGCATAGAGAACTTTCTCTTAAAGACCACTATTCCCATACAAGTACAGGTTCAGGCTTAGGCTGCTGCTGAATGATGAATGCCTCAGACAGTTTCCAGTCATTTCTGAGTTTCACTTTGGGCTCAGCCAGGCTCAGTCCACTGGACTACTGGACTACACTGGACTACTTTGATCAGATCAAATGAGGGACCCTTCCCCTCCGTTTCTTCCAATACACCATTGCTTCAGACATTGAGGCACTTTCAACCTCATTCTCCAATCAGAATATTACAGATAAAATAACTCATGCTATAGAGAGACTAGCCCCCCTACGGATTGTGTGTTTTCTTCCTCCTCACATGGTCTGAAAGCAACTTGAACAATTGTGGGATGGGGAAGCAAGCTGCTAGATCTCTTATGACCAAAGGGAAGATTTATAGATACTGTAGTAGTTTGAAATGACACTGGATGGGGAGACTTTTCTTTTTCTGTCTTTTTTTTTTTTTAAATTTTTAAATTTTTTTAAACAAAATCTTGCTCTGCTGCCCAGGCTGGAGTGCAGTGGTGCAATGTCAGCTCATGGCAACCTCTGCCTCGTGAGTTCAAGTGATTCTGGTGCCTCAGCCTCCCGAGTAGCTGGGATTACAGGTGCCTGCCACCATGCCTGGCTAAGTTTTGTTTTTAGTAGAGACAGGGTTTTGCCATGTTGACAAGGCTGGTCTCGAACTCCTGACCTCCAGTGATGTGTCCGCCTTGGTCTCCTGAAGTGCTGGGATTACAGATGTGAGCTACCACGCCCATCCAAGACTTGACTTTGAGTACTTCTGTCTCTCCCTCTAACAAGCTGGATAGTTTTAAACAGGCTGGACACTGTATCTCTTGAGACTTCAGTTTCCTCTTCTCTAAAATAGGAGTAATAATTGTTCTGCAAACCTCGCAGCATTGTGGGGTAAAGATTTGTGATAGTGCTTGGAAAAATCAAACGCAAGACATACAAATGTAAGAGCTTGTTATTGTCTGTTGAGGGGGATCAGACTATGCCACTCCCAAATGTGTCACTTTAGCATTGTGATTATTTTGAGCTGAGGGCAATTAAGAAGTGCAATTAAGGAGTAGCAAATGCAGAAAGAGTTCTTTGCACCCCCATATGCGTTAAAGTAGGATGTAAATTTCCCTTTGTTTCTCCTCTCCTCTCCTGTACCATGAAAAAACAACCATCATCACTAGAGACAGAAAGTCAGCACGAACATAGGTCTGTATAAACAAACTTTTCTAAAACAACCTGTATCTTCTATTAGTTTCATATATATATAATATATAATACATATATTATGTATTATATGTATTTTATATTATATATAGTTTTTGAGGGTACAAGTGGTTTTTGGTTACATGGATGGATTGTATAGTGATGAAGACTGAGATTTTAATGCACCTGTCACCCAAGACACTCATATTTACATTCCCACAATTTACTTCTCCTAGAAGCCCAAACCTCTTTTCCTTTGTCTTGTCACTTCTCCATAAATTATCACTCTTTGTTAAAATGGCATATAAGCCTCCAGATCTTACCACTTCTTTGCATCTTCAGTTCTTTTCTCTGAAAGCCCCTGCGCATGTAACAATGAAATATTAATATCAAACAAAATTTGCATTTCTTTCCTCTTGTTAAAATCTGTCTTTTATTAGTGTGATTTTCAGGTCCCAATTACAGAACTAAGAAGACAGAGGAAAAGAATGTTTCCTCTCTTACATTTGCTTGGCCATGAGGGTGTTGGGAAGTGCATGGGTTAGGATAGGACTAGTTGGGACATATTCAGAATCCAATCTCTTGAGGGGTTCTATTTAAACTGTGAGGGCAGGTTTAAAAGTAAATCCAACACAGAAAACTGGCAAAAGCCACAGTTTAATATTAGCACCTATGGAGCACTTAACTATTGAGCACTTAACACAGGCTCAAGTGCTGGACTAATTAAATTATCTAGATTATCTCATGTAATCTTTACAACAAGCCTGAGAAGGGGATGGTCTCGTTAATCCTATTTTACAGACCAGAAATCTGAGTCACAGAAAGGCTAAGTAACTGGCCCAAGGCTACAGAGCTAAGAGGCAAAGAGCTGGGATTTGAGCACGTGCAATCTGACCCTAGAGCCTACACATGCAATGCTCCACTGTATGTACAGCTTCGTTATTCAGAGCCAGATGGCTCCTGTGAGCATTCACCCTCTTCTCCTGAACAAATTTGCCACTGAACAGCAATCGATATTTGAAGTTCATAAAGTTGGAGGTCTGAGCAAAAATGGCCCTGCTTTTCTCTTTCTCTGTCTTAGATCCAGATGTGAATCTTCCTGGAGGTATTTGGGGGAATGTCTTCAATATTCAAGGAAAAGAATCAAGAGTTGCAGAATTCTATTGAGCTCAAGAGATTCTGCCAGGGATCTCACTGTAGCCTCAGAGTGCAGTAGCCTCTGTTCTGAGCTCTGGCCTAAGAAGGAGGATAAGATTCTTTCCTAAACATCTTCCCTTTGAGCAGATACACATCTTGGACCCAGATTCTGTGTGGAAGGGTATAGGATTCTGAAGGTGGAAGGCATTTTCATGGTTACACCAATAACTGACACTTCTTTCTCATCACTTATTTCTCCCTCCTTTTCACTTCTCCCTCAGGAAAGGGGAAATGTGGGTAAGGAAGAAATATGATTAGTCCTTTAGATACTCCATATCGCTGCCTTCCAACAGCACCCCCCTCCCACGGAAGGTCAACCTAGTTTTAACATTGAGGGGGAACACACACACTAAAAAGGCACCAGACGTTTCTGGTTTTGGCAACTTGGTAGAGATAACCTAGAGTGGTTTTTCCCATTGGAGACTCAGAGAAATGTTGGGTGAAGTGTGAGAAAAAACTCACAACTGAGCCTGACATAAAGAAGGAACATCCCCAGGGACAACAAACAACGAGGGATCTTAACAACAGAACAATAAGCTGTTGAGCTCTCTAAGGCTTGTGTAGTCGAGTGAGAAGAGATCTAGGCTAACTACATACAGTGTTTGAGGAGCAAAACTCTGGACCTCTAAATTCCATACACTCTGCTCTGCTCAACTATCATGCAAGAAAAAGAATGAAACAAAAACATTTTCTGACAAAATTGAGACAATTCGCCATTCTTAAAAAACGTGCTGTACGTTGAACTAGGCTGGGCCTGGGAAAGCTGACAAAATTTTAAAAAAAGAAGCCCCTGCCCTTTGACAAACTTTGCTGAAAATTTCACTGGTTTAAGCACTGATGTGTAAGTGGATATTAAACAGACTGACCCTTGTTTTCCCACAATTTCCTCTAATAGCTTTTTAAAAATTTATTATATTTTGGTAACAGCTTTATTAAGACATAACTCACATTCCATATACGTCACCCATTTAAAATGTGTAGTTCAGGCTGAGTGGAGTGGTTCGCACCTGTAATCTCAGCACTTTGGGAGGCCTAGTAGGGAGGATCACTTGAGGCGAGAAGTTTGAGACAAGCCCAGGCAACATAGTGAGATCCTGTCTCTAGAAAACAAAATTTAAATTAGCCAAGTGTGGTGGCACATGCCTGTAGTCCTAGCTACTTGGGAGGCTGAGGCAGGAAGATTGCTTGAGACCAAGAGTTTGAGGCTGCAGTGAACTATCACTGCACCACTGTACTCCAGCCTGGGTAACAGAGTGATACCCTATCTCTAAGAAAATAAATAAATAAAAAGTAAAGTGTATAGTTCAATGTTTTTTGGTGTATGCACATAGTTGCATGACCATCAACATAATCTAATTTCAGAACATTTTCATCACCCCAAAAAGCAATGCTATACTTTTAACAGTGACTTCTCATTCTCCCCACTCTCCTCAGCCCCTGGAAGCCACTAATCTATTTTCTGTCTCTATAGATTTACTTATTCTGCATATTTCATATAAATGGAATCATATTTCATGTGATCTTTTGTGATTGGCTTCTTTCACTTAGCATAGTGTTTTCAAGGTTCATCTGTATTGTAGCACATATCATCAGTTCATTCCTTTTTCTAGCTAAATAATATGTCCTTGTATGTATATACCACATTTGTGTATATGTTACTCAGTTGGTGGACATTTGGCTGTTTGTACCTTTTGGCTGTTATGAATGTTGCTGCTAGGAACATTCGTGTACAAGTTTTTGTGTGAACATATGTTTTAATTTCTGTTGGGTAGATATCTAGGAGTAGAATTGCTGGAGCATATGATAACTTTATATTTCATCTTCCACTCTGAGAGGGAAGGGAGGAAGAGGAAGAAGGAAGAGAGGGGAAGACGGGAGTTGGGAGAATAATAAAATGACTTAAAAATCTGGGTTCCAAATTCCAACTGTGCCAGTGACAACCTGTGTCACTTTGCGGGACGTTACTTGACCGTTCTGGGCCTCAGTTATCTCATCTTTACCATTGTTTGACTCTCATTTGGGAGCCAGACCAGGTGATAATTCCCTTCCCCTTTGGACATGCATCAGGTGTAGGAAGGTGTCTAAGTGGCCTGGGGAGCAGATTGCTGGGGGAAGCCCACGCTGAGCCATTGCTAGAGGGCAGCATTGTTTCAGTAATTATTCTAATAATGCTGTCTGGGGTGTGACTGGCTCAGAATTCTTTAATTTAAAAATATGGTTTCTACCTCTTCCATAAGTGGCATTCTTACAAAGGGCAGGTAATTTCTGAAAAACTGTAGAGAAACCGGAAGAAGAGTGCTTCTGGCCCCCTGCAGATTTCATTTTCCGTTAACAAATTTAAGGTGGAAAAATAAAGATTTTATACTTTTATTTCTAATCAAACCTGTTTGATTTTGGTCTCCTTTGGATACAGTTGCACAAATATATTTTCCTCTTGGAAATTTCCACCAGCATCACCAGGGAAATGCTCGGGTTCACTGGAAATCTCTTCCAGAGTTTGCTTCACAGGTTCAGTGACAAAATTTCTTATCAGGGCATTTATTATTTTCAGGCTCTTCCTTTCTTGGCTTATATTTATTACAGTTCAATAACGGAATATTTAGGAAATTGGTTTGTTATAAATAATTATCCAGGCCAGGTGCGGTGACTCATGCCTGTAATTCTAGAATTTTGGGATGCCGAGGCAGGTTGACCACTTGAGGTCAGGATTTCAAGACCAGCCTGGCCAATATGGTGAAACCTTGTCTGTACGAAACATGCAAAACGTAGATGGGTGTGGTAGCACATGCTTGTAATTCCAGTTACTTGGGAGACTGAGGCAGGAGAATGGCTTGAACCTGGGAGGCGGAGGTTGCAGTGAGCTGAGATCACACCACTGCACTCCAGCCTGGGCAACAGAGGGAGACTCTGTCTCAAAAAAAAAAAAAAAAATAATAATAATAATTATTATTTCAGAGGTTCCCAATTAAATCTTTTGATTACTTGCCGTATTTTACAGTCCATAAGTTTCTGTATGGCCACAAAAACTGTTCAAACCATGTATTTCTAGCTCTGTCTCCTTTGGCTATTGCAGATTCTTCAGTCACCCTCTGAAGTCATGCTCCCTCAACCTCAGTATGCACACATACTATTTCTAGGAGAGGCAGGGGTTGCCTCACATGTAATGTGCTCTTAATGACAGGTCTATCACCATTCATCAAGGGAAAGAAGAAAATATACACATTGCAACTATAAGCAGGGGGGCAGATACATTTTCACTTAACATGTACTCCAGTTACTTGGTAGTGGTAGAGCATTGTTCAGAAGGATTCTCAGGTCACATTTACTATCCATAAGAAAGTGCAAGCAAGCAATTAATTACTAATGTCTGCTAAGAACAAGGGTGTGGGTGTATAAATTTTAAAAATTGCCATCCTTAAGGTAAAGTCATGCAAGTAGTTTTAATTTATTATTAATAGTGATAATAATAAATAATATATATTAAAAAAGTAGGATATTATTTTTGAAAACCTGGGATACCTCATAGAATATCCAGGCAATGACTGCTCCTGGGGGTGGGGAGTGTACAGCTGATCCTCAAGAACTCCTAGAATCAGGCAATTGAATGCCAACAGCATTCTTGTGTTTTCTTCCTGCTTCGCATCTCTGCATCTCTCTGAACATCGACATCTTTTCATTCTGTAGGTTGACTTTCTCCACATGGTGGACCATTTAGGCCTCTAGTCCTACACGAATATGGCAACCACTAGTCACATGTGTATATTGAGCACTTGAAATGTGACTAGTTCAAATTGAGATACACTGATTATAAGTGGAAAGCATTCGATGGATTTTGAAGGTAGAAAAACAAAGAATGCAAAAAATCTCATTAATTAAGAGAACATTGATTGCATGTTAAGGTGATAACATATTGGATGTACTGTGCTAAATAAAATATGTTATTAAAATTAACTTCACATGTTTCTTTTTGAATGTGGCAATTAGAAAATTTAAAATTACATACTTGGCTCACATTATGTTTCTATTGGACAGCGCAGCTCTACAATGTTACAACTTATAGCTACTTGGGGAGTGATTGATTGAGTTCTCTGGGACCACAGTACAAAAAGTGAGCAAAACGGGCCTTACTGGTGAAGTTGAGCCAAACGTTCACTCCTTAGAGCATTTCTTTATGGCCCAAGGGAGAGGGTCATGTGGGAACATCGCAGCTCCTGCTGGGACAGAAAATTGGAGTGGGCAGAGAGACAATTCCCAGAAGAATAGAGGAGGCTGCTGGGTGGATAAAGCAAGACGTATCCTCTAATTCAGAATCATTCTAAATGCCTTTTTTTTAACGCTTCAGCTCCCACAGCCAATGATAAAAAAAGTTCCATTGATTTTACCTCCACCCACTTTTCTTTGTCCTTAATATATCCACTACTCTGTTAGTTCAGTCACTGTCATCTCAGTCATTTGCAATCATTGGCAGGTGACATTAAAATAAGCATATGACAACCAAATGACTGTTTCTTCCTTCAAGATAGGCATTTGGGAAGGCATATACCCATTTGCAAGCAAGATAGTTTGAATTATGTCCAGGTTCTGCCACTCATAATGCATATGACCAGAGTTAAGTCATGTAGTTTTTCTGGTACTCAGTGTGCACATCTCTAAATTGAGAACAGTATGAACCCTACTTACCAGGGTCATTGATGATACCCATGGAAAAATTATTGTGAGAATCCTTTAATATGCAAAGTACTATTTTACAGATTGGATTAAAATGCAAAAAACAGCTGTGCAATGCCTCCTTTAGAACTGCCTTTGTTGCCAAGACACATTCACCCAATACCCTCAGCAGATCTTCTTGCTTTGAAGGTAGATTTGATTTTGGAAATGTTCAGAAATCTTTAAGAATCAAGTCTAGTGAATGATGTATGCTCAAGCTGAGTAATACTAAGTGTGGTTAAAAACAAGAGGTATGAATGTAAAGCAATGGCGCTGGTTTTATTCTCTCCCCAAGAGAAGTCCAGACTTGTTTATTACAGTGGCATTCATTGGTAGACTAAGTGGATAATTGCTAAAAGCAGTTTGACTATTGGGGAATCCAACTTCTACAATATCATTTTATGCTTTAAAAAATTCTTTCAAAAATTATTTCTCTTGAACATCACCAACAACCCCGTAGATAAAGTATGTCCTATTCCCAATTTAGAGATGTGAAAACAGAACCAGAAATGACAAATAGTTCTGATGACAAAGCTGACAGAGGTGAAGCCTGGATGTGCTTAGACCATTTGGCTCTGAGCCTGATTTTCCTGTTGGACATGCTGTCTTACTGGCATCTCCATTTCTACACATGTAAATCGTAATTATTATAATAATAAAGATAAAACAAAAGTACAGAGAAGCGAAGTGATTTGTCCAAGGTCACAGCTGGTAAAGTGTTAGAGCTTAGATTTGGATGCAGAAACTACTCTCAGTCTGCCTGCTGACCTAGGCATTTCCTGAAGCATTCAATTTCTTTCACAATCAAATCTTCCTTTTTTTCTTTTTCTCTTTGTATAACAGTTTTATTGAGATATAGTTGACATATCACATAATCCACTCATTTGCAATGAACAATTCAATGGTTTTTAGTATATTCACAGAGTTGTGCACAATCAATTTTGGAATGTTTTTATCATCCCCACAAAAGAAGGCCTGTACCCATTAGCAATCACTCCCCATTCCCCACCACCTCCCTAGCCTCCTGAAACCACTAATCTACCTTCTTGCCTGTATAGATTTGCCTATTATGGACATTACATACAAATGACATCATACTTTTAGGGCTGGCTTCTTTTACTGAGCATTTTCTTCAATATCTGTCCATGTTGTAGCATGTATCAGTACTTTTTTTTTTACTTTTTAGAAAAAAAATTTAAATTATAATTTAAGTCCTGAGATACATGTGCAGAAAGTGCAGGTTTGTTACATAGGTATAAACGTGTCATGGTGGTTTGCTGCACTCATCAACCTGTCATCTACATTAGGTCTTTCTCCTAATGCTATCCTTCCCCTAGCCTCCCAACTCCCGACAGGCAATGTGTGTGTGATGTTCCCCTCCCTGTGTCCATGTGTTCTCATTGTTCAACTCCCACTTATGAGTGAGAACATGGTGTGTTTTGTTTTCTGTTCTTGTGTTAGTTTGCTGAGAATGATGGTTTCCAGTTTCATCCATGTCCCTGCAAAAGACATGAACTCATCCTTTTTTTTATGGCTGCATAGTATTCCATGGTGTATATGTGTCACATTTTCTTTATCCAGTCTATCATTGATGGGCATTTGGATTGGTTCCAAGTCTTTGCTATTGTGAACTGTGCTGCAGTAAACATAAGTGTGCATGTGTCTTTACAGTAGAATGATTTATAATCCTTTGGGTATATACCCAGTAATGGGATTGCTGGGTCAAATGGTATTTCTGGTTCTAGATCCTTGAAGAATCGCCACACTGTCTTCCACAATGGTTGAACTAATTTATACTCTCACCAACAGTGTAAAGCATTCCTATTTCTCCACATCCTCTCCAGCACCTGTTGTTTCCTGACTTTGTAGTGATCGCCATTCTAACTGTTGCAAGATGGTATCTCACTGTGGTTTTGATTTGCATTTCTCTAACGACCAGTGATGATGAGCATTATTTCACCTGTCTGTTGGCTGCATAAATGTCTTCTTTTGAAAAGTGTCTGTTCATACCCTTTGCCCACTTTTTGATGGAGTTGTTTGTTTTTTCTTGTAAATTTGTTTAAGTTCTTTGTAGATTCAGGATACTAGCCCTTTGTCAGATGGATAGATTGCAAACATTTTCTCCCATTCTATAGGTTGCCTGTTCACACTGATGAGAGTTTCTTTGGCTGTGCAGAAGTTCTTTAGTTTAATTAGATCTCATTTGTTGATTCTGGCTTTTGTTGCCATTGCTTTAGGTCTTTTAGTCATGATGTCTTTGCCCATGCCTATGTCTTGAGTGGTATTGCCTAGGTTTTCTTCTAGGGTTTTTATGGTTTTAGGTCTTACGTTTAAGTCTTTAATCCATCTTGAGTTAATTTTTGTATAAGGTGTAAGGAAGGGTCCAGTTTCAGTTTTATGCATATGGCTAGCCAGTTTTCCCAACACCATTTATTAAATAGGGAATCCTTTCCTTCCCTATTTCTTGTTTTTGTCAGGTTTGTCAAAGATCAGATGGTTGTAGACATGTGGTGTTATTTGAGGCCTCTGTTCTGCTCCATTGGTCTATATATCTGTTTTGGTACCAGTACCATGCTGTTTTGGTTACTGTAGCCTTGTAGTATAGTTTGAAGTCAGGTAGCATGATGCCTCCAGCTTTGTTCTTTTTGCTTATGATTATCTTGGCGATATGGGCTCTTTTTTGGTTCCATATGAAATTTAAAGTAGTTTATTCTGATTCTGTGAAAAAAGTCAATGGTAGCTTGATGGAAATAGCATATAATCTACAAATTAATTTAGGCAATATGGCCATTTTCACTATATTGATTACTCCTATCCATGAGCATGGAATGATTTTCTATTTGTTTGTGTTCTCTCTTATTTCCTTGAGCAGTGGTTTGCAGTTCTCCTTGATGAGGTCCTTCACATCCCTTGCAAGTTGTATTCCTAGGTATTTTATTCTTTTTGTAGCAATTGTGAATGGGAGTTCACTCATGATTTGGATTTCTGTTTGTCTACTACTAGGGTATAGGAATGCTTGTGATTTTTGCACGTTGATTTTGTATCCTGAGACTTTGCTGAAGTTGCTTATCAGCTAAAAGAGATTTTCATCTGAGACAGTGGGGTTTTCTAAATATACAATCATGTCATTTGCAAAGAAAGACAATTTGACTTCCTCTCTTCCTATTTGAATGTGCTTTATTTCTTTCTCTTGCCTGACTGCCCTGGCCAGAACTCCTATGTTGAGTAGGAGTGGTGAGAGAGGGCATCCTTGTCTTGTGCAGGTTTTTCAAAGTGAATGCTTCCAGCTTTTGCCCATTCAGTATGATATTGGCTGTGGGTTTGTCATAAATAGCTCTTATTATTTTGAGATACGTTCCATGAATACCTAGTTTATTGAAAGTTTTTAGCATGAAAGGGCGTTGAATTTTATCAAAGGCCTTTTCTGCAGCTATTCAGATAATCATGTGGTTCTTGTCATTGGTTCTGTTTATGTGATGGATTACGTTTATTAATTTATGTATGTTGAAACAGCCTTGGCTCCCAGGGATAAAGCCAATTTGATTGTGGTGGATAAGCTTTTTGATGTCCTGCTGGATTCGGTTTGCCAGTATTTTATTGAGGATTTTTGTATCAACGTTCATTGGGGATATTGGCCTGCAGACTGGAGCTATTCTTATTCAGCCATCTTGCCAGCCACTCCAGACTTCTTTTTTTATTGCCAAATAGCATTCCATCATATATTGCATGCCACATTTATATATTTATTCACCAGTTGATGTTTTGGTTAGTTAACAAGATTTTATTGCTTACTTACAGTGTGCTAGCATAAGAGGTAAGCAATAGGGGTGTAAAGATAAATAAGACCTTCCCTTTGAGAGATGCAAGCATAGTGTAGACTTCTACAGCTTGGAGCTCAGTAGCTTTCTTTTTTTATTTTTAAAGTTTTAAAAAATTTCAATAGGTTTTTGTGGAACAGGTGGTGTTTGGTTACATGAATAAATTCTTCAGTGGTGATTTCTGAGATTTTGGTGCACCCATCACCTGATCAGTGTACACTGTACCCAATGTATAGTCTTTTACCCCTTACCCTGCCACTCTTTCTCCTGAGTCTCCAAAGTCCACTGTATCATTCTTATGCCTTGTGTCCTCATAGCTTAGCTCCCACTTATGAGTGAGAACATACGATGTTTGGTTTTACATTCTGAGTTACTTCACTTAGAATAATAGTCTCCAATTCCATCCAGGTTGCTGTGAATGCCATTATTTCATTCCTTTTATGGCTGAGTGGTATTCCACGGGATATATACATATACATATATATACATATATACATACTGACTATCATCATATATACATATGTATATATATACGTATATATATACATATATATATATTGAAACAGCCTTGGCTGTTTGTATATGTATATCATATATACATATATATACACATATGTATGTATATGTATATGTATATATCACATTTTCTTTATCCACTTGTTGATCAATGAGCATTTGGGCTGGTTCCATATTTTTGCAATTGCAAATTGTGCTGCTATAAACGTGTGTGAAAATATCTTTTTCGTATAATTACTTCTTTTCCTCTGAGTAGATACCTATTGGTGAGATTGCTGGATCAAACGGTAGATCTACTTTTATTTCTTTAAGGAATCTCCACACAGTTTGCCATAGTGATTGTACTAGTTTACATTCCCACCAACAGTGTAAAAGTGTTCCCTTTTCACCACATCCATGCCAAAATCTATTATGTTTTATTTTTTTTGATTATGGCCATTCTTGTAGGAGTACGGTGGTATCTCATTGTGGTTTTGATTTGCATTTCCCTGATCATTAGTGCTGTTGTGAGTCTCCACACGCTGCTCTGTCCATCTGAGTGGGAGTTGCAAGTTAGCCCTGCCTCCTATCCAACATTTTTCAGAGCTCATTAGGTTTAGAAAAGTGCTCTCCTTTTATGGATTCTCACTGGAACAGGATTTACATCAGATAACACTCCTAAAAAAAGGACTTTCACAATCAAATATTTCTAACACCTGCCTATCTACTAGCCCTTGTCATAAAACCAAAGTCCTCTGTGCCCTTGTATTAGTCTGTTTTCACACTGCTATAAAGGACTGCCAGAGATTGGATAATTTATGAAGGAATGAGGTTTAATTGACTCACAGTTCTGCCTGGCTTGGGAAGCCTCAGGAAACTTACAATCATAGTGGAAAGGGAAGCAGGCACCTTCTTCACAGGGTGGCAGGAGAGAGTCAAGTGAGCAGAGGAGGAACTTGCCAAACACTTATAAAATCATCAGATCTCATGAGAACATACTGACTATCATCTGAACAGCATGAGGGAAACCACTCCCATGAATCAATCACCTCCCACCAGGCTCCTCCTTAAACTCCTAGGGATTACAATTTGAGATGAGTTTTGGGTGGGAACACAAAGCCAAACCATATCAGTCCTCTATGTCAGTCCTCATTCTACTGACACAGCTCTCTCTGACGACCTCTTAGATAGTAAATCTGGTGACACACACAACTGCTTGTATGCACACATCCATAGTCTCATTTTAGAGTGGGGATTCAGAATCTGTATTAGAGATCTATAACTTCTGCCACAAATGAACCTGAAAGTTTCAGTTGCTTAACACAATAGAATTTTACTTCTCACTCATGTAATAATCCAGTGTTGGTGTTCTTGATTCGTGGGTAGCTTTCTCCATAAAGTGTTTCAGGAAACACTGGCTCCTTCCATGCTGCGCCTTGACTCTACAGTAGGGCCTCAGATTCTATTTCATTAGTGAAAACTAGTCACATGGCCTCATCTAGATGCAAGAACAGGAAAATGTAGTTTTTTTCTGGGCAGCCACTTCCCTGTAACAATTGTACTCTAAGGAAGGGAGAGTACAAATTTTGGTGGACTACTATCTTTCTCTTATCAGGAACGCTCAGAAATGTTGCAAGTTTACACAGCTGTTAAGTGGGGGAGAATAGATTTAAAAACAGGTCTGTCTAAATTCACAAGTTGTTTTCTTAATTACTATGCCTTCTTATAAAAAGGTAGTTCTCTTCTAATTTTTAAAAGAAAAATATTTCCTTCTTTAAAACAAATTGAAACTCAGCTAATCTATCTCATGGCCTCCAACTAGACATTTCAAGGTAGAAGTACTGGGAAAGCTGTGTTCTAGCAATGCCCTTGCTCCGGACTTCATTTTTGTATATGTGGTTCATAGTCAGGAATTCTGACATGACTGTAATGATGTTCAGAGTTCTCTTTTGCAGTTTTGATTTCCATCTTCCTTTTCCAACTGATTCTGTCCTTACATTTCTACATTATACTCTATTAGTTGTTCTGAGTATTTTTCCCAACTTTTAGGAAATGAATTTATACTTTGTTTTCACATATACTCCAACAGGTTTGGTGGGGGAAAATAAACAAACGGCAGTTCAATGTGTTCAAGTAGTTGGATATTTTTAAAAGCCAATAATTCAATGTAAACAACTGCTTAATTGCAAAATTATTAGCTAGTGGTTTAAAATTCTAAAATCAGTTATTTGATTTACCACCACCACCTTCTTTCCTCGGAAATGCTTTGGGACTCCACAACTTCAGATGTGGCCAAAACAGGTATTTGTATTTCCATGTATCTGCGCTCTCTGACAAAATTCTCCTTCCTTTACTCACCTCAATTCAAATACTTTTTTCCTCAGAATCCTGATTAGAAAATTCACTGGATACATTAAAATAATTGAGATACATGATCTTTGATAAAAACACTTGACCCTATGAGGAACTCCTGGTGATGGCTACAGAAAAAGTTGTAGATGTTATTTAGGGAAGGAATCCAAGTATTAACCAGACCCAGATCTCAACTCTTCTCATGGCCTTGACTCAAGCTTTTAATTTCCCTCTGGAGAGAAGACCGTTAACCTCTTAGCCAACACTTTGGGAAGGACCAAAAAGATCAACCTTATATAGCAAGAAGTCCCATTCTGAGTTTAAATTGTGCCTGTGTTTGGGACTTAGATGTATCCTTGCATGCAACTCTACCTGCATGAGCGACTGAGAAGCATCCGGGAAAGAATTTATTCTAACTGGACAGGAACGAGGTTGGCAGGCTCTAATTACACAGCCTTAGTTGGGGAGAGAAGGATCAATCTGGAAAACACTGTTTTATGTCACTTAGATGTGTTTGTAACTCATCCCTCCTTTGACAGAGTGTAAATAAAATGAGAGACTCATTCCTTTCATTTCGCCACAGAACTCCATGAAGCTTTGATGCCTTGAGGACTCCAAGTGGCAGCCCATGGAAACAGAAGCAGTACCTAGCAGAGGTGACAGTGGCCAGCAAATACAGGGGTACCCAGCAAAACCCTGTTATGGAGGCAATGGAGTTGAATCTCAGAATGGCAAAGTGAGTTGTGAACTATGAAGAATAAACCACATTTTGCTGACTCTGGTCTCTAAAACCTGAAAAGGTTTTTCTGAGTGTTCTGGAGGATGCCTCATAGGTATGCATGAAGAATACAGTCAGAAACCATTTGGTATCTGCCATTTTTCCCTTTAGCACTCTAGCAGGCTTTTGCAGACATTACCCCAGCCCAAATTCTGAAATGAGAATACAATTAGGTGCTCAGACAGAAGCAGAGGTCATTCACTAGCATTTGAATTAGCATCAGGGTTTCTAGACCCTAATTAAAATGGCCACATTCTCAGGATCCAAGGTGCATGAATGTATGAACCATGTGGAAAAGCCAAATTATTTTGAACTGGAGAGACGAATGTTGGATGAAAACTGGCCCAGGCAGAAATGGGATTGTAAGGATTCAGAGCTGCAGTTCTTGAGTATTATAGAGCCAAATGCTGATAGCGTTATCTACCAAAGTAACTGCTTCATGTTATTAATTTTCAGGGATTTTGTTTTATACCATTTGGCTTGTTGAACTAATAAGACTTCAAGGTGGTACAGAACATCAAATACTATCTTCATTTCTGACACGAGGAAGAGGAGATCATGTGCCACCAAAGGCAGTAATGAGGCCCAGAAGTCATTGACCACTATTCCTGCTGCTGCTGTTGCTTTCACTTGGCCTTGCTATTGAGGATTCTATCTCTATCATGGACACCTCAGCCTCTAATATTTCTCTTTGCCCAAACTGTGTTGTAGTGAAGGTTTGATCTTGACAGGACTGTGATGCTGTTTTGTTAAAAAAAAAATCTGGGGCACAGATAATTCAAGACAGAGATGTGTAGAAAACTTGAGGAAATTCACATTCAGAAACATATAATCAGCCATTCATTCATTCATTCATTGGGCATTTATTGAGTGACTAGTGTATATTTGCCTCAATCATAAGTGTTTATTGACTACATATATTGCTAAATGAGCATCTAAACACAAATGTGTGACTGTGTCTCTCTTCAGGTGCTCTGAAGGTAAGCAAAATTGATTTAGCTATTTTCTCTTTGTTATGCATTTCTCCACCTAATCCCTTTGCCTTCAGAAGAAGAATTGTTATGGATGATCCAGGAGAGACCCAAGTATGATAGACAGGTCAATGACTCCACAAAGATATCCATATCCTATTCCTTGGAAACAATGGATATGTTATGTTAAATGTCAAATGGGAATTAAGTTAGCAAATTAGCTGGTCTTGAGATTGGGAGGTTAGCCTGGATTATATGTGTGGGCCCAGTGTAATCACAAGTGCCTTTATAAGAGGAAGAGAGAGGCAGAAGAGGGAGAACCAGAATGACGTAGCATGAGAAGAGAAGAACTCGACTTCATGTTACTGGCCTTGAAGATAGAGGAGGAGGACCATGATGCAAGGAATACAGGTGGCCTCTAGAAGCTGGAAAAGGTAAGAAAGTAGATTATCCCCTAGAACCTCCAGAAGGAATACAGTTCTGCTTATCCCTTGATTTTAGCCCAGTGAGACCCATTTCAGATTTCTGACCTCCAGAACTATAAGGTAATAAATTTGTGCTGTTTTAAATCACTAAGTCAGCATTAATTGGTTACGAAAGCAGTAGTAAAAAAGTACACAAATCAGTTGTCTAAATCAATGGTTCCCGATTTTGATGGTGCAACAACAGTAGAGCTTTGAAACTCCTGATGCTCAGGTTACTTCCCAGATCAATCAGAAACTCTGGGGGTAGCCTCAGGCATAAGACTTTTTTTTTTTTTTTAAAAGCTCCATAGGTAATTCCAATGTAGAACAGGATTGAAGACCACTGGACTAAATAAAATTTTTGTATCACTATATTTTAACCGTGAAAATCTCATTTGGCTGAGAATAATCTCTTCTTGCCTATTTCTACCAGTTTGTCTTCCAGCAGGACAAGGAAAAGTGAAAAGAGACAAAAGCTCCAGAATCTCTGGACCATGAGGCCCAGAAAGAAGAGCTTAAAACAGCTTCCCAAACAATTGGAGTGAAAGGTAAACATGGCTGGATGCTTGCCCCAAGTTTCTGTTTTGGCAGATTCAGCCTCTTCTAAATGTCTGAGTATGTATTTCTATATAAAATATCATTTGTTTTATCTTCAGTATGACACCTAAAAGTCATTGGAAAATGGACAAATGTTGCCAACTGAATTTTAAAGGTGACCTATCAAGACTTCCATGCAAGACAGTAAAGTCAATTGAATGCCCAACCAAGTAAATTCATCACTCACCAGAAAGCAGTGTGAACCGTAATTCACTAGTACCAGCCAGTTGGAGTTTAGAGCTTTGGATATAGATAAAGTAAGTCTGAGAGCTTTTTTTCTGATGAATGAGGACTGAAGAATAGGCTGTATATGAGATTAACTGTGCCTTTAGGAGGAATGAATTATATAGGCATCCCCTCTACATCCATGAGGGATTGATTCTAGGATCCCCATAGATAACAAAATCTGTGGATGCTCAAGTCCCTTATATAATACGGTGCATATAACCTATGCATCCTCCTGTATACTTTAAATCATTTCTAGATTGCTTACAATATCTAATAAAATGTAAACACTATGTAAATAATTGTTTTACTGTATTTTTAAAATTTGCATTACTTTTGTTGTTGTATTGTTATTTTTATTATTATTTTCAATTATTTTCTATCTGCAGTTGGTTGAATGTGTAGATATGGAGGGCTGATTGTACTCTGAACCTAATCCCTCCTCTTGATTCAGGAAGAATTTATTTACTCTGGCAGATTGGCCTTGACATATAGACAATATGGGTACAAAGAGTCATATTAACTCTTTCTGACCACTAGAAAACATGACATTGAATTGCCAATCTATTGAGAAAGACATTGTAGATCCCCAATTGACTCTATTTTCTGATTTGGCAAGGGGCTGATGAATTTCCATACATTCATGGAGAGCAGAGGGTGAAGAATGTAGAAAGCCTACTTTCATTCAAGGGAGTGGAACATGTATCCCATGTACCCTGGGTTAATGTCTGGTCTTATGTAGATCAAAAACTTGCTGTAGAGTTGACTCCAAAGGCCTGAGTAGGGATAAAGGGACCAAGACCAGTGTGCCGAGGCTGACTTGCAGCAGTTGATTAGCACTAATTATGTGCATCTCTTCCTAACTGCTTTCAGCGACATCATTTTGGTAGCTTAAAATCAGCCATGATGGAAGTATTTACACTACAGAAATTGGCAAATACTACAAATCAACACCCATCCACCCTCATCCTTCCTCCCCTAGAAAGGCAGTTGTTAAACATTTACCAACACATTGGAACTTAATATACAGTAAAACAAGCTGGGTCTGAGAGGTGTGATGAAAGAATGAGGAATGTTTTACTTGGAGAAGAGAAGACTTGGGTGGACATCATTGTGCTATATGGGAAGAGGGATTAGATGCCATCTTTATTTCTCTAAATGGTAATTCATAACACTGTACACATGTGTATGTGGCAGGGGGTATTCCATGGCAACTGCTCTTAATTCAATATAAAAAATAATTTATTGATGTGCAGCACAATTTAAAGAAGAAATAAATTGCCTCAAGAGGTTATGAGCTCTCCCATCACTGGAAGTGAGCAAACAGAAATTGAAAGCTCACTAGGCAGGTGTGTTGTAGATGAATTTGAAGTATTAGATAGTACGGGGACTGGACTTTATGAAATCTAAGGTCTCTTCCAACCTGAGTTATTTTTGATTTTGTGAATATATAATTGATAGGCTTAGAAGAATTTAAAGAGGTCTTAGCATTGATAAGGGTTCAAAACCAGGGTAAGGGGAAATGTTTTATAATAGCTCAAAGAAGGCTTCTTACTCCATTCATACCATTCTCCTTCCCAATTGGTTGCCTTCATTCCTCTCCATAGCAGTAACTAATGGTAAAATAAGCAGAACACAAGTGTCCTCATGTCCCCACTTTTATCCTTCTTTCTCTACTACAGATTGACACTGTTAAAGAGGGTCTTGCCACTATCAGTTGACTGTATGTATCTTAGGAAAAAGCCTTAAATATATTTTGTTTTTGCCAAGTGCCTCTGAAGCTTCAGATGCTACCTCAGAATGTTTCCCAAAGTGAATTGAAATAAGAATTCTACTCAAGGCAGGAAGAAAAAAAATTCACCCTAAATTAAGTAGGCACTGGAAAGAATTATACAATTAAGAAGAGTAGTTACATATTTATGTTGCTTGAAACTATATTCTATAAAGTCATGTCAAACATAGAAGCCATAACAATAAACATAAAAGAAACAGAGAGGAGGTTAAGTATATTAAAAATCTTTCCCTAGCAGCTCCTTTTTAGTCTACTGACTATTTTCATTAAGCCAACAATTATTTCTTTAAGATCTGAGGTACATGGGTCAGTAACGGTTTCCATGGTTTAGATAGTTATCTACATGCATGGGGTGTTTGAGATATTCATAGAATGAAGGCAAGAGAAAAGCTGACTTTTGAAGCATCTCCCTCCTTTACTTCAATCCACTTGGCTGTTGATTGAATGGGATGAAAACTCTTTTCTCTCCCCCTCTTTGTGTGTGTGTAGCTATTAATGTGATATATGTGGGTGTGAGTGGTATATATGTATAACAGGTTTGGGGGTACTTGGACCTTGTTCATAAAATAACAAACATTTTATGATTAAAGGACTGCTATAAGAGTATTTCTGGATTGGTAGAGTAAGGACTTCCAAAAATCCACTCCTTCATAAAAGCAACAACTAACTAGGATAAAATATTAAAATCAACCTTTTAAAAAAATCTGGAAATTAACCAAAGTTGTGATAACTATTCATTCAGGAAAAATCAATAAATCTTGACAAGAATAGTGAGGTTTGTGGCATTTAAACTTGTTCTATTTCCATGTCTCTCACCCCAGCATAGAGGTAGCCTTGACAATCAACAGTTTCACAACTATGGCTGTTGAGAGAACCAGAAGCCAGGCAGTCATGAGGAGGCAAAATGGGTTTGAAGTTCCCCCATAAAACCTTATTTCCAAAAAATTGTAATTGTTGGGCCAGGCGCTGTGGCTCACATCAGTATTCCCAGCACTTTGGAAGGCCAAGGTGGGCAGATTGCTTGAGCTCAGGAATATAAAACCATCCTGGGCAACACTTTAAAGCAGCATCTGAGGCTTCAGAGGCACTTGGCCAAAACAAAATATCTTTTAGGCTTTTTCCTAAGAAACACACAGTCAACTGATAGAGGAAAGACCCTCTTTAACAATGTCAATCTGTAGTAGAGAAAGAAGAATAAAAAGCGGGGCATGAGGACACTTGCACTCTGCTTATGTTACCATCAGTTATTGCTATGGACAGGAATGAAGGCAACCAATTGGGAAGGAAATGGTATGGATGGGGTAAGAAGCTTTCTTTGAGCTGTTACTAATGTGTGAAAATTAAGCAACATATTCTTAAGTAATTAGAAAATGCTTTGAGATTAATGAAAATGAAGACACATTATACCAAAACTTGTGGGATACAGTAAAACTGTTCTTAGAGAGAAATTTATAGCTCTAATTAAAAAAAGATCTTAAATTAGTAACCTCATGTTACGCCTTAAGACACTAGAAAAAGAAGAACAAACTAAACCTAAAGTAAACAGAAGGAATGAAATAATAAATACTAGAGTGGAAATAAATGATATAGGAATAGAACAACAATAGGGAGAATCAACATAAACAAAAGATGGTTCTTTGAAAGGATTAACACAATTGACAAATCCTTAGGTGGATTGCACAAGGAAAAAAGATGACTCAAATTATTAGAATCATAAATAAAAGAGATGACGTTATTAACAACCTTACAGGGGCGGAGCAAGATGGCCGAATAGGAACAGCTCCAGTCTCCAACTCCCAGTGTGAGCGACACAGAAGACCGGTGATTTCTGCATTTTCAACTGAGGTACTGGGGTCATCTCACTGGGGAGTGCCGGACAATCGGTGCTGGTCAGCTGCTGCAGCCCGACCAGCGAGAGCTGAAGCAGGGCGAGGCATTGCCTCACCTGGGAAGCGCAAGGGGGAAGGGAATCCCTTTTCCTAGCCAGGGGAACTGAGACACACAATACCTGGAAAATCGGGTAATTCCCACCCCAATACTGTGCTTTAAGCAAACGGGCACACCAGGAGATTATACCCACACCTGGCCGGGAGGGTCCCACGGCCACGGAGCCTCCCTCATTGCTAGCACAGCAGTCTGTGATCTAACTGCAAGGCAGCAGCGAGGCTGGGGGAGGGGTGCTCGCCATTGCTGAGGCTTAAGTAGGTAAACAAAGCTGCTGGGAAGCTCGAACTGGGTGGAGCTCACAGCAGCTCAAGGAAACCTGCCTGTCTCTGTAGACTCCACCTCTGGGGACAGGGTGCAGCTAAAAAACAACAGGGGAAGCAGCAGAGGCCTGTGCAGATGCAAACGACTCTGTCTGACAGCTTTGAAGAGAGCAGTGGATCTCCCAACATGGAGGTTGAGTTCTGAGAACGGACAGACTGCCTGCTCAAGTGGGTCCCTGACCCCTGAGTAGCCTAACTGGGAGACATCCCCCATTAGGGGCAGACTGATACCCCACACCTCACAGGGTGGAGTACACCCCTGAGAGGAAGCTCCCAAAGTAAGAATCAGACAGGTACACTCGCTGTTCAGCAATATTCTAATTTCTGTAACCTCTGCTGCTGATACCCAGGCAAACAGGGTCTGCAGTGGACCACAAGCAATCTCCAATAGACCTACAGCTGAGGGTCCTGACTATTAGAAGGAAAACTATCAAACAGGAAGAACACCTATACCAAAACCCCATCAGTACGTCACCATCATCAAAGACCAGAGGCAGATAAAACCACAAAGATGGGGAAGAAGCAGGGCAGAAAAGCTGGAAATTCAAAAAATAAGAGCGCATCTCCCCCTGCAAGGGAGCACAGCCCATCGCCAGCAACGGATCAAAGCTGGTCAGAGAATGACTTTGACGAGATGAGAGAAGAAGGCTTCAGTCCGTCAAACTTCTCAGAGCTAAAGGAGGAATTACGTACCCAGTGCAAAGAAACTAAAAATCTTGATAAAAGAGTGGAAGAATTGATAGCTAGAATAATTAATGCAGAGAAGGTCATAAAGGAAATGACAGAGATGAAAACCATGACACGAGAAATACGTGACAAATGCACAAGCTTCAGTAACTGACTTGATCAACTGGAAGAAAGAGTATCAGCGATTGAGGATCAAATGAATGAAATGAAGCAAGAAGAGAAACCAAAAGAAAAAAGAAGAAAAAGAAATGAACAAAGCCTGCAAGAAGTATGGGATTATGTCAAAAGACCAAATCTACGTCTGATTGGGGTGCCTGAAAGTGAGGGGGAAAATGGAACCAAGTTGGAAAACAGTCTTCAGGATATCATCCAGGAGAACTTCCCCAACCTAGTAGGGCAGGCCGACATTCAAATACAGGAAATACAGAGAACGCCACAAAGATACTCCTCGAGAAGAGCAACTCCAAGACACATAATTGCCAGATTCACCAAAGTTGAAATGAAGGAAAAAATCATAAGGGCAGCCAGAGAGAAAGGTCGGGTTACCCACAAAGGGAAGCCCATCAGACTAACAGCAGACCTCTCGGCAGAAACTCTACAAGCCAGAAGAGAGTGGGGGCCAATATTCAACATTCTTAAAGAAAAGAATTTTCAACCCAGACTTTCACATCCAGCCAAACTAAGTTTCATAAGTGAAGGAGAAATAAAATCCTTTACAGATAAGCAAATGCTTAGAGACTTTGTCACCACCAGGCCTGCCTTAAAAGAGACCCTGAAAGAAGCCCTAAACATGGAAAGGAACAACTGGTACCAGCCATTGCAAAAACATGCTGAAATGTAAAGACCATCGAGGCTAGGAAGAAACTGCATCAACTAACGAGCAAAATAACCAGTTAATATCATAATGGCAG
>NC_045445.1:43544819-43562318 GCF_002776525.5 Piliocolobus tephrosceles | reverse complement strand
TGACTGGTGCCTTAACAATCCTTTAGCTAGATACAGAGTACTAGATAGAAAAGTTCTCCAAATCCCCACTAGGTTAGCTAGATACAGAGTACTGATTGGTGTATTTACAAACCTTGAGGTAGATACAGGGTGCTGATTGGTGTATTTACAATGCCTTAGCTAGACATAAAGGTTCTCCAAGTCCCTACTAGACTCAGGAGCCCAGCTGGTTTCACCTAGTGGATCCTGCACTGGGGCTGCAGGCGGAGCTGCCTGCTAGTCCCATGCCATGTGCCCGCTCTCCTCAGCCTTTGAGTGGTAGATGGGACTGGACACCCCATGGCACAAGGGGCGGCGCTCGTTAGGGAGGCTTGGGCTGTGCAGGAGCCCATGGCGGTGGGGGGGAGGCTTGGGCATAGCCAACTGCAGGTCCTGAGCTCTGTCCCGTGGGGAGGCAGCTGAGGCCCAGTGAGAAATTGAGTGCAGCGCCAGCAGGCTGGCACTGCTGGGGGACCCAGCACACCATCTGCAGCTGCTGCTGGGCCCAGGTGCTAAGCCCCTCACTGCCCAGGGCTGGCGGCTCTGGCCAGCCGCTCCGAGTGTGGGGCCCACAGAGCCCATGCCCACCCGGAACTTGTGCTGGCCTGTGAGTCTCCTGCGCAGCCTGGGTTCCCACCTGTGCCTCTCTCTCCACAACTCCCTGCAAGCAGAGGGAGCTGGCTCTGGTCTTGGCCAGCCCAGAGAGGGGCTCCCACAGTGCTGTGGTGGGCTGAAGGGAACCGAGGAGGTGCTGAGAGCCAGGGCTGCTAGCATGTTGTCACCTCTTAGTGTGAACCCAGGAGGCGGAGCTTGCAGTGAGTAGAGATTGGGCCACTGCACTCCAGCCTGGGCCAGGTGACAGAGCGAGACTCCATCTCAAAAAAAAAGGTCAGGAAACAACAGATGCTGGAGAGAATGTGGAAAAATAGGAACACCTTTACACTGTTTTTGAGAGTGTAAATTAGTTCAACCATTGTGGAAGACAGTGTGGTTATTCCTCAAGAATCTAGAACCAGAACTACCATTTGACCCAGCAATCCCATTACTGGGTACCCCAAGGATTATAAATCATTCTACTGTAAAGACTCATGCACACATGTGTTTGTTGCAGCACTGCTCAGCATAGCAAAGACTTGGAACCAATCCAGATACCCATCAATGGTAGACTGGATAAAGAAAATGTGGTACATATACACCATGGAATACTATGCAGCTGTAAAAAGGGATGAGTTTATGTCCTTTGCAGGAACATGGATGAAGCTGGAAACCATCATTCTCAGGAAACACACAGGAACAGAAAACCAAACATCACATGTTCTCGCTCATAAGTGGGAGTTGAACAATAAGAACACATGGACACAGGGAGAGGAACATCACACACCAGGGCCTGTCAGTGGGTGGGGGACTAGGGGAGGGATAGCATTAGGAGAAATACCTAGTGTAGATGACGGATTGATGAGTGCATCAAACCACCATGGCACAGGTATACCTATGTAAGAAACCTGCACGTTCTGCACATATACCCCTGAATTAAAGTATACTAAAAAAAGCAAAGAATCCCATTAAAAAGTGGGCAAAGGACATGAATAGATACTTTTCAAAAGAAGACCTTCATGTTGCCAACAAATATATGAAAAAAAACTCAACATCATTGATCATTAGAGAAATGCAAATCAAAACCACAGTGAGACACCATCTCACACCAGTAGGAGCGGAGAGTATTAAAAAGTCAAGTAACAACAGATGCTGGAGGAGTTGTGGAGAAAAAGGAATGCTTTTACACTGTTGGTAGGAATATAAACTAGTTCAACCATTGTGGAAGACAGTGCAGTGGTCCTTCAAAGATCTAGAAGCAGAAAAACCATTTGACCCAGTAATCCCATTACTGGGTATATACCCAAAGGAATATAAATCCTCCTATTATAAAGATATATGCATGCATATGTTCATTGCAGCACTATTCACAATAGCAAAGACATGGAATCAACCCAAAACGCCCCTCAATGATAGACTGGATAAAGAAAATGTGATACATATACACCATGGAATACTATGCAGTCATAAAAAGGAACAAGATCATGCCCTTTGCAGGGACATGGATGGAGCTGGAAGTGGTATCCTCAGCAAAGTAACCCAGGAACAGAAAGCCAAACACCACATGTTCTCACTTATAAGTGGGAGCTAAACAATGAGAACACATAGACACATGCGGGGTGGGGGGACAACACACACTGAGACCTGTGGGGGGGGGGGGGGGGGGGAGAGCATCAGGAAGAACAGCTAATGGATGCTGGGCTTAATACCTAGGGGATGAGTTCATCTGTGCAGCAAACTACGACGGCACACATTTACCTACATAACAAACCTGTGCATCCTACACATGTACCTTGGAATTTAAATAAAAGTTGATTTAAAAAACATTTATTCTGATTATATCTCAGTCTATTAGTTCTCTGCTTGAAAACTGCTCATTGATTCTGATTTGCCTAAATAAAAATCCAAACTCTTCCCCTAGTCTCCAACTTTATCTCTTAAGCTGTTTCACAAATTTTAATTCCTATCACCCTTTTACTGTTCTTTTTCAGCTCAGCTTGTCTCTCGTTACCGAGTGTTTTTATTCTGGTAAAAATGTACATAACAAGATTTGCCATTTTTGTCATTTTAAGTGTATACCTCAGTGGTATTAAGTACATTTCTATTGTTCAACGATCATCACCATCCATCTCCAGAAATGTCTCATCTTCCTAAACTGAAATTCTGTACCCATTAAACACAAAGTACCCACTTCTCCCTTTCCCCACCTTCTGACAACCACCACCAATTTTCTGTCTCTATAAATGTGAATGCTCTAGATCCCTCATATAAGTGAAATCATACAATGCTTCTATAAATATTGGTGTACATATATCTTATTAGTCCATGCTTTTAATTATTTTAGATATATATCCAGAAGTGGAATTGCTGGATCGTATGGTAATTCTATGTTTAACTTTTTGAGGAAACACCATGCTGGTTTCCATAGTGGATACACCATTCTACTTCCCACCAGCAATGCACAAGGATTCCAATTTTTTCACATAATTGCCAACACTTGTTATTTTCTTTTCTTTTTTTTTTTTTTTTAAATAGCCATCCTAAAGGGTATGAAATGGTACCTTCATGTCATTTCAATTTGCAGTTTTCTAATAATTACTGGTGTTGAGTGTATTTTCATGGTTCAGTGGCCATCTGTATAACTTCTTTGGAGAAATATCTACTCAAATTCTTTGTCTAGTTTTAAATTGGGTTGTCTTTTGTTGTTGTTGAATTTCAGGTTTCTTTACATATTCTGGATATTAACTTCTTATCAGGTATATGGTTTGCAAATATTTTCTTCCATTCACTGGTTTATGTTTTCAGTCTGCCAATAATGACATTTGAGTCACAAACGTTTTTAATTTTGATAAAGTCTGATCTATTAAGTTTTTGTTTTGTTGCCTGTGTTTTTGGTGTCGCAGCTAATAAATCATTACCAATTGAACGTCATGTAACTTTTCTCCTGTGTTTTCTTCTAAGTGTTTATATTTTTAGCTTTTACATTTAGGTCTTTGGTCCATTTTGAGTTAACTTTTGTATATGGTGTAAGGTAAGGGTCTAACTTTGTTCTTTCATATGTAAATATCCAAATTTCCAATACCGTTTGTTGAAGAAACTTTCCTTTCCCCCATTAAATGATCCTGGCACTCTTCTAGAAAACCTTTGATCATCATATATTCTAGGACTTATTTTTGGGGACTCTATTTTATTCCACTGGTCTATATGTCTGTTTTTGTTCCAATACCACATTATTTTCATTATTATAGCTTTGTAGTAAGTTTAAAATCAGGAAATATGAGACCTCCAACTTTGCTCTTGTTTAAGATTGTCTTGATTATTCAGGGTTTCTTGAGATACCATATACATTTTAGAATGGGTTTTTTCTATTTCTGCAAAAAAAAAAAAATACTTGGGATATTTATAGGGATGGCAGTGAATGTATAGGTTGCTTTGGGAAGCATTAATATCTTTTTTTTTTTTTTTTTGAGACAGAGTCTTGATCTGTCGCCCAGGGTGGAGTGCAGTGCGCAATGTCATCTCACTGCAACCTCCGCCTCCCTGCATACAAGGTTCAAGAGATTCTTTTGCTTCAGCCTCCTGAGTAGCTGGGATTGCAGGCACACACCACCATGCATGGCAAAGTTTTGTATTATTAGTAGAGATTGTGTTTCACCATGTTGGCCAGGCTGGTCTTGAGCGCCTAACCTCAGGTAATCCACCTGCCATGGCCTCCCAAAAGTGATGGGATTACAGGCATGTGCAAGTATAATTTTTGTACAATGACTTATTTTCCTTTGGATGGATACCTAGTAGTGAGATTGCTGGATCAAATGGTAGATCTACTTTTTGTTCTTTAAGGAATCTCCACATTGTTTTCCATAGTGCTTGTACTAGTTTACATTCCCACCAACAGTGTAAAAGTGTTCCTTTTTCACCACATCCACATGAACATCTTTTATTTTTTGATTACGGCCATTCTTGCAGGAGGGAGGTGGTGTGGCATTGTGATTTTGATTTGTATTTCCCTGATAATTAGTTGAACATTTTCCCATATGCATGTTGACCGTTTGTATATCTTCTTTTGATAATTGGCTATCCATGTCCTTAGACTATTTTTTATGGGAATTTTTGTTTTGTTTTGTTTTTGCTGATTTGTTTGAGTTCTTTGTAGATTCTGGATATTAGTCCTTTGTTGGATGTATAGATTGTGAAGATTTTCTCCCATTCTGTGGGCTGTATGTTAACTCTGCTGATTATTTATTTTGCTGTGCAGAAATTTTTTACTTTAATTGAGTCCCATCTATTTATCTTTGTTTTTGTTGCATTTACTTTTTGGTTCTTGGTCATGAAGCCTTTGTCTAAGCCAATGTCTAGAAGAGTTTTGCTGATGTTATCTTCTGGTATGGTTTCAGGTCTTATATTTGAGTCTTTGAACCATCTTGGGTTGATTTTTCTATAAAGTGAGAGATGATGATCCAGTTTCATTCTCCTACATGTGGCTTGCCAGTTATCCCAGCACCTGACACTTTTGAATAGAGTGTCCTTTCTACACTTCATGTTTTTGTTTGCTTTGTCGAAGATCAGTTGGCTGTAAGTATTTGGCTTTGTTTCTGGGTTCTCTATTATGTTCCATTGGGCTATGTGCCTATTTTTATACCAGTACCATGCTGTTTTGGTGACTATGGCCTTATAATATAATTTGAAGTTGGGTATTGTGATGCCTCTAGATTTGTTCCTTTGCTTAGTCTTGCTTCAAGTATGCAGGCTCTTTTTTGTTTCCATATGAATTTTAGGATTTTTTTCTAGTTCTGTGAAGAATGATGGTATTTTAATGGGAATTGCATTGAATTTGTAGATTGCTTTTGGCAGTATGGTCATTTTCACAATATTGATTCTACTCATCCATGAGCATGGGATGTGTTTCCATTTGTTTGTGTCATCCATGATTTCTTTTTTTTTTTCTTTTGCAACTATTGGGAAAGGGATTGACTTCTTGCTTGATTCTCAGCTTGGTCGCTGTTGGTGTATAGTAGAGCTACTGATTTGTGTACATTAATTTTGTATCCTGAAACTTTGCTGAATTCATTGACTAGCTCTAGGAGCTTTTTGGATGAGTCTTTAGGGTTTTCTAGGTCTACAATCATATCATCAGCAAACAGTGACAGTTTGACTTCCTCTCTACTGATTTGGATGCCCTCTATTTCTTTCCCTTATCTGACTGCTCTGGTTAGGACTTACAGTACTATTTTGAATGGAAGTGGTGAAAGTGGGCATCCTTGTCTTGTTTCATTTCTCAGGGAAAATTCTTTCAACTTTTTCCCTTTCAGTATAATGTTGCCTGCGGGTTTGTCGTAGATGGCTTTTATTACCTTAAGATAAGTCCCTTCTATGCTAATTTTGCTGAGTGTTTTCATAGGGATGCTGGATTTTGTCAAATGCATTTTCTGTGTCTATGGAATGATCATGTGATTTTTGTTTTAAATTCTGCTTATGTGATGTATCACATTTATTGACTTACATATGTTAAACCATCCCTGCATTCCTGGTATGAAACCCAGTTGATGACAGTGGGTTATCTTTTTGATATGCTGTTGGACTCCACTTGCTAGTATTTTGTTGTACATTTTTGCATCTATATTCATCATGGATATTGGTCTTTAGTTTTCTTTTTTTGTCACGTCCTCCCCTGGTTTTGGTATTAGGGTGATACTGGCTTCATAGAATGATTTAGGGAGGATTCCCTATTTCTCTGTCTTTTAGAATAGTTGTCAATAAGATTAGTACCAATACTTATTTGAATGTCTGATAGAATTCAGCTGTAAATCTGTCTAATCCTGGGCTAATTTTTTGTTGGCAATTTTTAAATTACCATTTCAATTTTGTTGCTTGTTATTGATCTATTCAGAGATTCTATATTTTCCTGGATTAATCTAGGAAGACTGTATATTTCCAGGAGTTTATCCATCTCCTCTAGGTTTTCTAGCTTATGAGCATCCAGGTGTTCACAGTAGCCTTGAATAATCTTTTGTATTTCTGTAGTATCAGTTATAATATCTCCTGTTTCATTTCTAATCCAGCTTATGTGGATCTTCTCTCTTCCTTCCTTGGTTAATCTTGCTAATGGTCTATCAATTTTATTCATTTTTTCAAAGAATCATCTTTTTGTTTCATTTATCTTTTGCATTTTTTTGTTTCAATTTCGTTTAGTTCTGCTCTGATCTTTGTTATTTCTTTTCTTCTGCTGGGTTTGAGTTTGGATTGTTCTTGTTTCTCCAGTTCCATGAGGTATGACCTTAGATCATCTCTTTGTGCTCTTTCAGACTTTTTGATGAAGGCATTTAATGCTATCAGCTATCCTTTTAGCACCGCTTTTACTGTATCCCAGAGTTTTGATAGGTTGTGTCACTATTATCATTCAGTTCAAAGAATTTTTTAATTTCTGTCTTGATTTTATTGTTGACCCAATGATCATTCAGGAGCAGGTACTTAATTTCCATGTATTTGCATGGTTTTGAGGCTTCCTTCTGGAATTGATATCAAATTTTAATCCACTGTGGTCTGAATATTTGACATAATTTTGATTTTCTTAAATTTACTGAGACTTGTTTTGTAGCCTATCATATGGTCTATCTTGGAGAATGTTCTATGTGCTGATGAATAGAGTGTATATTCTGTGGTTGTTGGATAGACTGTTCTATAATATCTGTTAAGTCAATTTGTCCTAGGTTATATTTTAAATCCATAGTTTCTTTGTTGACTTTCTGCCTTGATGACCTGCCTAGTGCTGTCAGTGGAGTATTAAAGTCCCCCACTATTATTGTGTTGTCATCAATCTCATTTCTTAGGTCTAGTAGTAATTGTTTTATAAATTTGGGCGCTTCAGCGTTGGGTGCATGTATATTTAGAACTGTAATATTTTCCTGTTGGACTAGTCCTTTTATCATTATATAGTGTCCCTCTTTGTCTTTTTAAGCTGCCATTGCTTTAAAGTTTGTTTTGTCTGATGTAAGAATAGCTATTCCTGCTCACTTTTGGTGTCCATTTGCATGGAATATCTTTTTCCACCCCTTTACTTTATGTTTATGTGAGTTCTTATGTGTTAGTGAGTCTCTTGAAGACAGGAGAAACTTGCTTGGTGAATTCTTACCCATTCTGCCATTCTGTATTTTTAAAGTGGAGCATTTAGGCTGTTTATATTCAATGTTAGTATTTTTTATTTTTTTATATTTTTATTGACATGGAGTCTTGCTCTGTTGACCAAGCTGGAGTGCAGTGGTGTGATCTTGGCTCACTGCCAACCTCTGCCACCTGGGTTCAAACAATTCTCATGCCTCAGCCTCCCAAGTAGCTGGGACTACAGGCGTGTGTCACCATACCAGGGTAATTTTTTTGTATTTTTATTAGAGATGGGGTTTTCACCATATTGGCCAGGCTGTTCTCGAACTTTTGACTTCAGGTGATCTGTCTGCCTTGGCCTCCCAAAGTTCTGGGATTATAGGCATGAGCCTCAATGTTAGTATTGAGATGTGAGGTACTGTTCTATTCATCATGCTGGTCATTGCCTAAGTACCTTGGTGTTTTTTTTTTTTTTTTTTTTTCCAGTTAGTCCTGCCTCCTATCTGCCATCTTAATCCCCTCTGATATCTTAACGATATTGAGTCTTCCAGTTGTGAACATGGGATGGGATGTCTTTCCAATTTTTTTTTTATTGTTTTTGTTTTATAGGTCCTGTGAGATTTATGCTTTAAGGAGGTTCTATTTTGGTGTATTTCTAGGAATTCTTTCAAGATTTAGAGCTCCTTTTAGCAGTTCTTGTAGTGCTGGCCTGGTAGTGGTGAATTTGCTCAGCATTTGTTTGTCTGGAAAAGACTATCTTTCCTTCATTTATGAAGCTTAGTTTCTCTGGATACAAAATTATTGGCTGATAGTTGTTTTGTTTAAGGAGGCTAAAAATAGGACCCCAATTTTTTCTAGCTTGAATGGTTTCTGCTGAGAAATCTGTTAATCTGATAGGTTTTCCTTTATAGGTTATGTGATGCTTTTGCCTCACAGCTCTTAAGATTCTTTCCTTTGTCTTGACTTTAGATAACTTGATGACTATGTGCCTAGGCGATGATCTTTTTGTGATTAATTTCCCAGGTGTTCTTTGAACTTCTTGTATTTGGATGTCTAGATCTTTAGCAAGGCTGGGGAAGTTTTCCCCAATTATTCCCTCAAAAAGTTTTTCAAACTTTTATATTTCTTTTCTTCCTCGGGAACATCAATTATTCTTAAGTTTGGATATTTAAGATAGCCCCAAACTTCTTCTTTTTTTTCAAAGGCAAGTGGAGTTTATTTGAGCCAAACTTGAGGATTGTAGCCCAGGAGCATAGACTGAAGATGTCCTGAATATGCACTCTGATTAACAGCAGTTACAAGTGGACTTTTAAAGGCAAAAAGGAGATAGGAAGTGGGCTGATATAAAGTGATGTGCCAGGAATTCTTTTTGGCTTACAGAAATAGCATTGATTAGTTATTGGCTATACATTAAGTTACAGTGTCTGGTGTGGCATTATTAGATTAATTTATAGCTGCTTGTGGCAATAGTAAGCTGCTTCTGGAGATGAATCCATAGCTTCAGTGGGAAGTAAGATGTGATTACAGTCTCATTTTAGTGTCTCTCCAGCCTGATAATTTATTTATTTTTATTTTTCTAATTTATTTTAATTAATTTATTTTTAATTTTTTAAAAATTATTATACTTTAAGTTCTAGGGTACATGTGCACAATGTGCAGGTTTGTTACATATGTATACATGTACCATGTTGGTGTGCTGTACCCATTAACTCGTCATTTACATTAGGTATATCTCCTAATGCTATCCTTCTCCCCATCCCCTCCCCACAATAGGACCCGGTGTGTGATGTTCCCCTTCCTGTGTCCAAGTGATCTCATTGTTCAATTCCCACCTATGAGTGAGAACATGCAGTTGGTTTTCTGTTCTTGTGATAGTTTGCTGAGAATGATGGTTTCCAGCTACACCCATGTCCCTACAAAGGACACGAACTCATCCTTATATGGCTGCATAGTATTCCATAGTGTATATGTGCCACATTTTCTTAATCCAGTCTGTCACTGATGGGCATTTGGGTTGATTCCAAGTCTTTGCTATTGTGAACAGTGCTGCAATAAACATATGTGTGCATGTGCCTTTATAGCAGCATGATTTATAATCCTTTGGGTATATCCCAAGTAATGGGATGGCTGGGTCAAACGTTATTTCTAGTTCTAGATCCTTGAGGAATCGCCACACTATTTTCCACAATGGTTGAACTAGTTTACAGTCCCACCAACAGTGTAAAAGTGTTCCTATTTCTCCACATCTTCTCCAGCACCTGTTGTTTCCTGATTTTTTAATGATTGCCATTCTAACTGGTGTGAGATGGCATCTCATTGTGGTTTTGATTTGCATTTCTCTGATGGCGAGTGATGATGAGCATTTTTTCATGTGTCTGTTGGCTGTATGAATGTCTTCTTTTGAGAAATGTCTGTTCATATCCTTTGCCCACTTTTTGATGGGGTTTGTTTTTTCTCGTAAATTTGATTGAGTTCTTTATAGGTTCTGGATATTAGCCTCTTGTCAGATGAGTAGATTGCAAACATTTTCTCCCATTCTGTAGGTTGCCTGTTCACCCTGAGGGTAGTTTCTTTTGCTGTGCAGAAGCTCTTTAGTTTAGTTAGATCCCATTTGTCAACTTTGGCTTTTGTTGCTGTTGCTTTTGGTGTTTTAGACATGAAGTCCTTGCTCATGCCTATGTCCTGAATGGTATTCCCTAGGTTTTCTTCTAGGGTTTTTATGGTTTTAGGTCTAACATTTAAGTCTCTAATCCATCTTGAATTAATTTTAGTATAAGGAGTAAAAGAAAGGATCCAGTTTCAGCTTTCTACTTATGGCTAGCCAATTTTCCCAGCACCATTTATTCAATAGGGAATCCTTTCCCCATTTCTTGTTTTTATCAGGTTTGTCAAAGATCAGATGACTGTTTATGTGTGGTATTATTTCAGAGGGCTCTGTTCTGTTCCATTGCTCTATATCTCTGTTTTGGTACCAATACCATGCTGTTTTGGTTACTGTAGCCTTGTAGTATAGTTTGAAGTCAGGTAGTGTGATGCCGCCAGCTTTGTTCTTTTGGTTTAGGATTGTCTTGGCAATGCGGGGTCTTTTTTGGTTTCACATGAACTTTAAAGCAGTTTTTTCCAATTCTGTGAAGAAACTCATTAGTAGCTTAATGGGGATGGCATTGAATCTATAAATTACCTTGGGCAGTATGGCCATTTTCACGATATTGATTCTTCCTATCCATGAGCATGGTATGTTCTTCCATTTGTTAGTGTCCTCTTTTATTTCACTGAGTAGTGGTTTGCAGTTCTCCTTGAAGAGGTCCTTTACATCCCTTGTAAGCTGGATTCCTAGGTATTTTATTCTCTTTGAAGCTATTGTGAATGGGAGTTCATTCATGATTTGGCTCTCTGTTTGTCTGTTACTGGTGTATCAGAATGCTTGTGATTTTTGCACATTGATTTTGTATCCTGAGACTTTGCTGAAGTTGCTTATCAGCTTAAGGAGATTTTGGGCTGAGATGATGGGGTTTTCTAAATATGCAATCATGTCATCTGCAAACAAGGACAATTTGACTTCTGCTTTTCCTAACTGAATGTCCTTTATTTCTTTCTCTTGCCTGATTGCCCTAGACAGAACTTCCAACACTATGTTGAATAAGAGTGGTGAGAGAGGGCATCCCTGTCTTGTGCCAGTGTTCAAAGGGAATGCTTCCAGTTTTTACCCATTCAATATGATATTGGTTGTGGGTTTGTCATAAATAGCTCTTATTATTTTGAGATACGTTCCATCAATAACGAATTTATTGAGTTTTTAGCATGAAGAGCTGTTGAATTTTGTCAAAGACCTTTTCTGCATCTATTGAGATAATCATGTGGCTTTGGTCTTTGGTTCTGTTTATATGCTGGATTACATTTATTGATTTTCATATGTTGAACCAGCGTTGCATCCCAGGGTTGAAACCCACTTGATCATGGTGGATAAGCTTTTTGATGTGCTGCTGGATTTGGTTTGCCAGTATTTTATTGAGGATTTTTGCATCGATGTTCATCAGGGATATTGGTCTAAAATTCTCTTTTTTGTTGTGTCTCTGCCAGGCTTTGGTATCAGGATGGTGTTGGCCTCTTAAAATGAGTTAGGGAGGATTCCCTCTTTTTCTATTGATTGGAATAGTTTCAGAAGGAATGGTGCCAGCCCCTCCTTGTGCCTCTGGTAGAATTTGGCTGTGAATCCATCTGGTTCTGGACTTTTTTTGGTTGGTAAGCTATTAATTATTGCCTCAATTTCAGAGCCTGCTATTGGTCTATTCAGAGATTCAACTTCTTCCTGGTTTAGTCTTGGGAGAGTGTAAGTGTCCAGGAAATTATCCATTTCTTCTAGGTTTTCTAGTTTTTTTGCAGAGAGGCATTTATAGTATTCTCTGATGGTAGTTTGCATTTCTGAGGGGTTGGTGGTGATATCCCCTTTATCATTTTTTATTGCTTCTATTTGATTTTTCTCTCTTTTCTCCTTTATTAATCTTGCTAGTGGTCTATCAATCTTGTTGATCTTTTCAAAACACCAGCTTCTGGATTCATTGAGTTTTTGGAGGGTTTTTTTGTGTCTCTATCTCCTTCAGTTCTGCTTGATCTTAGTTATTTCTTGCCTTCTGCTAGCTTTTGAATGTGTTTGCTCTTGCTTCTCTAATTCTTTTAATTGTGATGCTAGGGTGTCTATTTTAGATCTTTCCTGCTTTCTCTAGTGGGCATTTAGTGCTATAAATTTCTGTCTACACACTGCTTTAAATGTGTGCCAGAGATTCTTGTATATTGTATCTTTGTTCTCATTGGTTTCAAAGAACATCTTTATTTCTGCCTTCATTTCGTTATGTACCCAGTAGTCATTCAGGAGCAGGTTGTTCAGTTTCCATGTAATTGAGTGGTTTTGGTTGAGTTTCTTAGTCCTGAGTTCTAGTTTGATTGCACTGTGGTCTGAGAAACAGTTTGTTATAATTTCTGTTCTTTCACATTTGCTGAGGAGTGCTTTACTTCCAAGTATGTGGTCAATTTTGGAATAAGGGCAATGTGGTGTTGAGAAGAATGTATATTCTGTTGTTTTGAGAGTTCTGTAGATGTCTATTAGGTCCACTTGGTGCAGAGTTGAGTTCAATTCCTGGATATCCTTGTTAACTTTCTGTCTCGTTGATCTGTCTAATGTTGACAGTGGGGTGTTAAAGTCTCTCATTATTATTGTATGGGACTCTTAGTCTCTTTGTAAGTCTCCAAAGACTTGTCTTATGAATCTGGGTGCTCCGGTATTAGGTGTATATATGTTTAGGATAGTTAGCTCTTCCTGATGAATTGATCCCTTTACCATTATGTAATGGCCTTCTTTGTCTCTTTTGATCTTTGATGGTTTAAAGTCTGTTTTATCACAGACTAGGATTGCAACCCCTGCTTTTCTTTGTTTTCCATTTGCTTGGTAGATCTTCCTCCATCCCTTTATTTTGAGCCTATGTGTGTCTCTGCATGTGAGATGGGTCTCCTTAATACAGCAAAGTGATGGATTTTTACTCTTTATCCAATTTGCCAGTCTTTGTCTTTTAATTGGACCATTTAGTCCATTTACATTTAAGGTTAATATTGTTATGTGTGAACTTGATCCTGCCATTATGATATTAGCTGGTTATTTTGCTCGTTAGTTGATGCAGTTTCTTCCTAGCCTCGATGATCTTTACATTTTGGCATGTTTTTGCAGTGGCTGGTACTGGTTGTTCCTTTCCATGTTCAGTGTTTCCTTCAGGAGCTCTTGTAGGGCAGGCCTGGTGGTGACAAAATCTCTCAGCATTTGTTTGTCTGTAAAGGATTTTATTTCTCCTTCACTTATGAAACTTAGTTTGGCTGGATATGAAATTCTGGGTTGAAAATTCTTTTCTTTAAGAATGTTGAATATTGGCCCCCCTCTCTTCTGGCTTGGAGAGTTTCTGCTGAGAGATCTGCTGTTAGTCTGATGGGCTTCACTTTGTGGGTAACCTGACCTTTCTCTCTGGCTGCCTTTAACATTTTTTCCTTCATTTCAACTTTGCTGAATCTGACAATTATGTGTCTTGGAGCTGCTCTTCTCGAGGAGTATCTTTGTGGCATTCTCTGTATTTCCTGTATTTGAATGTTGGCCTGCCTTACTAAGTTGGGGAAGTTCTCCTGGATGATATTCTGCAGAGTGTTTTCCAACTTGGTTCCATTTTCCCCATCACTTTCAGGCACACCAATCAGATGTAGATTTGGTCTTTTCACATAATCCCATATTTCTTGGAGGCTTTGTTCGTTTCTTTTTACTCTTTTTTCTCTACATTTCTCTTCTCACTTCATTTCATTCATTTGATCTTCAATGACTGATAATCTTTCTTCCAGTTGATTCAGTCAGTTATTGAAGGTTGTGCTTTTGTCACGTAGTTCTCATGTCATGGTTTTCATCTCTATCAGTTCTTTTAAGGTCTTCTCTGCATTGATTATTCTAGTTATCCATTCATCCATTCTTTTTTCAAGGTTTTTAGTTTCTTTGCACTGGTTATGTAGTTCCTCCTTTAGCTCTGAAAGGTTTGATCGACTGAAGCCTTCTTCTCTCAACTCATCAAAGTCATTCTCTGTCCAGCTTTGTTCCATTGCTGGCAATGAGCTGCGTTCCTTTGGAGGGGGTGATGCGCTCTGATTTTTTGAATTTCCAGCTTTTCTGCACTGCTTTTTCCCCATCTTTGTGGTTTTATCTGCCTTTGGTCTTTGATGCTGGTGACATACTGATGGGGTTTTGGTGTGGGTGCCCTTTCTGTTTGTTAGTTTTCCTTCCAACAGTCAGGACCCTCAGCTGTAGGTCTGTTGGAGTTTGCTTGAGGTCCACTCCAGACCCTGTTTGCCTGGGTATCAGCAGCAGAGGTTGCAGAAGATAGAATGTTGCTGAACAGCAAGTGTTGCTGTCTGATTCTTGCTCTGAAAGCTTCATCTCAGGGTGTTCCTAACCGTGTGAGGTGTGATGTGCTGGTCTGCACCTAGTGGGGGATGTCTCCCAGTTAGGCTACTCAGGGGTCAGGGACCCACTTGAGTAGGCAGTCTGTCCATTCTCAGATCTCAACCTCTGTGCTGGGAGAACCACTGCTCTCTTCAAAGCTATCAGACAGGGACTTTTACCTCTGCCAAGGTTTCTGCTGCTTTTTGTTTAGCTATGCCCTGTCCCCAGAGGTGGAGTCTACAGAGGCAGGCTGGCCTCCTTGAGCTGTGGTGGGCTCCACCCAATTCGAGCTTCCTGGTGGCTTTGTTTATCTACTTAAGCCTCAGCAATGGTGGGTGCTCCTCCCCCAGCCTTGCTGCCTCCTTGCAGTTAGATCTCTGACTGCTGTGCTAGCAATGAGGAAGGCTCCATGGGCATGGGACCCTCTGGGCCAGGTGTGGGATATAATCTCCTGGTGTGCCATTTGCTAAGACCCTTGGTAAAGCGCAGTATTAGGGTGGGAGTTACCCGATTTTCCAGGTGTTGTGTGTCTCAATATCCCTTGGCTAGGAAAAGGAATTCCCTTCCCCCTTGTGCTTCCCAGGTGAGGTGATGCCTCGCCCTGCTTCAGCTCTCACTTGTTGGGCTGCACCCGCGGACCAGTATCAACTGTCTGACCCACCCCAGTGAGATGAACCTGGTACCTCAGTTGAAAATGCAGAAATTACCCATCTTCTGTGTCATTCACGTTGGGAGCTGGAGGCTGGAGCTGTTCCTATTTGGCCATCTTGGGCCCACTCGATATTCCCAAACTTCTTTGAGGTTTCATTCATTTTTAAAAATTCTTTTTTCTTCATCTGATGGATTGGGTTAATTCAAAAGCCTTGTCTTTGAGCTCTGAAGTTTTTCTTCTGCTTGTTCCATTCTATTGCTGAGACTTTCCAGTGCATTTTGCATTTCTCTGTGTCCTTGATTTCCAGAAGTTGTGATTGTGTTTTATTTATGCCATCTACGTCACTGAAGAATTTTCCTTTCATATTCTGTATCATATTTTTTATTTCTATTGGTTGGACTTCACCTTTCTCTGGTGCCTCCTAGATTAGCTTAATAATCAACCTTCTGATTTCCTTTTCTGGCCATTCAGAGATTTTGTCTTGGGTCCATTGCTGGTGAGCTGATATGATCTTTTGGGTGGGTGGGGGTGGTTAAAGAATCTCATTTTATTATATTACCAGAATTGCTTTTCTGTTTCCTTTTCATTTGAGTAGACTATGTCAGAGGGAAGATCTAGTCTAGTGTTATTCAGACTCTTTTGTCCCACGGAGTGCTCCACTGATGTAGTGCTAGCCCCCTTCCCCCAGGGATGTGGCTTCCTGAGAGCTGAACTGTAGTGATTGTTTTGCTTTTCTGGGTCTAGCCACCCAGCAGAGCTCCTGGGCTCCAGGCTGGTACTGGGAGTATCTGCAAAGAGTCCTGTGATGTGATCCATCTTCAGGTCTTGCAGCCATGGATACCAGCACCTACTCCAGTGGAGGTAGCAGGGGAGTGAAGTAGACTCTGTGAGGGTCCTAGCTTGTGTTTTTGTTTAGTGGGCTGGTTTTGTGTTAGTTGGCCTCCAGCCAGGAGCTAGGTACTTTCAAGAGTACATCAGTTGTGGTCCTATAGGGAGGAGGCAAACTTGCCCTAGGGATACCTGGTTAAGCATTCAAGTTTCTCAGGTGGTGGGCAGGGTCATAGAGCTCCCAAGAGATTTACCAGGGCAGGTATAGAAAGACCACCAGGTGGGGGCAGGGATAGGCATGTCTGAGCTCAGCCTTTCTTTGGGCTGGGCTTCCTGCAGCTGCTGTGGGGAATGGGGGTGTGTTTCCTAATCCAATAGAGTTATGTTCCCAGGGGGATTATGGCTGCCTCTGCCGAGTCATATGGGTTGCCAGGGAAATGGGGGAAAGCCGGCAGTCACAGTCCTCATCCCACTCCCATGCAGCTCACAGTCCTAAAGTCCAGTCTCACTCCCACTACGCCCCCTCAACAGCACTGAGTCTATTTCCAGGCAGCTGGTGACCAGGGCTGAGAACTTGCCCCAGACCACCAGCCTCCCCACTGAGAAAGCAAGCAGATTTACAGGTTTTTGGCATCTCAGGGAGCCTGCAGCAGTGATCCTGTCCTTAAAAGGGTCTGTGGATTATCTCAGCTTTTCTGGTATGTTCCTGTGGTAGTTCTTGGAGCAAAAGTTAATGATGTAAGTCTGCACACACTGCTCTGTCTGTCCAGGTGGGGGCTGCAAGCTAGTCCTGCCTCCTATCCGCCATCTTAATCCCCTCTGATATCTTAACGATATTGAGTCTTCCAATTGTGAACATGAGATGGGATGTCTTTCCGATTTTGGGGGTTTTAAAAATTATTTTTCAGCAATATTTTGCAGTTTTCAGTGAAAAAGTCTTTCACCTCTTTGGTTAAGTTTATTCATAAGCATTTTACTCTTTTTGATGCAATTGTAAATGAAATTGTTTTCTTAATTTTCTTTTCTAATCGTTCATTGTTAAAGCAACTACTTTTTCTGTGTTGATTTTGTGTCCTGCAATTTTGTTGAATTAGTTTATTAGTTCTAACAGTTTCCTTGGGGAATCTTTAGTATTTTCTGCACATAAGATCATGTTATTTTTGAAAAAAAAAAAAATTTATTTTTTTCTTTTCAATTTGGATAGCATTTATTTCTCTTTTCTTCTTTTTTGCTTTCTCTCTTTCATTCTTTCTCTCTCTCTTTCTTTCTTGCTCTTTCTCTTTCCTTCCTTCTTTCTTTCTTTCTTTCTTTCTTTCTTTCTTTCTTTCTTTCTTTCTTTCTTTCT
>NC_045445.1:43514045-43544719 GCF_002776525.5 Piliocolobus tephrosceles | reverse complement strand
TTTCCTTCTTTCTTTCTTTTTCTTTTCTTCTCCTTCCTTCCTTCCTTCCTTCTTTCCTTCTTTCCTTCCTTGCTGAATTGCTCTGGCTGGGGCTTCCAATACTATGTTAAATAAAAGTGATGAGAAAGGGCACCACTGTCTTGTTGCTGATCTTAGAAGAACAGCTTTGTCTCTCACCGTTGAGCATGATTTTAGCTGTGGGTTTTGCATATATGGCCTTTCATATGTTGAGGTAGTTTTATTTTATTCCTAGTTAGTCCAGAGTTTTCTTTTTTTATGAAAAAATATTGAATATTTGTGAAATGCTTCTACTGCATCAATTGAGATGATCATATACCTTCTTGCCCTTCATTCTGTTTATGTCATATATTGCTTTGATTTTAATATGCTGAACCATCCTTGTATTGCAGGCATAAATCCCATGTGGTCATGGTCTAAAATCCTTTTTATATGTTGTTGAATTCTGTTTGCTAGTATTTTATTGAGGATTTCTGCGTCAATATCCATGAAGTATATTGGTTTGTAGTTTCCTTTTCTTGTAGTCTTTCTCTAGCTTTGGTATCAGGGTAATAATGCTTGCCTCATAGAATGAATTAGAAAGCATCTTCTCATCTTGAAGTTTTTGGAAGAGTTTGAGAAAAATGGTGTTAATTACTCTTTAATGTTGGTAGAATTCATCTGTGAAGCCATCTGGTCTTGAGTTTTTCTTCATTTGGAGGTTTTTGATTACTGATTCAATCTGCTTACCAGTTATAGGTCTATTCAGATTATCTATTTCTTCATGATTCAATCTTTGTTGGTTGTGTGTTTCTAAGAATTTGTCCATTATATCTTTGTTATCTACTTGGGTTGTTCTAGCAGAATTTTTCATACAATTATTCACAATACTCTTTTATAACCCTTTTTTGAAAAACAATTTTCATTTATTTACTTTTATTTATATATTTATTTTAGTTGGAACCTGTGTCTTGAGGGGGTTGTCCTGGAACTTCAGTCTGCAGGGACCTGCCTGGCACCAGAGTCTACTGAGGTGACTCTTGACCCTGTATTTACTGTATCAAGCCTGAACTTTAAGACCATTGATTACATAGCAGTACATTTTTCTTTTGCCCTTAGTTTTGATACTCTTTGATTTATTTCATTATGGTTATAAAGTCCATTAACTTTTTATGATTTGTTATTAACTTATATGCATCATTCTTTCATGCATATAATACTGTAGATGTGGTATTGCTCTGTGGTTTTTTAGTATTTTGTTATGACACTTAAGACTAAACATCACTACACTAATTGAATAGTTATTCTGCTCATCTCTGAGAGATTAAACAGGCAAAGTATCACATTTAGAGAGGCCACAAGAGTCTCCCCAAAGTGACCATATTATCTTAAGTGATTAAATCCTAAACTATGATGTTGGTGTGATGAATAGAAAGTATGAGTAAGGAGTGTATATCAGAGGTATCAACAAAATTAACACATGGGGCTAAATACGATCATATTGATGAATTTACTTACCTGGGACATGGAGGTTGAAGGGGCCATTCACTAAATCATATGGTCAGTAGTAAGAACTAAGACTAGAGGACTTGAATGCTGCTTGACTATGACACAAGAAGATGAAGAAAGAGTCAAAAATGATTCACTCCAAGATTTCAAGCTTTGATGACTGGGGAGACAAAAAAAGGGAACAATTTTTTGAGAAAATCATGGGTTTATATTGAAATAAGCTTGATTTTGTGGTGACCAAGGACCACTGACACGGGCCATATAGAGCTGGAGAAATAGGACTGTAGCCCCAGGGAGAGATTTCTGCTAGAGCCAGAATTGGGAGTCATGTATATGGGCGAATATGAAGAGAAGAAAAGCTGATGGCTGGGAGAACCATGATGAAGGATTAGATACTTGGGAGAAGGGCTTCTCGAAGAAGAATAATACAGATACCAAGAGTGGGCAGATTGGGGAAAAGAATATATGTAGTGAGACACCACAGTGTAGACAAGAAATCTAACACAGAATGAAAACCACATGAAAACACAAAGATTATACTATTTTCTTCAAAAGTGTTATTGCCCTTCAACTATTCCTTTGTGGATGACTGGGACTGAAGCAAGCCAAAGAAAATCAAGATTCTGCTGGAAGAATCTATGGAAGACAAATTACCACAAGTATCTCAGAAGAAGAGAAGACAGAAGAAGAGTAGAAGGACAATGAAATGTTCATGCTTCATGAAAGGAATGCTAAAGAACAAGGCTTTTTTTCTCATTTTCTAGAAGAATGCAGTAATTAGGATGTAGTCTGACCTTTCAGTATGTATGTATACTTAACGTTGGTGAAGAGTAGCTGAATTGGCCAAGGCCAGGATTCAATATCTAGGTCAATTTCTTTCTTTCCTCCACCAACTTTTAAAAAATCCTCTTGAAAAGCATTTAAGCAGTGTGGCAAATACGTAAAAAAATTATGGAAATGCAGGACTCAAATTGCATTAATTTGGGATTATGCATTTTCTCAGTGTGAAGAATGTGTCAATATTTCTGTTCTGTACTTCTATCTTAATGGGTTTATTATTTGGCTTAAAAACTAGACTTTAGGGCCAGGCACGGTGGCTCACGCCTGTAATCCCAGCACTTCGGGAGGCCGAGGAGGGCGGATCATGAGATCTAGGAGTTTGAGACCAGCCTGGACAATATGGTGACACCCTGTCTCTACTAAAAATACAAAAATTAGAGTGGTGGCTCGCACCTGTAGTTCCAGCTACTAGGGAGGCTGAGGCAGAAGAATCGCTTGAACCCAGGAGGCAGAGGTTGCAGTGAGCCGAGATGGTGCCACTGCACTCCAGTCTGGGTGACAGAGTGAGACTCCATCTAAAACAAAACAAAACAAACAAACAAACAAACAAAAAACTAGACTTTAGGCTGTAATGTAAAATATTAGGTGTTGACTCTAAAACAAATTTGTTTTCATTGAACTTCAAAACATATTTGTTTATATGTTTGAAATTAAGCTATGTCTCTTGTTACCTCAAACACATATTTTTGATGCATTTTCCACCCACAAATAATTGTCAGCAAAACAGAAAAGTTACATTCAGGTTAAATAGGCAATGCATCTTTATTGATTCAGAATACCTCCAGCGTTAAGTCATATGCTGAAATGGCACTCACTTCCAGCTTTGCTGAAGGCTTGCTCTTCTCCCTAAAGAGAATCTGTTCATATTAGTAAATAGCTATTGAAGCAACATTCTCAGTTGCAACAGTTTGCTATTGTAATTCCCCCAGCTGCCTTATTGATTTGTTTTTCTACAATTCTTGGCCACTGCCACATACAGTTGAACATGAAAAATAACTATTTTAAAATCCACTTTCAACATGGAACCACATTTGAACTAATTTTCCTGGTGGAGGCTGAAAAATCAAGTGTTTAGAAGTGAATGTTAGGTGGGTCATTTCTGGTCTTTACATGAATTGTGTCAAACATCATCTTCTCAGTGAGGTTTACATTACCCACTCTATTAAAAATTGCAACCCTCACCTTTACAAAACACCCCCTACTATGTGTCCCTCTTTATTCTTCTCCTTAGTACTCACTGCTATCTAACATACTATGACATTGACCTATTTATTTGGTTCATTGTCTTCCCAACCAGGATGTAAGCCCACCAAGGCAAGAATTGCTCACTGTGGTATCCTCAAAGCCTAAAATTATGTCTCACATATAGTATAGGCTCCTAGTAAATATTTTTTTGAGTGAATGAAGTCAGAGTCGTTCTTAACCTAGAGGCCAAGGGCAGGGCAGGACAGCTCTTTGAATAGCATTGTGAACTGGTTGGTGATGTTTTAATGCTCCTACATTTCTTAATAGATTTTCTAGGCTAAATAGTAGAGATGGAGTTGATTAATGTAAGCCTTCCTAGAGGTGTGTTTGGAAGTGTGCTTTGAAAGGGAAGAAGGCCAGAGAACAGGGGAAAATAAAAGAAAGGCCTCCCAAATTGAAGAAATACTATTCTCCAGAGTGGGGATAATTAGCTTAGCTAAAGGGAAGAGTCCTTATTCAGCAGTACTCAGAAATTAGAATAAGAGGATTGTTGTTAGTCAAGGGCCCTGAAAGCCAGAGAAAGGGGTTTGAAGTTGACATCCCAGGGAGCAATGACTATAGGAACACAATCAGCAGATGTCTAGGTTACTGCTACTTTGTAGCTGTGTGACATTTTACAAGTTACTATTATCTCTGTGTGCTTCAGTTCTCTCATCTGTAAAATGGAGACAAAAATAGTATAGTGTCTACCTCCTAGCATTGTAAGAATTGAGATAATACAGGCAAAGTACTTGGCACAGTGCCTGGCATATACTGAAGACTTAATGGATTTTACCTATTATTATCATCATCATTATAATGTTGTGAGTCTTCTCATAATTTATTATATTATGAGCATTTTATATTTTCTAGTCAAAACTATTGTTATTTTAGAGAGTCATCAAACAAAGGGCTTTGGTTGAAAATATTGTTGGGGGGAATTGGGGTGAGTGTTAGTTCATAAGCAACAATCATGAATCACTTTTATGGGGCTGCCCATATGAATGCTGACACCAGTAACTATAGGATGCAGTGGATCCTGAATAGTTTTCTGGATTCTGGACAGCCTGGACAATGGGCAAAATGGGGAGGGGAAGGCAGATTATCTGAAATTTTAAAATTTTGGCACTGAAGGTGAGCTCTGCATATAGACTACTACACCATTACCTGTTTATAGAGAGAATTACCTGAGTGTAATTCCTCACACTTAATGATTTTAGCAAGTAGCCAATGAAGGAAAAGTCGTGGAGTTGGTAGATGAAGTGAAACCATCATTGTCATTTGAGGTCTTGGTCACAAGATATGAAGTTTCTTAGTACTACATGTCTTAATCCATTTGAACTGCTACAACGAAATATCTTGGACTGAGTAAATTATAAACAACAGAAATTATTTTTTACAGTTTTGAGTCTGAGGAGTCCAAGATCAAGGTGCCGGTGGTGTCTGTGGAGGGCCCACTTTCTCATAGATGACACCTTCTTGCTGTGTCCCCACATGGTGGAAGTGGTGAGGGGTTGCCTCTCAGGTCTCTTTTACAAAAGCACTCATCCCATTCATGAAGGTTCCACTCTGATGGGGTCCCAAAGACCCTACCACCTGCTAATAACATCATCTTGGAGGCTAAGAGTTCAACAGATGAATTTCAAGGGGACACAAACATTCAGAACGTAGTGCCACATGTGGCAGACAAGGAAGAGGAGCCAGGACCCAGGACAAGTCTGTTCACCAGGACAGTGCAGGATACCTAGGGCAGGTGGCACTTAATTACATTATTAAACTCAATCAGTTAGGTCATCATGGAGTAGTTCTGTCCACATGCTGTAAGGTCCCCAGCTCCTGGACTAGGATTTGATTCTTGGGAGAAAGCTGGGAAAAAGCAAGCTGAGAAAATCACTCTATGGATGAGGAGGTCATATGGATGAGAAGGAGATCACATATACAGACTGTCGGTGATTATCCACTTTAAGCTACCAGATAGACTGTGAAGGACAAGTATGATTTGGACATGTGGGATTGTTTGTGGGGAGAACAGAATTCAAGTGAAAGGGAATAAGGTAGGGAAATAAATGAAGCTGAGAAGGTACAGGATAGCTGAAATGTAGGGGTAGGTCAGTGGTGTGATATAAGGCTGGGAAGGTAGTTTGGGGCCATTTTGTGAATGGCCCCAAATGCCATATTAAAGAGTTTTAGGATTAATTCAAAATAATGGGAAACTATTGAAGGTTCTGGAGCAGGAGAGTAATATACTTAAAGATGTGCTTTGGAAGAATTAATTTGTTGGCAATTAGGTCGGTGGGTTTCAGGGATGTTAACTTGGAGATTAGGAAACTAGTTAGGAGGTGATCGTTAATTGGACAGGAGGAAATTTAGGACAAAACTGGGGTTGTGGTAGTGGGAATGGAGATGAAAGGACAAAGTCAAAGCATTTGGATGCTCAATTTGGCAGGAAGTGACATCTTAATGGCATTAGAATACAAGTTCTAGTACAGCAGGGATTTTTGTCTGTCATATTCACTGCTGTATCCCAAGCACCTAGAATAGTCCTTGGTACATAGTTGGTGCTCAATAAATAGTTTTTGAATGGTGCCTAGACATTGTGCAACTTCTATACACTAACCTGTGGTATGTGTTTGCACACTTGACTCCTGAAACCCAGCTCATCCTTCACACTAGCTCCAAGCCCTACCTCCCATGGTAATGCACTCAGTTCCTGCTCCTCTATTCATATTCATGACCCACTAATACTACAGTCTTAATGATGATAACATTTTGAGTTCAGTTTTTCTCCATTCTTCACTTTCCAGTGTTTTAGCTATATAGTTTTGATAAGAAAAATATTTGTTTAGGATCCAGAGAAGACACTGTGCAAGGGCTGCCAAAGAAAGAGTTGTGTTGTTTCCGAGGATCAAGTTGAAAAGAGAACAAGAGTATATTTGGAGGGTCTGCACTATAGGAAGGAAATGGGTAAGGTTTTCCCTGTGCAATGAGTTGGACAACAGCTAACAATTTGGTATTCAACACTAATTTAATAAAAATTCCCTCTAATAGGCAGGATTCAATTTTAAAAATTAATTTTTAAAAGTCTACTTTTGCTTATTTAGATACTCTGTAAACTTGAATTAAGTTCAGTTATTTACACAGCTTTTGAAAATATTACCACATTCTGGTTTCATAACAGTAGAATAGAAAAACAGTTTTAGATCTTAGTTTTGAAAAATACCTGATTTTCCAGGCAGCCAAATGCAATCAAAGAAAGAGATACCAGTAAGTTCAATTACATTGTATGTTTGAAACCACTGAGAAACTCAGAGCAACCAAAGTGAATTAAAAGAAACCAAGAGAGCCAAACAAAATGCTTACCAGTTGGGCATCAAGAAAAGCTTTAAAATCATGCTTGTAATTCTAGCTTTTAGGGTCAGAAGGAATTACAGGCAAAATTGCAGGTAGCTTTGAGACTTTTAGAAATAGCTTATGCTATTTTAAAGACCATACTCATATAATGTCCTTGTATAAGACCTTTCATCTTGAGGAAGCTTAAGAAATGCTGGGCTCCAATTTCCCTTAGTGCCTTTTTAGTAGTGAGTTAGACACATCAGAAAGCAAAGATGTACAGTCAGCCCGCTAGTGACAATTTATTGCATAAGTGTAGAGAAATATGATTGATCTAATTCACTAAAAATCTTCTTCCAGGTAGACAGATATTGCCAATTTGGTTGAGTACATTTTTCAACTTTTTAAGTATCACTTTTGGTCCTATTCCTTAAACCCAAACACTCTCCTTGGGATTTTAGGGGCTGAGGGCCTGACAGAGTTATGAGAAAGGCCATTTAGCTTGGGCTTACTCAACATTAAAAGAAGATTTGCAGTTAGCTAGCTGAGATCATGTCTAATGTGAAGACAAGGAAAACAAATAACTCTAGCCTCTTAAAGTCCACTTGAATGCACCAATCTATGTGGGTTGATTGCCTACACTGATCAAATATACCAGAAAATTGCCAGTACCCTATTGTCACTTCTAAATTGAGGAGGCCATTTGACATAGTCTAATCTAGTGAGTAGTTTCCAATTAGGTAGGATGTCAAAGGAATATGGTAAACAGTGTTAATTGCAGTGAACTTCAAGAATGACAGGGTGATGGAAAAACTTGGGCCTGTGTCTTCACTTATGGTGGCATTTTTTTTTTTTCTCAAATATATCAGTGAGGCACAGTAAATAATCCTGCCATGTTCTTGTGATTGCTCCACCTTTTAGATGAACCAGAGTTGATAGTTTCACTGAAAGGTAATTAGATTGGTCTCAGGTATCACCATAGTAAGTGAATTCTGAATTTATTGTCACCAGTCATTTCTTGGAAGGCAAAAAACCATATAGGTTGTGACTAGTAAATTACTGTCAGACAAACAAAGGTGACCAATTATCCACGTACTCAGGACTCAGGGGTTTCCTAGGATGTAGAACTTACAGTGCTAAAACCAGGACAGTTCTGGGCATAGTTGGTCACCCTAAAAGTTCAATCTTGAGAGTTCACTAGTTAAGACCATATAGCATAGTTGTTGTAGGCACATACTTAAATCTGGTTCTACCACTTAATATCTGTATAAGGGTCACAACATCTTTGATGTTTAAATTCCTCATGTGTATAAAATTTGCATAGTATTAGAACCTACCTCAAGGAGTAGCTGTGATGATTAACTGAACTAATAATATTGCATCAAGCTCAATGCTTGGCACACAATAGGTGCTTAATACTTGTTAGAAATTATTTAAATTAGGCTGGGTGCGGTGGCTGAGGTCTGTAATCCCAGCAGTTTGGGAGGCTGAGGTGGGCCGATCACGAGGTCAGGAGTTCGAGACCAGCCCGACCAACATGATGAAACCCTGTCTCTACTAAAAATACTAAAATTAGCCAGGCGTGGTGGCGTGCACCTGTAATTCCAGCTACTCAGGAGGCTGAGGCAGGAGAATCGCGTGAACCTGGGAGGTGGAGGTTGCAGTGAGCCAAGATTACACCACTGCACTACAGTCTGGGTGACAGAGCTAGACTCTGTCTCAAAAAAAAAAAAAAGAGAGAGAGAGAGAAGGAAGAAGGAGAAGAAATTATTTAAATTAGCTATTATTAGGCTTGCAGGCAAGATGTTGCAATTGCGAAGGCAGAGTTAGGGGCCAGACAAGGTTCTGTGTATAGGCAGCTCAAGTAAAGAACTAAAACTGATGGTCTGGTCTGCCACTTCTATTCTAAGCATATAGAATTACAGCAATAAATATTAAAAATACATAGTTAAGTTTAAAAACAACAAAGTGATCTTCTAAGTATCGTAAAGAAAGAGAAATCATGGAGCCATAAGGGAGGCTGTGAGGGCAAAAGGAATGAACATAGGCCTAAAGGACTGAGATTTTAAATATTCACATGGGAGTATAGGGTGTGCAGTACATGCCAGAGAGCTAAAACTGGCCTTCCTGCTTCGAACTTGGTGCTGAAAAAGCTTTGCACCATCCATGAATGGTATTTGGGCCTACGTGGGTGTGAGATCCTAACTGGCACTGCACACATCATGGGGAATCACTGAATCAAAAGTTAACCTAAAATCTAGTTTGAAACTATGAATTTCATATGTTCTTGGCAGAGGCAAACAAAATGGTCCCACTGGGAACCTAGCACAGAGGCACATGAAGGACTTCTAAAAATATAACTTCTACTAAAGATGACCTTGCAAACAAAAATTATAAAATGTATGGAAATATCTGAGGCCAAGACACTGATCAAAGGGAAATTCATACTTGAATAAATAGATATAGTAGGATATTCTGAATGAGGATGTAAAATAAGAACGTTTATAATGTTAAAATTGATGAAGGAATAGAGTCCGTTAAATAGGAACAGGATACTATGAATGAATATTGGTAAGATTTTTTTTGTTAAGGATCAAGTAGAAATATTGGAAATGAAAACAAGTCATTGAGGATTTTTGCTTCTAGGCATTGTAGAGAAACTAGTACCAGACTTGTGCATCTACTGTACACAGCTGGGAAAGTGAACAAATGTATGAGGTAATTGTTTCCAGGTATCAGCTAATAAGGAGTGTAAGAGAGTGATCTCCAAGAAAACTGAAACTTATAATAGGACGAGTCCCATGGTCACTCTGGTTACTTATCCGGGGACAATTTCCTGAACACAGCACAGGAAAGTGGATCCCAAATGGAATATAACAATACTCTTGAGCTGATGAGGCAGAAATTAAATTTTGGGGTTATTGAGGCAGATGAAAATTGCAGAGTAGAGTACCAAAGAGGAATGAGCTGCACAGAAAGAGTTCCCATAAATTTATTGAGAGGTGTTTCCATGTGTGTCTTTGGCAAAAGTTTTGTTTTTACATGTATAGAGTGAGACTCCATAAGACTGAGCTACAGCAAGTTTGAGAGTTGAATGAAGATAGTAGAGGTAGCACAGTCCTGGGGAGTGTTGAAGAATTGGACCAGTCAGAGTGGAGAGACCTCATTGATATCCTGGGCATTTAGCTGGGGCTCAAGAAAAAACACAACTTAGGAGTAAGGACCACCTTTTAGAGTAATCACCAATCTAGCTTCACCCTAATAAAGCCTAAAACCAATCCTTGACAGCGTCAAGAATAGCTGGCAATGAATTAACTGCTTGCTAGAGCAAAACCCAAGAAGAGCCAATTAAACTTGAAGTAAGTAAAATTTAAAAAATAATAAAGGTTAGAGCAGAAACCAATGATGTAAAAATTAGATAAATAATAAAAAATTAATAAAGTAAAATGTTTGCTCTTTGAAATGATTAATAAAATTGATAAACCCATAGCAAGACCAGTTAGGAAAAGAAAAAATACAAATTGGAGCAATCTTTGTCACTAAATAATCTACAAACATTAAAATGATAATAAGGGAATATTGTAAACAAGTTTAGGCCAATAAATTTGACAACATAGATGAAATGGGCAAATTCCTTAAAATAAGCAACTTGCTAAAAACTAACCCAAGGATAAATAGAAAAATTCAAATAGATATCTATTAAATACATTGAATTCATAATGAAAAACCTTTCTTCAAAGAGAACCCCAAGCCTAGATAGTGAATTTTATTAAGTATTTATAGAAGAAATCATAACACTCTCATACAAATTCTGTCAGAAAACAGAGACCATCATAACCCTGACATCAAAATTAGATTAATATGTGAAGAAAATTACAGACCAATATACCTCATAATCATAGGCATAAAAATCCTTAAGACAATATTAGCAAATCAAATGCAGTAATATATAAAATGGATAATACATCATCACCGAGTGGGGTTTACCCCAGAAATGCGAAATTGCTTTAACATTAAAATATCAATGTGACTTAGTACATTAAAGACCAAAGGATAAAAAACTTACAATAATCTCAATGAAGAACAATCATTTGGTAAAAACCAATGTTTACTTACGAATATATATATTTATATATACACACACACAAATTATGAAAAGGAAGTAAATTCCTCAATTTGATAAAGGCCTTCTACACAAAAAAGACAGGTAATGTCCTACAAAATGGTGATATAGTGAATGCTTTCTCACTAAATTTATGAATAAAGTAAGATTTTATTATAGGTTATAGGCAGTGCAATGAGGCAAAATAGAAATAAAAGCAATAAATATTAAGGAGAAAGATATGAAAATATCTTTATTCCTAGGCAACATGATTATGTTCATAGGGAATCCTAAAGACAAACCAAAGAGGACTTAAATAAACAGAGGGACACATTATTTGAATGTGTCAGAAGACTCAATATTGCTAAGATGTTCATTTTCCCTAATGGAAACATAGATTCAATGCAATCTCAAGAAAAAATTCAGCAGTGTTTTGGAGAAAATGACAAAGTGATTTTGAAACTCATATGGAAATGCAAAGAACCTAGAATATCCAAAATAATTTTGAATAAGAACAAAGTTGGGTAATTGATACTGTTTCAAGACTGTATATAATGTTATAGTAGTCAAGTAAACATGCTATCAGTATAAACATAGGCACACATATTAATGAAACAGACTAGAGTCCAGAAATGGAGCCACACAATAAATGTTGCTGAGACAAATGAATATCCAATGATGAAAGAAAAAGAAAATTAACCTCAACTCATACCTCGTTCCTTTTCTTTTCTTTTTCATTTCCTTTCCCCTTTCCTTTTCTTTCTTCTTTCCCTTCCCCTTTCCTTTTCTTTCTCCTTTCCTTTCCCCTTTCTTTCCTTTGCCCTTCCCTTCCCTTCCCCTCCCTTCTCCTTCTCTTCCCTTCCCTTCCCTTCTCTTCCCTCCTCCTCTTCCCTTCTCTTCCCTTCTTCTCTTCCCTTCTCTTCCCTTCCCCCTTCCTCCTTTACTTTCTTTCCATCCCTTCCCTTCCCTTCCCTTCCCTTCCCTTCCTTCCCCTTTCCCTTTCCCTTTCCCTTTTCCTTTCCCTTCCCTTTCCTTTCTGTGCAGAGTCTTACTCCATCGCCTTCAGGATAGAGTGCAGTGGTGGGATCTTGGCTCACTGCAACCTCTGCCTCAGAGGTTCAAGCAGTTCTACCGCCTCAGCCTCCCGAGTATCTGGGATTACAGGCACGCATCACCAGTCCTGGCAAATTTTTGTATTTTTGGTAGAGATGGAGTTTCGCCATGTTGGCCAAACTGGTCTTGAACTCCTGACTTCTTGAACACCTGCTTTGGCCTCCCAAAGTGCTGGGATTATAGGCGTTAGCGACTGCACCCGGCCTCATACCTCATTTCATACAAAAAGAAAAATAAATAACTTAAAGTGAATCGTGGACCCAAATATAAAATATAAATGCTAAATATAAAAATTCTAGCAGGAAATATAAAAGAAACTCTTTATTATCTTGGGGTAGGCAAAGAAGGTAGAAGCAGAAGGAATATTTCTAACTCATTCTATAAGGCTAGCATTACCCTAGAACCAATGGCAGACAAAAACATTACAAGAAATGAAAACTACAGACTAATACTTTTCATGGATATAGTTGCAAACATCCTTAACAAAATATTAGCAAATAGAATACAACAATATATAAAAAGAATTATATACCATGACTAACAGGGGTTGATTCCAGTTATGAAAGGCTAGTTCAACATTCAAAAAGAAATTAAGGTAATTCATCACATCAACAAGCTAAAGAAGAAAAATCCCATGATCATATCAATAGATACAGAAAATGCATTTGATAATCTAACTTCAATTCATCATAAAAACTCTCAGAAAACTAGGAAAAAAAGGGAACTTCCCCAATTTGATAAAGATCATGTATAAAAAATCTACAGCTAACATCACACTTAGTCATGAGAAACTGGATGCTTTCCCTCTAAGATCAGGATCAAGGCAAAAATGTCCCATCTCACCACTCCTATTCAACACTGTATTGAAACTCTTAACTAATACAATAAGAAAAGAAATGATATACAGATTGAGAAGGAAGAAATAAAACTGTCAGTATTCACAGATGACATGATTGTCTATGTAGAAAATCTCAAAGAATTGACAAAAACAAACAAATAAACCTCCCAGAAATAATAAATGATTATAGCAAGGTCGCAGGATACAAGGTTAATATAGAAAAATCAGTTGCTTTCCTATATACTAGCAATGAACAATTGAGATTTGAAATTGGAGACACTTAGACCATTTAATTAACATGAGAAAAATGAAATACTTAGGAATAAATCTAACAAAAATATGTACAAGATCTATGAAAAAATTAGAAAACTGATGAAAGAAATCAAAGAAGATACAAATAACTGGAAAGGTATTTCACGTTCATGAAAAGGAATACTCAATATTGGTTAGATGTCAACTTTCCCAAACTTGGCTATAGAGTCAATGCAATCCCAGTCAAATCCCAGTGTTATTTTGTGCATATTGATGAACTGATTCTAATGTTTCTATGGAAAGGCAAAAAGATCTATATCGGCTAACACAATATTGAAGGAGAAGAACAAAGTTGGAGGGCTGGCACTACCCAACTTCAAGACTTACTGTAAAGCTACAGCAATAAGACAGTGGGTTGTTGGTGAGAGAATAGACAAATGGATCAATGGAACATAATAGAAAGCCCACACAGAGACTTACACAAATATAGTCAACAAATCTTTGACAAAGAAGTGAAGACAATCTAATGGAGGAAAGGATAGTCCAAAGAGACTAAATGATTTGGGAACAACTGGATATCAAACATGCATATGAAAAAATCCAGATATAGACCTTACACCTTTCAGAAAAATTAACTCAAAATGAATCATAGGTTTAAATGTAAAACACAAAACTGTAAAACTCCTAGAAGATAACATAGATAACCTTGATAACCTCGATAACCTTGGATAACCTTGGATCTGGTGATGACTCTCATTGATTGTGCCTTTGATAAAATATCTTTGAAAAAGTTGATGTTAGACTTTCATTAAAATTAAAAAGTTCTGCTCTGTGAAAGACGCCAGGAAGAGAGTGAGAAGATAAGGCACAGACTGAAAAAAAATTGCAAATATATATCTGATAGAAGATTGTTACTTTAAATGTACAAAGAACCCATAAAACTAAACAATAAGAAAATGAAAAATCCAATTAAGAAATGGTCAAAAGGTCTAAACAGACACCTCATCAAAGAAGATATACCAATGGCAAATTAAACTTATGAAAAGGTGCTCAAAATCAAATTTCACTAGGAAATTGCAAATTAAAACAAAGTGCGATACCACTACATGCATATTAGAGTGGTCAAAATCCAAAACACTGACACCACCAAATGCTTGTGAACATGTGGGGTAAGAGTAATTCTCATTCACTGCTGGTGGGCGTGCAAAATGGTACCCTCATTTTGGAAGGCAGTTTGGAAATTTCATACAAAGTTAAATACAAAAGTTGAAAATGTATGTGCGTGCGACAACCTGCAAACAAATATTTGTAGCAGTTTTATTCATAATTACCAAAACTTCAGTAGGTGAATGGATTAAGTAAACTGTGATACTTCCAGACAATAGAATATTATTTAACACTTAAAATAAATGAGCTGCCTAGCCAAGAAAAGACATGGAAAAAACTTGAATGTATATTACTAAGTGAAAGAAGCCAATCTGAAAAGGCTACATACATATTCTATGAGTCTAACTATATGATATTCTGGAAAAGTCAGAACTATAAGGACAGTAAAAAGATTGGTGGTTGCCAGTGACTTGAGGGGATGAAGGGATAAAAAGTGGGGCACAAAGAAGTTTTAGGGCAATGAAACTATTCTGTAAGATGCCATAATTATAGATATATGTCAATATACATTTGTCAAAACTCACACACTACAACACAAAGAGTGAAACAATGCAAACTATGGATTTGTGTTGATAATGATGTTCTCAGTGTAGGTTCATTGGTTGTAGCAAACGATATTGATGCTGGGGAGGTTAGAGGAGGGAGTGAGATATGTGTACTTTCCATTCAATTTTCTTCTTTTCTATTTTATTATATTTTATTTTTGAGACAGAATCTCACTCTGTCGCCCAGGCTGCAGAGCAGTGGTGTGATCTTGGCTCACTGTAACCTCTGCCTCCCGGATTCAAATGATTCTCCTGCCTCAGCCTCCCGAGTAGCTGGGATTACAGGCACGCACCACCACGCCCAGCTAATTTTTGTATTTTTAGTAGAGACAGGGTTTTGCCATGTTGGCCAGGCTGGTCTTGAACTCCTGACCTAAGGTGATCCACCCACCTCGGCCTCCTAGTATTTCCATGTGAACCTAAAATTGCTCTAAAAAATGAAGTTAATTATTTTTTGAAAAAGGATTTGAGGCACAACTACTTTAAAGAGAGAAAGAGAACTTCAGTTCATACCTCACTTCACACACAAAATTAACTTAAAGTGGATCATGGACCTAAATGTAAAAGTCAAATGTAGAAATTATAGAATAAAATATACAAGAAAGTCTTCAAGATCTTGCAGTTGATAAAGGTTTCTTTAGATACACAAAAAGTAATAACCATAAATTTCTTGAAATGATAAGTTGCATTTGTTAAATTAGTCAGGGTTATCCAGAGAAATAGACCAATAGGATGGGTAGGATGGGTAGATTACACACACACACACACACATACACACACACACACTGAATTAATTCACACAATTATGGAGGCTGACAAGTCCCAAGATCTGTAGTTGGCAAGCTGGAGATACAGAGTCATTCCAGTCCAAAGGCTGGCAGGCTAGGGATCCAGGAAGAACCCATGTTTCAATTTTTAGTCTGAAGGCAGGGAAAAACCTGATGTCACAACTCAAGCAGTCAGGCAGAGGAGTTCCCTCTTGCTCAGCCTTTTTGTTCTATTCAGGCCCACAAATGATTGGATGAATTCACCCACATTAAGGAGGGCAATCTGCTTTACTGAATTCGTCTATTCTAATATTAACCTCATCTGGAAACACCTGGAACAATGTTTGGCCAAATGTTTGGGCAAGCATCAGAGCCCCAGGCACCCTGGTAAGATTAATATTTTCATTTTATTTCAATTTGTGAAAGAAAGAGCTTTGGTTTTCTTGAAAGGAATTTAGGCACAGAAGTGAGGAAGAATAGCTATTCTGGGCAGGAAGATCTTTCTGGAACACCAAAACAACAGTTCATAATGGCCACTTGTTCTGTCTAAGCACAAGACTGGCTGTTGGACTGGTTCCTCTCCAGTGTACAATATCTTAAGGCCCTTTTTCATTTACATTGAAATGGTGAAAAGGCTGTGCTAGAGGAAGTGTAGCCAGTCAGCAGAGCCCCATATTCAGCGAATTCTGTCAGATAGTTTATTTTAATTTCTTCTGATCTGCATTGTATGGTAGCAATGGTAATCTCTCCATGATGTAGGGCTTTTACTAGGCTTTGAGCTCCTCTTCCTTCTATCATAGATCTACAACCCTTTCACTGCTAATTAATATCTCTTAAGGAAAGACCAGGAAAAGCAGCTGCAATTTGCAGGAGCTGGTCTTGCTTCTTGTGAGCAACTCTTGGGTGGTACATGGGGAGGCTGAAAGTTTGGCAGGCTAATTTTAAATTTTTAAAGTAACTGCAAACTTCAATTATCCAAGCTCTGAATGGAGCCTCCATAGATTTTGTGCCATGTCCTCAGTGGCAGCCCGCAGTAGCTGCTGCTTTATTTATTTTAAAACTTACTATGGCCTTTTATTGATCTAAAGAAGAAAAACAAACATCACATATTCACATCATTAGAAGTGTAATATTTCCTCCAACAAAACATGAGACTGGCATGCCAGGAATGCAGATGTTTGTCTGTATCTGTGGATTCCAGTCTTTCTCACAGTCTCCTTACTAATTGTTCTGCCAGGCAGCTTTTGACTTTTACAAACCAAACCTGATCTGTGTGTCACTGCTCTTTTTCACAAAATTCAATCTCAAAGAATAAAATAACTAAGGTGCCCTTAGAGGATCTATGGAAGGAAAAAAGAAAAACCCTAAATCAATAAAAATTGAATTAGAGGTTGAAAACTTGGGGGTAAAATTACATTTAAATGATTGGAATTCTTTTCTTTTTATGAGATAATAAAATTAGGCTCCTTAGTAACTATTTCTTGGGATTAAATGAATGGCCTTAAAATACTAAGGGGGCTAATCTGTAGTGATTATGGGACCCAACGCTGTTGCTACAGCTACAGACAAAATGCTTGACTATATTTTCTGAGTAAACAAATAAGTTACTGGTAGCTTAACAAAACTGATGGATCAATGTTAATCAGAAAGAGAATTATTTGAGTTTGTGTAGAAAGCCTGCAAACATCTAAATGGAAAAAAAACAAAACAATTAGGTAAATCAACCATTCGTATGTTTATATTTCCATGGTATCCAAGCATCAGGAACTGGAAAACAACTGAATAATTGATTCAATTTTAGATATTTTACCTGCAAACATTGTAAATCTTTTAATGATAGTTACTACGCTTGGACACTTCCTTTCTCTTCCACACAATGCCTACCATTATAGCGTCCTGCAATAACTGCTTGATTAAATGGTTGGTAGGATGTTGTTAGTCTGTATAAATAATTTACATTTATATCAGTCTGAAAAGCTACCTGTGACAAAGATGCCTTACTGACCCCCAAAGATTCCTGCTGCCATTTCACATTGGAGGGTTGCTGTTGAATAGCAGCTATCTAGCCAGGAACTGCATATCCCAGCCCCCTTCACATTTAGATGGGGCCATATCACTAATTCTAATTGAACTTTAGAGGTATTGCTTTGTGTTATTTTACACCAAAGTAGTTAAGAAGCAGTGACTTTAGTCTATTTCTTCATCTGCTGGCTGAATAGAGAAAATTCCAAGCTCTCCCAGGAGGGCAGAGGCATGAGATGGAAGGATTTGGGTTCTTGATGTCGATGTGGAAGCCCTTCATATCCAGAAACATTCACATTGAACTGTGAAATACTTTTACTGTGTTATGATACTGAGAGTTTTGAGCTTATTAGAGCAACTAGTGATATCTTAACACACTGTGAATTTTAGTGTTTGTGAGTTGGAATGATGACCCGGAGGTCACTTATGTTGAGTCTCCATTGTATTAACAGACTGAGAAAGTGGTAACTACATTTTGGTAGGTCTCACAGCCTCACAAGGAAACTGTGCTGGTTATCTTCTTTTTGCCATTTCCAAATCCAGTCTTTTCCTCTTTCTTTCCTGCTCTCTGGCCTCCATAATCTGAACTACACCATTACATCAACCAGCTCCCTTGCCCTCTGACATCTGGCTGAGTTTGGCTAACGGGATGCTGCTGCAGGAGGTCAGAGGGAAGGATGAGAATGAGTTCAGGGTATTGATTCCTTTGGTTCTCTTGCTATGAGTTTTCCTTGGGATGCCTGTGTCCCTCAACCAAAGGTCACCACTTCTCTCAAGGCAGCCTTCTCTGCACCACTTTCTTCTAACTTTAGTAACTATTCTTCCCTGTTGTCTTTTCAGATCTAGGTCTGATAACAGCTTTGCTAATAGCTCTGAGTTATTGCACTATCCATTGTGTGTCCCCTGTGTTTCATTTACTTTCATATAATCTCTTATTGCAACTCCCCTGAAATTCTCCTAACCTGAATGTGTCGTCAGTTTCTTTTGGGGACCCTAACTAACACAGGGAACCAGAATTTGATGCTCACAAGACAGTATTTTTGCTCTATCATTGGGATCTGAGGTTATTGCCTGAACAAGTTGGTTACAAGTTGGACATTTCTTCCAACTGTTATGTATGTGCATTTTGTTTTCTACTACCTATCTATGCTTTAAAGATATGGAGCATAGTAGTTAACAATATTTGGCATCAGTTGTCAGGCTTCAAGTTAGGATTCAAGTTAGGCTACCTCTATTTCTTATTAACTATGTTACCTTGGACAAGTTACTTAGTCTCTGTAAGTCTCAGTTTCTCATCATTAAAGTGGACATAATCATATTACCAACTTCATGGGGTTGTATTGAAGCCTAAATGACTGATTTATATTAAATACTCGGTAAATTTTAGCTCCATTATATGCTTCGCTAAAATCGATGTTCCATGAAGACGAGCCTTGTTTAGTCTCTGACTTTATGTTCTGTCATCATACAATCACACAAGTCACAGTTTGAGAAGCATGAATACATTTCCATGATGTCTAAAGTTGTTTAAGAAAAGCAGCTGTAAGGGCCAAATTGCTGATATTTGATTTATCAGAAGACAGGAAGGAAGGGAAGACAGGCAGGCAAGCAGGAAGGAACGAAGGGAGGGAGGGAGGGAGAGAGGAGGGTGAAAGAGGAGAGAGAGAGAGAGAGCTCAAAGTGGCTTAATAACATGGCAATTAAGAACAGACATTTCTCAAAAGAAGACATTCATACAGCCAACAGACACATGAAAAAATGCTCATCATCACTGGCCATCAGAGAAATGCAAATCAAAACCACAATGAGATACCATCTCACACCAGTTAGAATGGCAATCATTAAAAAGTCAGGAAACAACAGGTGCTGGAGAGGATGTGGAGAAATAGGAACAGTTTTACACTGTTGGTGGGATTGTAAACTAGTTCAACCATTATGGAAAACAGTATGGCAATTCCTCAAGGATCTAGAACTAGATGTACCATATGACCCAGCCATCCCACTACTGGGTATATACCCAAAGGATTATAAATTATGCTACTACAAAGACACATGCACACGTATGTTTATTGTGGCACTATTCACAATAGCAAAGACTTGGAATCAACCCAAATGTCCATCAGTGACAGACTGGATTAAGAAAATGTGGCACATATACACCATGGAATACTATGCAGCCATAAAAAAGGATGAGTTTGCATCCTTTGTAGGGACATGGATGCAGCTGGAAACCATCATTCTTAGCAAACTATCACAAGAAGAGAAAACCAAACACCGCATGTTCTCACTCATAGGTGGGAACTGAACAATGAGCTCACTTGGACTCGGGAAGGGGAACATCACACACTGGGGCCTATCATGGGGAGGGGGGAGGGGGGAGGGATTGCATTGGGGAGTTATACCTGATATAAATGATGAATTGATGGGTGCTGACGAGTTGATGGGTGCAGCACACCAACATGGCACATGTATACATATGTAACAAACCTGCACGTTATGCACATGTACCCTAGAACTTAAAGTATAAAAAAAAAAAAAAGAACATAAACTTGGTTCAAATCCTGTCTCTGATGCTTATCAAAAATGTGACCTTGGGAAAGTTAATTGATCTCTATGTAACCCATTTTTTCATCTGTAAAATGGGGGACAGTAATGATAGCTGTCTCATAGAATTGTTATAAAGATAAGACCAGTTAGCAAATGTAAAATGCCTACCACAATGCCTGGAACGCTGTAAGCATTATATAATTGCTTATTATTTCCTTAGATAAATGCAGAACCTAGCTGTAGTACCTTATACATAATTTCGATTTTGAATTACTTATGGAGTAGGGGCATTATGGGCACTGTATGTTTTTCAAGTGCTTCATGTCATTGAAGATTTTATTTAGACCTTGCCCTGCTTCACAGTGTGTTGCTTGTTTGGAATACACTCCCTAGACAACCACCACCCTCTTAAGAGTAGCCCACTGCATGCTTCTTCCTATTCAGAGGCAAAATTATCAAAGTCAACCTCAAACTTCCCCACACATTAGTTCCTCTTTCTTCCTGGGCTTTCACGGCACTCTACCATATCGTGTATGTGGATATTTCATTCACTACCCCAAGAGCTCTTGTCTACATCTTTGTAACTCCCAGTGTCTGGCACATGGTAGCCTTTCAATAAACACTGTTTAAATTGAAGCATGCTTTCAGTTACAGTCAATGCAACGGTCTCATTTCACTTTAATCTTTGCAACAACCATGCAAAATAGGTATCAGTATTCCACTTTACAGGTGAGGAACTGCAGATCAGAGGGCTAAGTGACATGCCTAGGTTTACATAAGAAAACAAGTAGTAGATCTAGGGTAGAACTCAAGTGTGCCCATCCACTTTCAAGTCAATGACTAACCTATTTTAATGAGTAAACACTATGGCATTGTATTAGTCCATTCTCACACTGCTCTAAAGACGTTACCTGAGACTGGGTAGATAATGAACAAAAGAGGTTTAATTGACTCACAGTTCCATATGGCTGGGGAGGCCTCAGGAAACTTACAATCACAGTGGAAGGTGAAGTGGAAGCAGGTACCTCTTCATAAGGTGTCAGGAGAGAGAAGCAAGCAAAGGAGGAACTTGCCAAACACTTATAAAAGCATCAGATCTCATGAGAACTCACTCACTATCATGAGAACAGCATGGGGGAAACTGCCTCCATGATCTAATCACCTCCCTCCCTTGAGAAGTGGGGATTACAGGTCCCTGCTTCCATACATGGGGATTACAATTCAAGATGAGGTTTGGGTGGGGCCAAAACACAGAGCCAAACCCTATCAGAAGGACTTTTTGTTGTCAAGACCACATCTCTGTTGCCACAAATTAGGCTCATTTTCTCTCACAGAATAATGAGGTATTTGATGTATAATAAATCATATAGTCTTTATAGTAATTTCCAAGCATTCTACTGGTTAATATGTGGCTAGCAGGTAGAATAAATCTTAAATTGTTTCTGGTTTATTCAGTCAAAATACTTGACTATTTTTTTGTGAACATGGTCTTGGTATAAGGAGAGCCATATATGAAGCACTGTTCATAACATATATGAGCATGCCTTTGATTGTGCAAACGAGTTTGCAATAGATGGAGTCTCTTTATATTAAGGCCTAATCTACAGGCACATGATTAAACTGAGTGTATTTGAAATGTCTTAGTGTTTCTAAGTTGTCCCAGCTTATGCAGATGGCTCCATAAACCAAGAGAGTTGAATTTCTAGTTCTCTGCCATTGAGGGGTCATGGGCTTGGGTTAATGAATTATAGTCACCAATTTTCCATCATGTCTGATTCATGAGCTCTGTCTAGATTCTGTTTCAAGCCTTCCTTATTTACCAAGGAGACTGTCTTCTGCTCACATAACAAAAGAGAGAAAACCTAATGAAAACTATGTGGAAAATGAGGAGTTGTTTCTTCTTCAGATTCATTTTGGCTGTAGAGTACATGCACATGCTTGAGGGTGTGTTTTTGTAAACTTCCCTTCCCCTCCATCCCTAAGTTACTTAGCTGGCTTACCCCATGATTGTGACTAAGTTGGAACAGTCCTCTTGGGTGTGCCTTTCTCTTTCTGGAGAGAGTTAAGTAGTAACAGGGTCAGATCATTTTGACTTACTAAGGTTTGGGTTGTTCTCTCATTGTAACTCTTTCTCCATGGGATAGCAAATCCTTTGTCTCTTAAGAGCCCTCATCTTTGAGTGTTTGCTAGGATATCAGAAGACAGTGAGAAACAGAAGTTTTTGTTTTCACGGGGACTAGAGTTGGATTCTACAAACTTTGGCTGCATGTCTAGGATCCAGTTGTTATTTGTAGGGCACAGTTGAAAATATGTCTCAATAGAAAAATCTCTAAGCATATGTACATATTTCTTCACCCATATACATCTATTTTGTATTTTAAGTGTGGTTTAGGGTTGTCTGCATACTTATTAGCCCCTAAGAACCCTGAAGAACAAAATGTAACATTTGTACATCCACAGAAGTTTAAGAAAAACTCAACAGTTTAATTCACACCTCAAAAGGAGTTCTTTTAATGACTGCTAATTACTGCTTTGGCTGTTATAACTATAATCTGCATTTTCAAATCTCCCTGTAGGCCTCAGAGACACAGGGCTGTGCCAGGGTCCCAGATACTCTCAGATATCTTCTTGCCCAAGTTCTTTCAATAAAGGGAAGTCAGACTTTGTTTCCAAGCTTCCTTGAGCTAATTTTCCTTCTTTACTTTTCTTTCACCTAAATTTTTTCCTTCCAGAATTGGCCCTATGGATAAGTAAAGGAAGTAATTTTCTGCTATAATTTCAGAAGTACTATGTGAGGCACTGACCAGAAAGTCCCACACAAGGTTTTCCAACTGATCAACCTCAAACTCATTGTAAGAGCCAGACCTACTTTCTGAGATCCTTTCTTTCTTTGCAGTAGCAGGGCCCAAAGTTTCTGACTGCTTCTGTTTCTTCCATAGCTGACTTACTCGGACTCTTTCCACCCAAACTTGATTGCAGAGTGGCTTGCAATCTTCCTGGTGCCTCACCTTGCTGCGTTTCTAATGATAAGTCTATAGTCCATTTGGGAGTCCAGAGCAGAGGTCAGTGAATTACACTTCACTGTCCAAATCTGAGGCCACTACTTATTTTTGCAAATAAAGTTTTATTAGAATGCAGCCACACTCATTGGTTTATTTTCTGTCTATGATTGCTTTTGCATTATAATGGCAGAGGTGAGCAGTTGTAATAAAGACTTTGATGGTCTACAATGTCTGAAATATTTACTGTTTGCCACTTAACAGAAAGTTTGCTGATCCTTGCTCTAGAGGTTTGAAGGCTAATCACTACAGGAGAATAAGCAGGGGCATAGGAAGGCTAATCACTGCAGGAGAACATACATGGGCCAGCACAAATAGCAAACACGGAGCCAAGTTGTAAAATTTAGAATTTTTTGTGTCACGGTTTCTGATAAACAGTTTCTGACTCCTAAAATAGCAAATCCTAATCCAGATGGGTTTCAGGTGGCTGTTTTCAATGCTGCAGGTGAGCTTCACCCACTGCTCCATATCTTTGTTTTCTCTCAGAGGTTAGGATGAACAGGCAGATTCAATTCTATAGAAATCCATATTCCCAGAATATAGTCTCAAATTGCAATCTAGGCAAAACATTCACATTACACAAAGTAGGTAATTTGTATCTCTGGACTCCTAGACTTGGTAACACTTAGGCTTTTTCTTACTTTCTGCACCTTCCCCTCAAATCTATCCAGAAATACATTTACATATATTTACATAGTTATTTCTTTTATTAGATTAAAATGTAAGAGTGCTCTGGAAAAGGTTGACATAGTTAGCCAATAATACCTTGGCTTGATTCTTTTTATTAGCTTCCTGTTAGAGGGCAGGACTCTGAGTATCACATGCTGTTTGCTTTCAAGCTTGTGTTGTCTCCCCTTCCCAGAACTGAAGCTGCTTGACTCCTTCTGGCAGGCTTCGGCTCGACCCATTCTCTAGGACCAATCCTGACTATGGTCAGAAAGGACTAACAGTCACCTTGTCTAATATTCTGGAAAAGGGTATTAGGTTAATCTTGTTTTAGGTGAGACCTGACTTTGTGTTCCAGCTCTGTTATCTTCCCTTCAGTCTTGTTTCCTAATTGTTCATTTTGTCTTAACCATCTAGTGCCCAGTTACACTTTGTCTATGTCCTCTTGGCATAGGAATCCTGTCATATACACATTGCCCAGTGGTTGGGGCCCTGCTATTTGCCAACATATTGCCTGGACACTGACTTTCTACCTAGATTTTCAAATGTCTCTCACCTGTGGATAACCAGTTGCTCTGTTCTGTTCAGCCATGGGGATACCCGTTATTTCATTTTCTATCCCTCAATGCCAACTACTGGAACATTAAACAAATGGTTGTTGAGGCCCTGAAGAATGAGGTTTTTGCTCTCACTTTTGCTCTCTCGTTCTTAGAAGCCAACAATGATTCAATATTTGGGACTTTTATGTCCCTAATGGATATCTCTGGGCCTCCCCACAGTGGATGAGAACCTTGGAGATCCAAGAACACCAGCCTTGGCTGAGGAAAGAAGTATCATATAGTCCATGAAAGCTCATAGAAACTTTGACTCATCTGACCTTCTTGTGGCTGACTAACATGATTTTCATGGCTATTTAAAAATTTCTTCTGTTTACATTCTTAGTACAATTTTTGCTTTCTTTTCTCCCTTTCTTTTAACTTTTCTTTTTTTGATATTTGTGCACTTTGACTCTGATAACTGAGAAATAGGGTGAAGACTTCTGCATGAGGTTTACCCTCTCAGATGGGTTAACCCTTGCATGAGTAGTAGGGTTTTAACTTGGAAGCCCAAAGAGGTCAACCTACAGCCCTAATATCCCCAGAATCTTCACCGTGGTATCCAGAAAAGGCAGTAGGAACAGGAGACAGAACCCTGGATGGAGAACAAGAACCATATTTTGTCTTTTAATAAAGCAGTAGTTAGCACAATTCCTGATGTAGATTATGTACTCAGGAAAGCATCTGTTAAATGAATGAATAATTGTATAAAATTTTTAAATACTGGTTTAGCCCATTCTTCCAGTTAACATCTGTAGGTTGTTGTTAGCAGTGTTGTTTTATTTTTCAGGGTGGGGGGAGGTACAATACTCATCTGACCAACATAATTAATCTTTATCCCTCTATTTCCCCAACACACAGTGATAAAACACAGCCTGTGCAATTAAACATTTGAATTTCTTCCTAAAAGAGAATTGTTTTAAGCCATACCAAAGCTGAAAACTTTGACATGAGGTGACAGCTCATATTTATGGCATTCAATAAAATTCCCTGCTCTAGAGGACATCCCTTCCCATAAAGACTCAGATGACATGAGGGTGAACTAAGACAGTAATAAGTTAAAACTAGCTTGTGTTTTCAACATAGCTCGAGTTCATAAGGCACAATGTGCCAGTGTTTGCCAGATGGATGAACCTCACGGTAGTGCACTGTTTCTGATGCCTATCAGCTATACCTAGTATGTTGTAGCTGTGGTACAGCCCAGAGCTGGTGGAAAAAAATTTCCTTCTGTCTGTTCAGACATCATCTCAGCCAGATTTAAGGTGCAGTAACTGTTTATCATCTTGGCTTTTTTGAGCTGTTGATCCTCTCTTTACAGATGAGTAAACAGACACAGAGAGGCGAAGTGATTAATTAATTAATCTCCTAGCTATATCAGGGACTAAACTTGAACTTGACTTTCCTGATTCTCCAGTTCAGAATTATTTTATTACCTATGCTGCCATCCTGACTGTGGTGACACTGCTTATATCACTGGGCTAGCTTGGCTCTTATGGCAGGCACTTTCACCACAGAGATTTTATATATGTCTGACATTATAACCACTGGTTGAAAAGAAGGAAATAGTGGCCCATAAATCACAGTCACTTAACTGATTGACTATCCAACCAAAATGACTACATGTACATGTGAACAAAGAAAACAGAAATTATCACCCTTCCTCAAAGTAGACACAGCTGTACAAATTTTCCACGTAGGATGAATCAATTTAACTACTTGTGCTGGGATATGATTTATCAGTTTGGAAAGCAATATGATATATTTTATGTTTCCTTAAATTTGTTTCAAAATAATTCTGAGGTTTTCGCTCTCGTTAAAATCCTATCTACCTACAGAAGAGCCTTCAATGATCCCTTACTGACACATTAGATAATTAATATTTATTTTCACCTACGTGAAGACACTCATGTGTGTGTGTGTGTGTGTGTGTAGAAGGAAAAGTATTTAATGAACAACATAACATATATCGTTCCTGCCACTGAGGACTTTGGAATCAAATTAGAGGGGCAAAGCTAAGAGTTAAGAAACCAGCATAGAGCAATACAAGATGTATACAGCTAAATGCTAGTGTGGGTATTATTGATTACGGAGAGAGATGGCCTTAGTCTGAGGCAGTCAAGGAAGGTTTTTCAGGAGACAGAGAACTTGATCTAGGTTTTGAAATGTATTAGGATGTTCATAGGCAAAGGAAACAGAGGAAAATAATTCCAAGTAGAGAAACAACACAGGAAATATAGGAATTAGAAGCATAAAAGTTAGAAGGGCAACAAGACAATCAGTATAAGTGAATCAGAAAGTATGTCTGTGGAGGGGTAAGCTCAGCCCAAAGTCCTTTGGCTAGCATTCAAACCCTACTTTACCTGTCTCATATAGTCATGATACAATCCAATGACTTTTCTTCTTCCCAAAGAATAGGCCAAAGACCATTATCCTGATTAAGTTCAACATCCTAGCGGGATACCTTCCTTCACACATGTGGGAAATGATCAAAATTAATTGTGTTTCAAAAATTTAGTGGTAACTCTACCAACTCCTATTAAATCAGTGTGAGAACTCAAATAGCAGATGGAAAACATTGGTCCTTAAATGACTTTTTTTTTTTTTTTTTTTTTTCTAGAATGAGCAATGTTGTTAGGGATCATAGGGAAGGTCATGGAAACAGTTTTGGAAACTTTGCTTGCAGGAATTAATTGCCTTCTGTTTTGAAAGGGCCTATTTCTTTCTCATTTACAGTCAAAATTTGGTGAAAGGGAAAAGTTGCTACTACACAATGGCAGGAAAATACCCACTATTTTAGAGAATGTGCTGGCTCTTGCTGGAATTGATCCATCTCTGGCAAGCTGTATGTGCTGTAATGTCTGGGGTAACTTTTACCCTGGTGCCCCCATTACCACTTCAGATCCTTTGTTAAGCAAACAATATAGGAGTTTTCTTAAAACTGGGCTCCGAGAGCTTATTCTCAAATAAGCCCTGCCTCAGTTGCAAGGTCTTTCATCGGAAGATGACCTATCTTACGTGTGTGGGAATACATTTTTCCATGATTACTTCAACAGCTGCATTCTGATAATCTGCCTGGGGAATAACTGTTGATGGATAAAATACAGTCAGCTCATCTCGCCAGTGAATAATGTGCTTTCTGGTTCTACCACGTGAAAATGAACTGCTCAGATCCTCTTCATCTGGAATGATTTCCAGGGAAGAATGAGTGACTGAAACTGCTGACACTTTCAGAATAAACCCTTGATGTCTTTGACAATTGCTCCAAGTGATTTGTTTTGGGATAAGCTTTCACACCATATAAGGTAAAGTGACTGATTCTATAGCGATCCAATTGTTCCTTTGTCTCTCCATTTACATATAACAGTGTTGTCAATGTTTGATTGAAAACACATAGTGGGCAAGGAAAATGCTCTTCAGAGTTCCAAAGAAGGGATAAAACATCTTTTATCACCATCAAAATAGCCACAGAGTTGCTTGGAGACACATTTGGGGCAATGTGGTTCACTGTATCTGGTTCCAAATTCCAGATAATAGGAGATTAAGAGTTAAATAGGAGCTAACTAAATAGGAGATGAGGTTAGAAGGAGGATAAAATATTTAGGTATTTCTTTTATTGGTTTATATGTCAAATTCTATCTGGAACCAATTAAGAAAAACGTAACTTCCCTTTGTTTATGCAACTGGATGCAGATTTGGAGAGTGGTTGAGTTTCAGACAGAAGTAGTGCTTACATCCAATGGCGAAATGGTATTTATATATTTAGGGGTAAGAGTTAAGGTTGCTTTTCCTCTAAAACAAGGATTCTCAACCTAGTGGGGAGGAGGAATTGCAATAGGTAGAATCCCTAAGCCCTTTTGTGATGTATGCCCTGTGGGAGTGTTGGAGATATCCTTCTCAGGGTTCTGGCCAGGGAGTGATTTAGGGAACAATTCACACATGAGACAGGTTCTTTGAAATTCTACGTGTGAACCTCTGAGGGATATATATGCAACATCAATCCAACTTCATTTCTTCAGTGAGGAAGTTCCTTCTTGTGTGGCTGATGCAGTCTGGAGAAAATCCTTCTCTGGTCCTCTGTTGATTAAAATTTAGTTACTTATTTGGTTGATGCATTCACCAGAGCCATTCTCTTCTATTTCTGTAATTCACCTTTGGGCCTTGTAGTAGATTGGTATAGCAATGACTACAAATGTGTTCATGTTTCTCTGCTGCACATCCTTGTATAATCCCTGTCTCTACTGAATCTGGGTTTGACTGTGTGACTTTCCTTGACCATGGGACTATATAGAACATGTAAACAGACATTTGAAAATTATTCGCACATTGGGACTTGTTCTCTTTCATTGTTTATAGAAATCCTGTGAAGGACACAAGTGAAGAAACTTGTTGTAACCTGCTGAATAAAGACAGATCTGTGGTCCAGTCACCCTTATTGCTTCTGCCAATAGCCTAAGAAACACTGGATAAGTGAGTGAGACTATTTTTGATCATCTAGCCACTAGCTGACTGGCAAGCTGGTTACAAGAGCATAAAAGAACCCAGTGGAATTGGAGAGCCAATGACCCATAAAACTCAGAGTTGATATTTTAAAATGCTTTATAGTTTTATTTTTATATATGCACCATTATAGTGTCCATTTTCAAATTATTCATCTGTTGGTTCCTGGGGAAAATTAATAGTCTATAACATTAAGTTGATTTAAAACTTGGATATGAAAAGTCTTTGTAGTGTTGTTACCTTTTTCAGCAGTGGAGTGAATAACATTAATATGTCTACTTAATACCAATAGAGATTTTCCCCCATTTGACCAATGATAAAAAATATCATTAACATTTTTCAGGATACATTGTGTTTCAATAAGGATTTATTATAAAAACATTACTTTTTCCAGGAGGAGATGTGAATATGAAAGAACTGTCAAGTAGTTCCAATGTTCCCCCAGACATGGGGTAGATTACATTGTAGTTTAATTAAACTGTACCAATTCTTTTAACCAATAAATCAAATAGGCACTCTAAAGTACTGCCTAATTTCTATCATTTCAACTGGGTTTATAACTCACTTCAGTTATTATAGAAAGAAAATGAAGAAATTGGTAAAAATCAGAATACAGTCGACCATTGGATAACATGAGTTTGAACTGAGTAGGTTTACTTATACACAAGTTTTCTTCTGCCTCTGCCACTCCTGAGATATTAAGATCAACTCCTCCTTTTCCTCAGCCTACTCAGCATGAACATGATAAAGATGAAGACCTTTATGATGAGCTACTTCCGCTTAATGAATAGTAAATATATTTTATCTTCCTTATGATTTTCTTAATCACAAACTCTTTTCCATCTTACTTTATTATAAGGATAAGTAAACTTTTTATCCTTATATACTAGGTATAACATACAAAATATATGTTAACCGACTGTTTATATTATTGGTAAGGCTTCCAGTCAACAGTAGGCTATTACAAGTTAAGCTTTTGGGGAGTCAAAAGTTATACACAAGTCTTTCACTGCTTGTGGGTGGAGGTCAGGACTCTTTTTTTTTTATTATTATACTTTAAGTTCTAGGGTACATGTGCATAACGTGCAGGTTTGTTACATATGTATACTTGTGCCATGTTGGTGTGCTGCACCCATCAGCTCGTTAGCACCCATCAATTCGTCATTTATATCAGGTATAACTCCCAATGCAATCCCTCCCCCCTCCCCCCTCCCCATGATAGGCCCCGGTGTGTGATGTTCCCCTTCCCGAGTCCAGGTGATCTCATTGTTCAGTTCCCACCTATGAGTGAGAACATGCAGTGTTTGGTTTTCTGTTCTTGTGATAGTTTGCTAAGAATGATGGTTTCCAGCTGCATCCATGTCCCTACAAAGGATGCAAACTCATCCTTTTTTATGGCTGCATAGTATTCCATAGTGTATATGTGCCACATTTTCTTAATCTAGTCTGTCACTGATGGACATTTGGGTTGATTCCAAGTCTTTGCTATTGTGAATAGTGCCGCAATAAACATACGTGTGCATGTGTCTTTGTAGTAGAATAATTTATAATCCTTTGGGTATATACCCAGTAGTGGGATGGCTGGGTCATATGGTACATCTAG
>NC_045445.1:43481156-43499045 GCF_002776525.5 Piliocolobus tephrosceles | reverse complement strand
TCCTTTGTAGGGACATGGATGCAGCTGGAAACCATCATTCTTAGCAAACTATCACAAGAAGAGAAAACCAAACACCGCATGTTCTCACTCATAGGTGGGAAGTGAACAATGAGATCACTTGGACTCAGGAAGGGGAACATCACACACTGCGGCCTATCATGGGGATGGGGAAGGGGGAGGGATTGCATTGGGAGTTATACCTGATATAAATGACGAATTGATGGGTGCTGACAAGTTGATGGGTGCAGCACACCAACATGGCACAAGTATACATATGTAACAAACCTGCACGTTATGCACATGTACCCTAGAACTTAAAGTATAATAATAAAAAAAATTAAAAAATAAAAACTTTTAAAAACTTACACTTAAAAAGATAATGCTAGCTCCAGGAAGAGAAAAATCCCCAAATCTCAATCTCAATGGTTTAACAAAATAAAATTTATTTTTCACTCACACATAGTTGGTGATAGCAAGGGTAGGTGGCAGTGTTGTGTTCTGCTCCGTGAAGTCGTTTAGGACAGAGGTGATGGGGAGCTAGCTTCTTTCACATGTGGCTTCCTAAGTTCCCGTCCATTAGCCCACTAATAGGAGAAAGTAGAGAAGATCATGTACCTTAAGTGTTTTTATGGGCAAGGTCTATAAGTGGCACACATCACCTCTGTTCTCTTCTGTTTATTGGAACGCAATCACATAACCACATCTAACTTCAAAAAAAGGCTGGGGAATGTAGTCTAATCATGTGCTTGGGAAAAAGAAGAAAAATATTTTGGCAAACAAGTCTGTCTCTAGAGGCCACACTGCTTTGTTCACTGCTGAATCCCCAAGATGGAGCCCAGCAATCAGGAGGTGGTGAGCACCTTGGATTGTGATGGAAATTCCACCACTGGGCTGTGAACTCATGGTCTAGTGTCTTAAACCCTGATCAAGCACAGGTACATACCTTGGGCTCAATAAATGTTGATTGGTCATTATTGCAATTGGTGTATCCAGGAGGTGTTCCTATTCCAGAAAAAAATTTGGTATAACACCTCCTAAGGGCAACTCATTTCCTAGTAAGTAGCCCCTGGTTGGACTGGCTTTTCTAACCACCAGAACACCCCTGATCCCTTGGTCTTTGACTTAACTTTATCCAATCACCAGAATTATCTGCTCCTCAGACTTCTTGAAACCTAACTGTCAATTCCTGCCTAGCCAGAGAGTTCTGAGCTTCTTTCTATGTAAAGGCTTATCTTATTCGATCTCCATTCTCTCCCCTTCTCCACAAGAATGACCTCAATTTTGCAACTTCAGTTTTTACACTGTCTTTAGCTATCTTCTGTCCCATTATTTTTATAATTGGAGGGATGGAGGTGATGAGGCAGGGGAGATGCTTATATCCCAGCCAACGTCAATATTATGAATATCTCACAATGCTTGCCTCTGCTCTAACCTGGTCCAGTCCAGCCCAGGCCAAACTAACTTCTGTGGTTTAGCCAATCAGCACATATTTTTTTGGAGACACATTGCTGGAGCCACAAACACATTCATTAATGGTGGCCAAGAAATGTGTTCTTATCCTGCAGCTGTCAGAATCCAGAATATCTTACCAGCTAAAGGTTCACTCAGCCACACATTACTATTCCTTATGGAATTCTTCTCTGTGAGAGAAATAGACTTTGGAGGCCAGGCATCGTGGCTCTTACCTGTAATGCAAGCACTTTGGGAAGCCAGGGTGGGAGGATCACATAAGCCCAGGAGTTCAAGACCAGCCTGGGCAACATAGTGAGACTCTGTCTCTACAAAGCATTTTAAAAAATGAGCCAGGCATAGTAGCACACATATGTAGTCTCACCTTCTTGGGAGTCTGAGGTAGGAGGATGTCTTGAGCTCAGAAGTTAAAGGTTACAGTCAAGTTAAAGGTTGATAAGATTACAGCCAGAAGTTAAAGGTTACAGAATGTAAAGGTTATGATTGTGCCACTGCACTCCAGCCTGGGTGACAGAGTGAGACTCTGTGTCAAAAAAAAAAAAAAAATGCAGCAGGTCAGATGGCCAGGGCACTCAAAGACTTCTGAAGAGGCCTTGGGGAATCACCTGGACATGACAGGGAACATTATTTAGCCAAGGAAAACACAAGATTTGGGGTTAGACCTTGGCTAGAGTGAGCCAAGAGCAAGTTTGCAATGTTGCTACTGTTAGCTTAGAGAAACCTCAGCTCACTCTTCCTGAGGCCTTCGTCGTGCTGCAGTGTGATTTTTCATCCACTGCCTACAAGGGCCTGGGACACTGCACCCCTCAGCTCTCACTCCTACTTCCTATGGCTGCACCTGCTCAGGTAATTTCCCTCTCTAGGAAGATGACAGCCAATGTGCCTCTACTCTTCCTTATATCTGCCCTGTCAGGCCCTCTGTGACTGGGACAGAAAGAGATCTAAAGGTCTGACTCTGAGTAAGTAGGGAAGTTGGTTATTAGTCCTCAGGAGGCAGCTGTCCACTTTGCCAGTACTAAATGGCAGCTCTTGGCTGGCCCAATTATTTTTCTAGAAAGGGGTTCTTTCACCCCCACAGAATCTGGATCACAAACAACTGGATGCAGTGGTTCATTTTGCTTTTTTTTTTTCTTTACTTCTGCTTTAGATGAATATATGAGAGCTTGTTCAATTGACTAAGGTTCTCAGACAGAGATGGAAAATGAGGAGATAGTATAAATGAGCCCAGGAAACCAAATAAAATAAATCCCTCAGGCTTTGGACTCACTGGAGGGAAGTCAAGAAGCGAGCCCCTTTTCTGATACCTTGAGGGCGAAATGGCTCCCGGCTGCCCATGGACTGGTGGGGGTCATAACTTTTTTTTTCTCTTCTTTTGAGACAGAGTCTTGCTCTGTCACCCAGGCTGGAGTGCAGTGGCACTGCAAGCTCCGCCCCCCAGGTTCACACCATTCTCCTGCCTCAGCCTCCCAAGTAGCTGGGACCACAGACGCCTGCCACCACACCCAGTTGATTTTTTGTATTTTAGTAGAGACGGGGTTTCACCGTGTTAGCCAGGATGGTCTCGATCTCCTGACTTCGTGATCTGCGGTGGACGTCATAGCTTTTAAGGGGAAGGGAGGTAAGTGCAAAACTCAAGTCCACTGAGCAAAATACTATGAGACATAGTCATTGAAGCCATTTTTGGAGGAATAAAAACTAAAGAAGCTGGGACACAGGTCTTTCTTTGAAATTTCTATCTGAAAGTAAAAGAAAAAAAACTGAGTTAGGGAGGAGAGCTTGTGAAGAAAGAGATACTTGTGAGATACAGAGGGTAGGGTCATGGGTTACAAAGAAACAAAGAGAGTGAGAGAGAACAAGAGCAAGAGTGAGAGCAAGGGCAAGAGCGAGAGGGAGAGAGAAATGATCTCAAAGAGTTGGCCCCAAATACTTTTTTCCTTTAAAAGAGGAGGGAAATGTTTATTTGGATTAATCAAGAAAACAAAGGGAAATCTAATAAACACTATAAATTCTGCTACCAAAATGTTTATGTCAAACATCTCTTTTGTCTGTAAGTATAGTATTCAGCAAACTAGAGGGAAAAAAAATCCTGCGGTTGTTTATTTGAAAAAATGAAGAAAATTCCATCAGCAGAGAAATAAGCTTAATTTAATCATTTGGGGAAAATAATTACATGAAGTAGCTTTTCCTACTCTGCTTTGAAAGTCCCCTTCTGAGTCATCAGAGGGTCCATAATGCCAGTATGTCGCTAAAGGAGAATGGCGGATTTTGCACACATATGAATCCTTTTAAGGGCTGCTCGATAAGACAGTATTATCTCTAGGATGGGAGGCTCAGTCAGCCACTCAAGCTAATCCTGAAATTGGAATAATTGAGTTTAATCATCACTGCCTCTGTGACCCCCACCCATCCACAGTTCTCAAGAAGATATTTTCAAGAGCTGTGGCTCTGACTCAGCAACAGTTTTAATGATTTCCAGGAAACGGATTGTTGTTCAAGTTCAAGAACAAGAAAGGAGAGGCTCCTAATCTTTGTGAAGAGCCAAAATTAGTATAGTCAAGTTCCTTGTTTATTTACGCAATAGTAGAAGCTCCCATACTAAAGAACTTCTGATAAGCACTTGAAGGAAGGCTAACAGAGTGGGAAGGCAAAGTAAATGATGTAAACCAGTCCAGGGTTCGCTTCCGAAATCTGCCCTTTATTGACTGTTTGATGTTACACAAGTTCCCTAACCTGAGTTTATTTTTTTCCTTTGTACAATTAGGCTGACAATAATAGTACCCATCTCACATGACTATTGCTAGGTATAAATGAGATAAGACTATCAGTGTTCGGTAGTTACTACTTATAATAATTATAAAAATTACATTAAAAATTCAGTCAATGTAATCCAACATGTCAACAAGTTAAAGAAGGAGAATCATATGATCATATCAATTGATGTGCAAAAAGCATTTGGCAAAAATCTAGCACCAATTCATGATAAAAACTCTCGGCAACTTAGGACAAAGAACAAAGAATAACTACCTACACCTGATAAAGAGCATCTACAAAAAAAGTACAGCTAATGTCATATTTAATAGTGAAATTTTGAATCCTCTTTTTCCTAAGATTGAGGAAAAGGCCAGGATTTTCATCTCGTTACTCTTATTTTACATCATACTGGAAGTTCTAGCCACTGCAATAAGGCAAGAACAAGAAATAAAAGGCATACCTGTTGGAAAAGAAGAAATAAAATGTTCTCATTTACAGATGGCAGAACTGTCTATGTAGAACACCCCAAATAATCTACAAAAAATTTCCTTAGAACTAACAAATGAATTTAGCAAGGTCACAGGATATAAGATCAAAACTCAAAAATAAATTGCATTTCTGTATACTAAAAAAAGAACATGCAGGAAATAAAATTAAAAACACAAACTATTTACAGTTACTTTGAAATAAATGGAATATGTAAGTATGAACTTAACAAAACACATAGGATCTGAATGCTTAAATTACAAAACACTGATTAAAGAAATCAGGGAAGACCTAATTAAATGGAAAGACATAGTGTCTTCATGGATCAGAAGACTCGGCATAGTAAAAATGTCAATTATCATCGAATTAATATTTAGGTTTAATACAATTCTTATCACAATCCTAGCAAGGTATTTATTTTGTAGACATTGACAGGTTTATTTTAAAATTTACATAGAAAGGCACAGGTCCTAGAATAGCTAAAACAATCTTGTAAAATAGAATAAAGTGGGATAAATTACTGTAATATTAACTCCTTCTCTATGGTTAAAATAATCAAGATAATGTGGTATTGATACATAGGTAGGTGGCATATAGATAATGGAATAGAATAGCAACACACACAATTATATTGTTGATGAAGTTGCAAAAGCAGTTCAATAGAAGTAAGATAGCCTTTTCCATAAAAAGAGTCAGAGCAACTAGAAATCCATAAGCAAAAAATAAAAACCTCATCCTCAAAAAGTTACAAAAATTGATATAATTATTTTTAAAATCGTTTATTTTAAATTTATTTTTAAATTTATTTTTTAATTTAGATTCAGGGTATGCATGTGCAGTTTTGTTTCGTGAGTATATTACATGATGCTGAGGTTTGGGCTTCTATTTATCTCATCACCCAAGTAGTATACACAGTACCCAATAGGTAGTTATTCAACCCGTAGCACCCTCGATCCTCCCTTTTGGAATCTCCAGTGCCTGTTTGTCCCATCTTTATATCTGTGGGTACCCAATATAAAAAAATGGTTAATATATTAAAAATTCACTCAAAATGGATCATAGACTATAAATGTAAAACATAAACCTATAAAACTTCTACTTTTTAAACTTTTAAGTTCAGGGGTACAAGTTCAGGATTGTTATGCAGGCGTCATGGGGGTTTGATGCACAGATTATTTCATCACGCAGGTAATAAGCCTAGTATCCATTAGTTATTTTTCCTGATCCTCTCCCTCCTCCCACTCCCAATGCTCTGATAAGCCCCAGTATGTGTTGTTCCCCTCTATGTGTCCATGTGTTCTCATTATTTAGCTTCCACTTATAATGGAGAACATTAAGGTTTTCTGTTCCTGCATTAGTTTGCTAAAGATAATGGCCTCCAGCTCCATCCATATCCCTGCAAAAGATATTTTTTAATGGCTGCATAGTATTCCATGGTGTATATGTACTACATTTTCTTTATCCAGTCTATCACTGATGGGCCTTTACATTGATTCCATGTCTTTGCTATTGTGAATAGTGCTGCAATGAACATGTGCATGCATGTGTCTTTACAATAGATTGATTTATATTCGTTTGGGTATATACCCAGTAATGGCATTGCTGGGTCAAATAGTAGCTCTGTCTTTGAGGAATCAGCACACTCTCTTCCACAATGGTTGAACTAATTTACACTCCCACCAACAGTGTATAAGAGTTCCTTTTTCTCCACAACCTCACTAGCATGTGTTATTTTTTGACTTCTTAATAATAGTCATTTATTATATAATAAAATTATATATAATAAGTATTAAATAATATTATTATATATAATAAGTATTATATAATAATAGTCATTCTGACTGGTATGAGATGGTGTCTCATTGTGGTTTTGAATTACCTTTCTCTAATCAGTGATATTGAGCTTTTTTTTCATATAATTGCTGGCTGCCCATATGTCTTCTTTTGAAAAGTGTCTGTTCATGTCATTTACCCATTTTTAATGGGGTTGTTTGTTTTCTTATAAATTTGTTAAAGTTCCTTATAGATAATGGATGTTAAGCCTTTGTCAGATGTATAGATTGTACATGTTTTCTCCCATTCTGTAGGCTGCCTGTTTACTCTGTTGATAGTTTCTTTTGCTGCACAGAAGCTCTTTAGTTTAATTAGACTCTATTTGTCAATTTTTGCGTTTGTTGCAATTGCTTTTGGTGTCTTCGTCATGAAATCTTAGCCCATGCCTATCGCCTGAATGGGATTCCCAGTTGTCTTTCAGGAAAAGTTTAAAAGTTTTAAACTATAAAACTTTTAGAAAAAAACAGAGAAGAAATTTTTGGGATCTAGGACTGGGCAGAGAGTTTTTAGATTTCACACCAAAAGATATTCCATAAAGGAAAAACTGATGAATTGGACCTCATCAAAATTAAAAGCATTTGTTATGTAAAGTCTACATGAAGAGGATGAAAAGGCAAACTACAGACTGGTGGAAGATATTTTTAAACTATGTGTGCTGAAAAGAACTAGTATCTAGAATATATAAAGAACTCTTAAAACTCAATGGTAAAAAATCAAACAATGTAATTAGAAACAGTTGGTTCCAAGTCTTTGCTATTGTGAACAGTGCTGCAGTAAACATATATGTGCATGTGCCTTTATAATAGAGTGATTTATAATCCTTTGGGTATATACCCAGTAATGGGATTGCTTGGTCAAATGGTATTTCTAGTTCTAGATCCTTGAGGGATCGCCACACTGTCTTCCACTAATTTACACTCCCACCAACAGTGTAAAAGCGCTCGTAATTCTCCACATCTTCTCCAGCATCTGTTGTTTCCTGACTTTTTAGTGATCACCATTCTAACTGGCATAAGATGGTATTTAATTGTTGTTTTCATTTGCATTTCTCTAATGACCAGTGATGTTGAGCTTTTTTCATGTACTTGTTGGCTGCATAAATGTCTTCTATTTTTTTATTATACTTTAAGTTCTAGAGTATATGTGCACAATATGCAGGTTTGTTATATATGCAGACATGTGCCATGTTGGTGTGCTGCACCCATTAACTCATCAATTACATGAAGTATATCACCTAATGCTATCCCTCCCCCCTTCCCCATCCCCATGATAGGCCTCAGTGTGTGATGTTCCCCTTCCTGTGTCCAAGTGTTCTCATTGATCAATTCCCACCTATGAGTGAGAACATGCAGTGTTTGGTTTTTTGTCCTTGCAATAATTTGCTGAGAATGATGGTTTCCAGCTTCATCCATGTCCCTACAAAGGACATGAACTCATCCTTTTTAATGGATGCATAGTATTCCATGGTGTATATGTGCCACATTTTCTTAATCCAGTTTGTCATTGATGGACATTTGGGTTGGTTCCAAGTTTTTGCTATTGTGAATAGTGCCGCAACAAACATACGTGTGCATGTGTCTTTATAGCAGCATGATTTATAATCCTTTGGGTATATACCCAGTAATAGGATGGCTGAGTCAAATGGTATTTCTAGTTCTAGATCCTTGGGAAATCGCCACACTTTCTTCCACAATGGTTGAACTAGTTTACAATCCCACCAATAGTGTAAAGTGTTTCTATTTCTCCACATCCTCTCCAACACCTGTTGTTTCCTGACTTTTTAATGATTGCCATTCTAACTGGTGTGAGATGATATCTCATTGTGGTTTTGATTTGCATTTCTCTGATGGCCAGTGATGATGAGCATTTTTTCATGTATCTGTTGCCTGTATGCATGTCTTCTTTTGAGAAATGTCTGTTCATATCCTTTGCCCGCTTTTTGATGGTGTTGTTGGTTTTTTTCTTGTAAATTTGTTTGAGTTCTTTGTAGATTCTGGATATCAGCCCTTTGTCAGATGAGTAGATTGCAAAAATTTTCTCCCATTCTGTAGGTTGCCTGTTCACTCTGATGGTAGTTTCTTTTGCTGTGCAGAAGCTCTTTAGTTTAATTAGATCCAATTTGTCTATTTTTGCTTTTGTTGCCATTGCTTTTGGTATTTTAGACATGAAGTCCTTGCCCATGCCTATGTCCTGAATGGTATTGCCTAGGTTTCCTTCTAGGGTTTTTATGGTTTTAGGTCTAACATTTATGTCTTTAGTCCAGCTTGAATTAATTTTCATAAAAGGTTTAAGGAAGGTATCAAATTTCAGCTTTCTACATATGCATGCCAGTTTTCCCAGCACCATTTATTAAACAGGGTATTCTTTCCCCATTTCTTGTTTTTGTCATGTATGTCAAAAATCAGATGGTTGTAGATGTGTGGTATTATTTCTGAGGGCTCTGTTCTGTTCCATTGGTTTGTATCTGTTTTGGTACCAGTACCATGCTGTTTTGGTTACTGTAGCCTTGTAGTATAGTTTGAAGTCAGGTAGTGTGATGCCTCCAGCTTTGTTCTTTTGGCTTAGGTTTGTGTTGGCAATGGAGGCTCTTTTTTGATGCCATATGAACTTTAAAGTAGTTTTTTTCCACTTCTGTGAAGAAAGTCATTGGTAGCTTGATGAGGATGGCATTGAATATAAATTACCTTGGGCAGTATGGCCATTTTCATGATATTGATTGTTCCTATCCATGAGCATGGAATGTTTTTCCATTTGTTTGAGTCCTCTTTTATTTTGTTGAGCAGTGATTTGTAGTTGTCCTTGAAGAGGTCCTTCACATCCCTTGCATGTTGGATTCCTAGGTATTTTATTCTCTTTGACTTCCTCTTTTCCTAACTGAAAACACTTTATTTCTTTCTCCTGCCTAATTGCCCTGGCCAGAACTTCCAACGCTATGTTGAATAGGAGTGGTGAGAGAGGGCATCCCTGTCTTGTGCCAGTTTTCAAAGGTAATGCTTCCAGTTTTTGCCCATTCAGTGTGATATTGGCTGTGGGTTTGTCATAAATAGCTCTTATTGTTTTGAGATATGTCCCTTCAATACCTAATTTATTGAGAGTTTTTAGCATGAAGGGCTGTCGAATTTTGTCAAAGGCCTTTTCGGCATCTATTGAGATAATCATGTGGTTTTTGTCTTTGGTTCTGTTTATATGCTGGATTAAGTTTATTGATTTGCGTATGTTGAACCAGCCTTGCATCCCAGGGATGAAGCCCACTTGATCATGGTGGATAAGCTTTTTGATGTGCTGCTGGATTCGGCTTGCCAGTATTTTATTGAGGATTTTTGCATCAATATTCATCAGGGATGTTGGTTTAAAATTCTCCTTTTTTGTTGTGTCTCTGCCAGGCTTTGGTATCAGGATGACGCTGGCCTCATAAAATGAGTTAGGGAGGATTCCCTCTTTTTCTATTGATTGGGATAGTTTCAGAAGAAATGGTACCAGCTCCTCCTTGTACCTCTGGTAGAATTTGGCTGTGAATCCATCTGGTCCTGGACTTTTTTTGGTTGGTAGGCTACTAATTATTGCCTCAATTTCAGAGCCTGCTATTGGTCTATTCAGGGATTCAACTTCTTCCTGGTTTAGTCTTGGGAGAGTGTATGTGTCTAGGAATTTATCCATTTCTTCTAGATTTTCTAGTTTATTTACATAGAGGTGTTTATAGTATTCTCTGATGGTAGTTTGTATTTCTGTGTGATCGGTACTGATATCCCCTTTATCATTTTTTATTGCATCTCCTTGATTATTTTTTCTTCTTTGTTAGTCTTGCTAGTGGTCTATCAATTTTGTTGATCTTTTCAAAAAAACAGCTCCTGGACTCATTGATTTTTTGAAGGGGTTTTTGTATCTCTATCTCCTTCAGTTCTGCTCTGATCTTCATCATTTCTTGCCTTCTGCTAGCTTTTGAATGTGTTTGCTCTTGCTTCTCTAGTTCTTTTAATTGTGATGTTAAGGTGTCAATTTTAGATCTTTCCTGCTTTCTCTTGTGGGCATTTAGTGCTATATATTTCGCTCTACATACTGCTTTAAATGTGTCCAAGAGATTCTGGTATGTTGTGTCTTTGTTCTCATTGGTTTCAAAGAACTTTATTTCTGCCTTCATTTCGTTATGTACCCAGTAGTCATTCAGGAGCAGATTGTTCAGTTTCCATGTAGTTGAGTGATTTTGACTGAGTTTCTTAATCCTGAGTTGTAGTTTGATTGCACTGTGGTCTGAGAGACAGTTTGTTTTAATTTCTGTTCTTGTACATTTGCTGAGGAGTGCTTTACTTCCAACTATGTGGTCCATTTTGGAATAAATGTGATGTGGTGCTGAGAAGAATGTATATTATGTTGCTTTGGGGTGGACAGTTCTGTAGATGTCTATTAGGTCCACTTGGTGCAGAGATGAGTTCAATTCCTCAATATCCTTGTTAACTTTCTGTCTTGTTGATCTGCCTAATATTGACAGTGGGGTGTTAAAGTCTCCCATTATTATTGTATGGGAGTCTAAGTCTCTTTGTAGGTCTCTAAGGACTTGCTTTATGAATCTGGGTGCTCCTGTATTGGGTGCATATATATTTAAGATAGTTAGCTCTTCTTGTCCCATTGATCCCTTTACCATTATGTAATGGCCTTCTTTGTGTCTTTTGATCTTTGTTGGTTTAAAGTCTGCTTTATCAGAGACTAGGATTGCAACCCTTGCTTTGTTTTGTTTTTCATTTGCTTGGTAGATATTCTTCCATCCCTTTATTTTGAGCCTATGTGTGTCTCTGCATGTGAGATGTGTCTCCTGAATACATCACACTGATGGGTCTTGACTCTTTATCCAGTTTGCCAGTCTGTGTCTTTTAATTGGGGCATTTATCCCATTTACATTTAAGGTTGATATTGTTATGTGTGAACTTGATCCTGTCACTTTGATGTTAGCTATTTTGCCCGTTAGTTGATGCAGTTTCTTCCTAGCATCGATGATCTTTACAATTTGGCATGTATTTGCAGTGGCTGGTACCAGTTGTTCCTTTCCATGTTCAGTGTTTCCTTCAGGAGCTCTTGTAGGGCAGGACTGGTGGTGACAAAATCTCTCAGCATTTGCTTGTCTGTAAAGGATTTATTTCTCCTTCACTTATGAAACTTAGTTTGGCTGGATATGAAATTCTGGGTTGAAAATTCTTTTCTTTAAGAATGTTGAATATTGGCCCCCACTCTCTTCTGACTTGGAGAGATTCTGCTGAGAGATCTGCTGTTAGTCTGATGGGCTTCCCTTTGTGGGTAACCCGACCTTTCTCTCTGGCTGCCCTTAACATTTTTTCCTTCATTTCAACTTTGGTGAATCTGACAATTACGTGTCTTGGAGTTACTCTTCTCAAGGAGTATCTTTGTGGCATTCTCTGTATTTCCTGAATTTGAATGTTGGCCTGTCTTTCTAGGTTGGGAAAGTTCTCCTGGATAACATTCTGCAGAGTGTTTTACAACTTGGTTCCATTCTCCCTGCCTCTTTCAAGTACACCAGTCAGACGTAGATTTGGTCTTTTCACATAGTCCAATATTTCTTGGAGGCTTTGTTTGTTTCTTTTTACTCTTTTTTCTCTAAGCTTCTCTTCTTGCTTCATTTCATTCATTTGATCTTCAATCACTGATACCCTTTCTTCCAGTTGATCGAATTGGCTACTGAAGCTTGTGCATTCATCATGTAGTTTTCGTGCCATGGTTTTCAGTTCCATCAGGTCCTTTAAGGACTTCTTTACATGGTTATTCTAGTTAGCCATTCGTCTCATCTTTTTTCAAGGTTTTTAGCTTCTCTGTGATGGGTTCAAACATCCTCCTTTAGCTCGGAGAGGTTGATTGCCTGAAGTCTTCTTCCCTCAACTCGTCAAAGTCATTCTCCCTCCAGCTTTGTTCCGTTGCTGGCAAGGATCTGTATTCCTTTGGTGGGGGAGAGGTGCTCTGATTTTTAGAATTTTCAGCTTTCCTGCTCTGTTTTTTCCCCATCTTTGTGGTTTTATCTACCTTTAGTCTTTGATGATGGTGACGTACTGCTGGGGTTTTGGTGTGGATATTCTTTCCATTTGTTAGTTTTCCTTCTAACAGTCAGATCCCTTAGCTGCAGGCCTGTTGGAGTTTGCTAGAGGTCCACTCCAGACCCTGTTTGCCTGGGTATCAGCAACGGAGGCTGCGGAACAGCAAATGCTGCTGAACAGCAAGTGTTGCTGCCTGATCGTTCCTCTGGAAGCTTCATCTCAGAGTGGTACCTAGCCATGTGAGGTGTCAGTCTGCCCCTGCTGGAGGGTGCCTCCCATTTAGGCTACTCGGGGGTCAGGGACCCACTTGAGGAGGCAATCTGTCTGTTCTCAGATCTCAAACTCCATACTTGGAGAACCACTACTCTCTTTAAAGCTGTCAGACAGGAACATTTAAGTCTGCAGAGGTTTCTGCTGCCCTTTGTTTAGCTATGCCCTGCCCCCAGAGGTGGAGTCTATAGAGGCAGGAAAGACCTCCTTGAGCTGCAGTGGGCTCCACCAAGTTTGAGCTTCCAGGCCACTTTGTTTACATACTCAAGCCTCAGCAATGGTGGGAGCCCCTCCCCGAGCCTCCCTTCCGCCTTGCAGTTTGATCTAACTGCTGTGCTAGCAATGAGCGAGGCTCTGTGGGCGTGGGACCCTCTGAGTCAGGTATGGGATATAATCTCCTGGTTTGCTGTTTGCTAAGACCATTGGAAAAGCGCAGTATTAGGGTGGGAGTGACCCGATTTTCCAGGTGCCATCTGTCACCGCTTCCCTTGGCTAGGAATGGGAATTTCCTGACCCCTTGAGCTTCCTGGGTGAGGCTATGCCTCGCCCTGCTTCGGCTCATGCTCGGTGGGCTGCATCCACTGTCCTGTCCCTACTGCCTGACAAGCCCCCATGAGATGAACCCTGTACCTCAGTTGCAAATGCAGAAATCACCCATTTTCTGCGTGGCTCACACTGGGAGCTGTAGACTGGAGCTGTTACTATTTGACCATCTTGGAACCGCCCCTAAATGTCTTCCTTTGAGAAGTGTCTGTTCATATCCTTTGCCCACTTTTTCATGGGTTGCCATTCCTGAAAGTCCTGAACACCCCTTGAAATCAATTCCTCCCTACACCTAGGCTCAGACCAAAAAAAAAAAAAAAAAAAAAAAAAGAAAGAAAGAAAGAAAGAAAGAAAGAAAGAAAGAAAGAAAGAAATAAGAAATAGGGGAAAATGAAATATTTTAGAAAAAAGGAAATACTGATGTCAACTAAATGCATACAAAGATGTTCCAACATCAATAGTCATTGGAAAATACAAACTAAAACAGTAAGATATCATTATAAAAATCTACAAGAATGGCTGAAATAAAAAGTAGTGAAATAAACAAATGTTGGTGATGATGTAGAAAAACTGAGTCACTCATACTTTGCAGATGAGAACATAAAATGGTACAGTCTGGAAAACAGTTTTTCAGTTTGTTACAAAACCCAACATGCAATTACTATATGACACAGCAATTGTGATATTGGGCACTTATCCCAGGGAAATAAAAACACATGTTCACACAAAAACCTGTACATAAATGTTTACAGCATATTTGTTCTTAATAGATCAAAACTAGAACCATCCAAGAGACCTTTAATGGGTGAATGGTTAAACAAACTGTGGTACATTTATGCTGTGGACTACTAATTAGCAATAAAAAGGAACAAATTATTGATATATACTAAATTTTATTTAATTTTAGTTTATTATTTATTTATTGAGATGGAGTCTTACTCTGTCACCCAGGCTGGAGTGTGGTGGCACAATCTTGGCTCACTGCAACCTCTGCCTCATGGGTTCAAGCCATTCTCCTGGCTCAGCTTCCCCAGTAGCTGGGATTACAGGCACACACCACCGTGCCCTGCTAATTTTTGTATTTTTAGTAGAGACGGGGGTTTCACCATGTGGGCCAGGCTGGTCTCGAACTCCTGACGTCACGATCCTCCTGGCCTGGCCTCCTAAAGTGCTGGGATTACAGGCATGAGCCACTGCATCCGGCCTACTTTTTTTTTTTTTTTTTTTTTTTTTTGACTTTTAAGTTCAGGGGTACAGATGCAAGTTTGTTACATAGGTAAACTTGTGTTATGGGGGTTTGTTGTACAGATTATTTCATCACCCAGGTACTAATCAGTTATTTTTCCTGACCCTCTCCGTCCTCCCTAATACCTGTAAATTATTTTTCCTGATCCTCTCCATCCTCCTTCCCTCCATCCTCTGAAAGATCTCGTGTGTTTTGTTCCTCTCTATGTGTCCATGTGTTCTCATCATTTAGTTTCCACTTGTAAGCAAAAAATACAGTATTGGACTTTCTGTTCCTGCGTTAGTTTGCTAAGGATAATGGCCTCCAGCTCCATCTACGTCCCTGCAAAAGACATTATCTTGCTTTTTTTTTTTTTTATGGCTGCATGGTATTCCATGGTGTATGTGTATCACATTTTGTTTATCCAGTCTATCATTGATGGGCATTTAGGTTGATTCCATGTCTTTGCTTTTGTGAATAGTGGCACAATGAACATGTACATGCATGTGTCTTTATAATAGAATTATTTATATTGCTTTGAGTATATACCTAGTAATGGGTTGTTGGGTCAAATGGCATTTCTGTCTTTAGCTCTTTGAGGAATTGCCACACTGTCTTCTGCGATGCTTGAACTAATTTATACTCCCACCAACATTGTATAAGCATTCCTTTTTCTCTGCAACCTCGTCATATATGCTGAATTTTAAAAGCCACTTCCAGAAGGCTACATACTGTATGATTCCATTTATATGATATTTTTATATGATGACTTTTAGAAATGGAGGACAAATTAGGGGTTTCAGGGGGTTAGGGAAAAGAAGGCATAGTTGGTGGGGGCTAGTGAGTATGGTTGTAAATGGGTAAAAAGAGAGATCCTTGTGGTGTTGGCACTATTTTGTATCTTGACTGCGATGATGGATACACAAACCACTATATGTGCTAAAATTGTATAGAACTTAACACACATATACGAATAAAGGAAAATATGAATAATATAGGTGGATTATGTCAATGTCGATATCCTGGTTGTGATTTTTGTACTATAGTTTTCTCAGATGTTACCTTTGGGGAAAATTGGGTAAAGGGTATATGTGATCTTTCTGCATTACTTCTTATAACTGTATTCAAGTCTACGATTATCTCAAAAATTTCAATTAAAAGCTAAAATTTATGAATATTGATATTATTTCTTTTATAAGGAACCCTGTCACCCAAATCTACATTTCTGGTCTGCTCCAGAGTGGAGAGTTGAATTGAGAGCTGACTTGTGTTGAAAGTTTAAGCATAAAAGGTTCTCTTTTATGTTTGTTCATTAGGGGACTCTATGAATTCCTCAGAGGGAATTGTGGAGTCAAGCCATTGAGTCCCAGCTTTGCCACTTATTAACTGTTCTGACCTCTGGCAGGTCTATCTTTTTCCTTATCTTTAAAATGGAAGTTATAATCCATTCTTCCCAAGGAAAGAATAAGGAGGAAGGGTGCAAGCAGAAAGGCATCAGTTGCTCTCTGGTAGCAGTTAATTCTTGAGGCAGGGATAGGGTATGTCCTCCTCACATTGGGTTACTCACTGTACCTCAATCTGGCACAGTGTTTCTCCATAAGAGTACTATGGACATTTTATGCAGGGCACTTCTAGTAGATTGCCTCACACATTGCAGAATGCTTAGCTTTCCTGCTTCCCACCCACTAAATTATAGTAGCATCATCACCTCTTCTTCATTAAACAACAACAACCAAAAGCCTCTATAAATTTCCAGCTGTCTTTTGAGGGAAGTACTGAATATTGTCCACTTTTGAGAACCATAACTATGTGTCTTGCTAGTATGTAGGAGGTATTCAACAAATATTTATTAATGTTTGACTGATGGATTTTTTTCTCCTGGGCTAAGGCTTAGGTCCATCTAACCATTGGCCCTGGATTTGGCCTCTATGCAGGTTTGTTTACTGTAGCCAGCACGGCACCAAGAAAACCATTTGCATGGGCATCATTTCACCAGGATCCTGACTGTAGCAGTGAATGGGTGATTGCTCGTAGGACTGACACCAGCATGGCTACCTTGGGAGATATAAAAGGAGGACAAAGGGAATGCTTTCTCCTTTATGCATTTCGGAGGCTGCATGGTTAAGGCTTGCAGGGCTACAAGGGCCCCTTCACCACATTATTGAGCCAATGTATTCATTGCAGGTACAGTCAACTCTCAGTTATCCTCAAATGGAATATCCAAATTACAGTGAAATAATTAGGCACAGTTAGTAGATAATGAAGCACTTTATGAACACTGTTTACTAGTTTTTGCTTCCTTTTAGTCCCTTATGAGGCCTGCAATTCAGCCAAAATGCTTATTTATCTCCTTCAACCCAACAAAAATATAAACCAGAAATTCAAATTCAATAGTTTGAGAGTAAGAAAAGGGGCTTTTAAAAAAGTTCCTGACATAGTCAATCTAACCTCTCCCTACAGCCCCAGATGCTATCAAACTTCCTTAGTTGCTGTGCAGGAAAGGGGGGGCATATCTTTGTGCCCAACACATTTATCTCTGCTGTGGTCTGATTGTGTCCCTCACAATTCTTGTGCTGAAAACTTAATCCCCAATATAACAGTGTTTGGAGGTGGTGGTGGTTAGGTCATGAGGGCTCTGCCCTCATGAATGGGTTAATGCCTCTATCAAAAATGCCTTCTGTGGTGGGTTTGCTGTCTTTCACTCTGCCGCCATGTGAGGACACAGCTTTCATCCTCTTTTGCATTTCACCTTTCATCATGTGAGGATGGAACAAGAAGGCTCTCACCAGATGCTGGTGACTTGAACTTGGACTTTACAATCTCCAGAACTGTGAAAAACACATTTCTGTTCTTCATAAATCGCCCAGGCTCATGTATTCTGCTATACCAGTACAAAATAGATTAAGATGACCTCCAAAATCACTCACAAATCCCTTTCCTTCTCTCTCTTCCCATTTTCTCTTATCTTCACCCTAACCCAAGTCACTATTATCTATCCTATTATTTATCTCTATCTTGCCTGGACTATTGCAGTAGCCTCTAGACAGGTAAACAAATATTTTGCTCAGTGCTTTTTTTTGTTCTTGCCTCTGTTTGGCATTACAATTGCAACCTTATTATTCTCGCCTAATAAGTGGAGCTTTACAAATTAAAGAAGAGGTTAAGATTTGTGAAAACTTTAGGGAGTCCCTAAAGTTTACTTACTTTAGGGAGTATCCTCCCTAAGGTTTACTTACTTTAGGGAGTATCCTCCCTAAGGTTTACTTACTTTAGGGA
>NC_045445.1:43469421-43481146 GCF_002776525.5 Piliocolobus tephrosceles | reverse complement strand
TACTTACTTTAGGGAGTATCCTCCCTAAGGTTTACTTACTTTAGGGAATATCCTCTAAGGTGCATTTGTTATTTGTATACAAATAGTTGCCATGAAGATGTTTTGTTTCCTTAGCAGTTGAATTGCCTCCTTAAATCTTCTGTATACTACTCATTGGTTTAGAAAGGTCTGTGATTCTTAGATGGGGAAAGGATCACCTACAATTCCTTCCAGAAATTGTTCGTATTTTTTTTCTTTTTGTACTGAGCATCTTTTAAGAGTATAAATCCAAATCATATCACCCCCATTCTACCTGCTGTGCACTCTGCCTGCAATTCACTGTTCTGGGTGCTAAGGATGCAGTGATGGACCAGGCTGACAAAGCACTCAGAAAGCTCACAGTCTTCTATGGGAGTTGACAAATAAACAATCAATCATAATAATAAATCTCTAATTACAAATTATTTTAAGTGCCGTAAAGGTAAAGGAAATACATTATAAGGGAGAAGGACCTTAACCCCACTTATCACATTTTTGACTTCTCTCTCTCTCTCTTTAGTTTTTAATTTGAAAATAATTTCAAATTTATAAAATGGCATACCTCTTATCCAGATTCATCTGATATTGACATTTCACCTCCCCATTTGTTTTATTATTTACTTTCTTTATATATGCATTTTAAAAATCAGTGGAGAATAAGTTGCACATGCTGGAGCGCAATGGCGCCATCTCAGCTCATCACAACCTCTGCCTCCCAGGTTAAAGCGATTCTCCTGCCTCAGCCTCCTGAGTAGCTGAGATTATAGGCATGTGCCACCACGCATGGCTAACTTTTTGTATTTTTAGTAGAGACGGGGTTCCTCCATGTTGGTCAGGCTTGTCTTGAACTCTCAACCTCAGGTGATCCGCCCACCTCGGCCTCCCAAAGTGCTGGGATTACAGGCGTGAGCCACTGTGCCCGGTCTACCATGTATTTTCTATATATAGAGATACTCTCCTACATAATCACAGTACAGTTATCAATCACAAGAATTTGACATTGATGCAATCATTTTATCCAACTTGCTGTTTGTACTTGAATTTGTCAGTTGACCCAATGTCCTTTATAGCATTTTCCTCCTTCAGCAGAAGATCCAATCTATAATCACATATCAATTCACTGCCATGTCCCTTTAGTCTTCTTTACTCTGGAACAGTTTCCCAGGCTTTCCTTGTCTTTAATGATATTGACAACTTTGAAGAATAGAGTCCTCTTGTTATGAACTGAATTGTGTCCTCCCCCTCAAAATTCATATGTTAAATTCTTAACCCTCATGTGATTATATTGGAGATCGGGCCTTCAGGAAGTTAATTAAGATTAAAGGAGATCTTAAGGGTAAGGCCTTAATCCAAAAAGACTGATGTCTTTATAAGAAGAGCAAGATACATCAGATCTCTCTCTCTCTCTCTCTCTCTCTTTGTGAGAGAACATAGGAAAGGCGTATGAGGATATAGAAAGAAGGTGGCCACCTACTAGCCAGGAAAAGAGGCCTACTAAGAACCAACCCTGATGGCACCTTGATCTTGGACTTTCAGCCTTCAGAATTGTGAGAAATAAATATCTGTTATTCAACCCACCCAGTCTCTGGTATTTTGTTATGGCACCTGAGCAAACTAATACCTCCTCCAGCACCCACTTTAAAAATAAAAAGCTTCTCATCTTGGTTTTGTTTGTTATTTCTCTCTATTAAATTCAGGTTATGCCAGAATGCTATATAAGTGATGTTGTGTTCATCTTGGGATATCACATATGAAGGCACACAATATTCATCTGGTCCTCATTGGTGATATTAATTTTGATCTTCTGGTCAAGAAGTTATCTGGTTTCTCCATTACAAATTTACTACTTTTTCGTTAGCTATTAGTATGCAATCTGTGGAGGGACACCTTAAGACTGTGTAAACATTTAGCTGCTTATCATGTTGGGTGCTTTGTATCCTTCCTGTCTCAGCCGAAATGTCACATCCTCAAAGATGTCTTCCTTGACCATCTCTAAAATGGGTCTCCCTGTTTTGCTTTCAATTGCAACCCTGTCCAATTTCTTCACAGCACTCACCCTAATTTGTGATGATGTATCTATTTGTGCATTTGTTATGTCTGTAGCAAATTTCCACTAGACTGTAAGCCTGATGAAGGTGGGGGTCAAATCTATTTTGTCTATTGTTTTCTCTCTAGCACCTAACGCAATGCCTGGAGCATAACAGATGCTCAATAAATATATGTTGAATGAATGAATAAATGAATAAGAAGAATGCATGTGTGGTGTGGAGAGGATTTGCTAAACACCTGAGGACCCCACTGGTGCTGTCCTTTTGGAGAGAAATCCTCTTGTTAATCTTCATTAACTTTGCAATCCATATTCTATTTTTTTCTTCTTTCTGGAGGGGAAGGTGTCATGACCAGGTGTGACCTACCATACATGACTTTTAAACTTCACTTTCCTGCTGAATTATCTACTATATGGTAGACAGGGCTAAAACCACTCTGGCAGGCTTTATAATTCAATAAATGCATAATCATGCAAGTGTGCCAGTAGCCACTGGCAGAAAGCTGATTGACTGGCAGGCCGGACACCATGACAGTTGTCTTCTGAAAGAAATTTCCACAGCTCCCTGGAGACGATTCTGCAAAGGACCCCTCTGGATAATCGGGTTGGTTATTTCCCTCACATTAAAAAAAAAAAAAAGAAATAAAACACCACTCAATCCCACGTGCAGATTAAGAAGAGGTGGTTCTAGGAAGAAGTATAAAGTAGCCAAATCTATTGTTGGGATTTTTTTCTTTGGGCAGGTTTCTTCCGCCTTATGAAGTGCATACCGCCCCTCACCCCAAGCACCCGATGTCTTGCTGCTGTCCCTCTAAATTTCCCTCTCCAGGTGGCATCGTAAGTGCTGCTCTTCCCCTGCACTTATTATGACTTATTGGACTAGCTTTGTGACTATGGGCAGTACATGACAATTTTTCTTTTAAATTAAAGAAATCCAGTGTTTCAAAAACTTGTGAAAATATATTTAAAAAACAGGGCCAGGGAGCCTGCCACACCATTTTGCCCACTATAACTCTCCTATATGTACCTACTGATACCAAGAGATGGTAAAATAGCCTCTGTTTTTATAGGCCCTATTATATTAGCTCTATTCTAAACTGTATCTCTCTAGACAAAAAAAAAAAAAAGAAAAGAAAATAGGGAATAAAGGTAAGGCAATTCGACTAGTGAAAAGAGGATGCAAATAAAAAGCAAACTGGAAAGCAAGAGGAATATTAAGGGTGTGATGAGAGACTGAAGTGCAGATGCTTGAGAAATATGTCAGAGTATGCTCTGGTTTGGGAAATTGAAGAAGAGCCTAGATATTTAAAGTGCAATCCCATTGGTGATAAATGACCATCCTTTTCTTCTGACTCCTTCCCCAGCTGGTCATTTCTCACACCACCATATACAGCAGGCACATTTCAGGGCTAAGAATGACACAACAAATAACAACCACCTTTTACAATGTTGTGAAGAACTTGCCAGAAGGCTAAGTGAGGGAATCTGCTCAATTCCATTGGCTCCCACCATCAGTTGCTGGAATAGGAACCCCCAATGACATAGACAGCAATCAGTGATGCAAATATAAGACACAACCCATCCCGAGGTGGGAGATCTCTGGGGAATAGACCAGGCTCCTATCCTTCTTAAAGAGGTAGAAACAATCTTGGACTTTGTCTTCCTCCTCAGACACAGGGTTAAAATTGTCCACTAGAGTGTGTTGATAGTCTTTACTCCTATCATCACTGCTGCATGACAATGCTGCGTCTGGCTACAGTGGTTGTTGAATTCATCACCCTCTTTATAGATCAGCATGATTCAATTACTTCCATTGAAGACGTGAGTCTGGTTGGGTCTGCCTACCTCCTTCCTGTTACTTTTATTGATCGGCACCAGGCCTGCCCCAGATATGTGATTCTTAGCTTCCCAGCATGCCCTGAACATGTATATGTATATATCTGGGCCCTGGCCCACAGTGCTCTCAAAGCTTTTGTTAAACACTGGTTTCAGCCACTTCAGTGGAACCAACTTGTTCCCTGACTGTTTACCTTTTTCTCTACCAGGTCACAGGTTTTTTCTTTGGTGTGACAGCATTGTCTTTCTGCCACAGCCAGGAGTAGCAGCAGTGGCAGTCTAGCCTTTTGGTAGCTGTAGAAAAGTGACATCTTGCTACAGGCAAAGGGAATAGGAAAGGCTCAGAAGCAAATACCTGTCTGAGGCTGGGACACAGGGCTAGATGTGAACCCCAGTCCTAGAGTTAGTGTCAACTCATAACCTTTTGCATTATGTTTAAATTGGAATTGGCAAGAGGAGAAAGAAAGATATAGATATGAAATAGCCTACATAGTGCCTGGCATATAGTAGGCATTAAATAAAATGTCTAAGGTTGTGCTGTCTGCTTTCAATGATAACAGCACATTGTAGGACAATGAATCTGAATATTATACTAATTTGATACAGGTTAATGTGCAGTCACTACCCCAGGGATTTGTTAGCTTGCTCACCCAGGTGTTTTGCTCTCTGGTAGCCAAAGACTTCTGGTAAGTGCAATATTTTAAGCCCCACACAATGAATTTTGTGTCACACGTGGTTTCTGAGGCACCATAAGCAGCCAGCTAGTTGGCAGTGGGTATTTTCATGAGCTGGCTAGAGATTCATGTTCAGAGAGTATCTATTATGTAATTTATTCAAGATTTAACACATATTTATCATGACTTATCTGGTAGCTTATTACACTGTTTATCCATATTCAGTGTCCCTCCTTGCAGTATCTCTGCCTTTAAAAGGGTTATACTTCCCTACTCCTTCAAAAATCAGGCTTAGACGTATGACTTGCTTCAGTCAATGAACTATGAGCAGAAGTGACATATGTCACTTCTAGGTGGAAGCTTAAAGAAACAGGGCTTGCTTTGCCACATTCCTTTTTCCATATGCTTTGTTGACTGGCAACATCCCAGATGGTTCCTTTTCTACTGACTAGGGTCCCAGAGTGAGGTCAACTAAGATCTACTATGAGCAGAACCATCTACACTGCCCTTTTACCAACCTATTTTGGACATGTAGTATGGCAAGAAACAAACATTTATTACAAGCCACTGGAATTTTGAGATTGCTTCTTACTGAAGTATAACCTAGCTTGTAAAACTTTCAGGGATACCAGAAGAGTGATTATAAGCAGTTCATCTGCAGTTGGTTAGGTTCAGTGCTCCACCCAAATCTCATCTTGAATTGTAATCCCCATAATCACCATGTGTCGAGGGCGGGACCTGGTGGGAGATGATTGGATCATGGGGATGGTTTCTCCCATGCTGTTCTCATAGTGAGTGAGATCTCATGAAATCTGATGGTTTTAGAAGGGGCTCGTACCCTTCACTCTGTCACTCTCTCTCACCTGCTGCCATGTAAGACATATCTTTGCTTCTCTCTCACCTTCTGCCGTGACTATAAATTTCCTAAGACCTGCCCAGCAATGTGGAACTGCGAGTCAATTAAACATCTTTCTTGTATAAATTACCCCCAGTTTCGGGTATGTCTTTATAGCAATGCAAGAATGGACTAACACAGTACATGACAACTCTGAGCTTGGACTGAGGGTTCAACTCACTTCTCGCTTTGATTCTGGTGTAAATACTGAAAAGCCCAAGTCACAGAGCTCAAGAAGTCGAGGTGTGAGAGTCCTGTAAAGACAAAGACCGTTCTGTGACTAAGCAGTCTCTCTCTGCGCCCTCTCTCTGTAGTAAATGATGTAGAACCTCTGAGCTGGCCCCCTGAGGTCCAAGATCAGTGACTGTCGAAACTTTATGAGAAGTATATTGTAAATCTTCACTTTCTCTCATCATAAACCAGTGTGAGAGTTGGCATTGTGCTGCAATGGGAATTTTCTGCTTTTAGTGGTTTGACACTTTGGCTCTTTTGTTACAAATCCAGTTTTAATTTTCTTTACATAGTCCAGGCACAGCACATAAAGCTCTGTATACTGGGGAGGCCTATATGGTCAGTTTTTGATTTTTTTTTAAACTTTGCTGAAATTGATTACAAGTGTTTCAACAAGTACCCAGGTTATTTCCTTGTCCGGGCAGCTCAGGGACAAGGGGGAAACCAAGTTGTTAGAGCACACACAAAACTTGTTGGTATTTATTCTGCTATAAATATTGAAATTGGCGAATTTAGGAAAGCCCTGTATGGGAAGGTACATAGCAGATGGGTGGAAAACAAAGTACTGACTACCATTGCTTTTTCTAGCTTTCATTTTATTTTGATAAAATTTTACATATGTATACACTTTTTAACTACTAGCCAGAACAAAGTATTAAACATTTCCAACATTCCAAAAAGTTCCCTTATCCTCTTCCTCGTCAATAACTCCCCATTCCAGAACAGGCAACTGTTCTGACTGCTATCATCTTAGATCACTTTAGCCTGTTTCAGCAGTAGGTATCAATGGAATCACATAATATGCACATTTTGTGTATGATTTCTGTATAACTGGGTTTTTAAAATTTTTAATTTTAACTTTTTCTGGGTACATAGTAGGTGCATATGTCTATGGGTTACATGAGGTATTTTGATACAGCTATGCAATGCATAATAATCACATCAGGCTAAATGGGGTTCCCATTACCTCACACATTTATCCTTTGTGTAACAAACAATCCAATTATACTTTTACTGATCTTTAAATGTACAATTAAATTATTTTTCGCTATAGTCACCCTGATGTGCTAGCAAATACTAGGTCTTATTCATTCTTTATATTACTTTTTGTACCCATTAACCTCTTGAATTCCCCTCCACCCACTGACTTCCTTTCTTAGCCTTCTACATTCTATCTCCATGAGTTCAACTGTTTTAATTTTTAGCCCTCACAAATCAGTGAGAATATGCGATGTTTGCCTTTCTGTGCCTGACTTATTTCACTTAACATAATGACTTCCACTTCCATCCATGTTGTTACAAATGACTGGATCTCATTCTTTTTATGGCTACATAGGTCTCCACTGTGTATATGTACCACATTTTCTTTATTCATTCATCTGCTGATGGACACTTAGATTGCTTTCAAATCATGGCAGTTGTAAATAGTGCTTCAATAAACATGAGAATGCAGATCTCTTTGATATACCAATTTCTTTACTTTTACATATACACCTAGGAGTGGAATTACTGGATTGTACGGTAGCTATATTTATAGTTTTTTGAGGAACCTCCAAGCTGTAATCTGTAGTGGTTTTACTAACTTACATTTCCATCAGCAGTGTACAAGGGTTCCCTTTTCTCCACATCCTCCCCAGGTATTTGTTATTGTCCAAATTTTGGATAAAAGCCATTTTAACTGAGGTGAGATGATATCTCATTGTAGTTTTGATTTGCATTTCTCTGCTGATCAGTGATGTTGAGCACCTTTCCATATAGCCATTTGCCATTTGTATGTCTTCTTTTGAGAAATGTCTATTCAGATCTTGGGATCATTTTTTAATTGGATTATTAGATTTTTTTCCTATATAAGTGTTTGAGTTCCTTACATATTCTGGTTATTAATCTCCTGACAAATGAGTAGTTTGCTAATATTTTCTCTCATTCTGTGGGTTGTCTCTTCACTTTATTGACTGATTGTTTCCTTTACTGTGCAGAAGCTTTTTAACTTGATGCAATCCCATTTGTTCACTTTTTCTTTGGTTGCCTGTGCTTGTGGGGTATTACTGAAGAAATCTTTGCCATGTTCAGTGCCCTGGAGAGTTTCTCCAATGTGTTCTTGTAGTAGTTTCATAGTTTGAAGTTTTAGATTAAAGTCTTTAGTTCATTTTGATTTGATTTCTGTATATGGCAAGAGATAGGGGTCTAGTTCCTTCTTCTGCATATGAGTATCCAGTTTTCTTAGTATCCAGTTTTTCTGTCAGTATTGGAGAGACTGTTTGTTACCCCATGTATGTCCTAGGCATCTTTGTCAAAAGTGAGTTCACCGTAGATGTATGGATTTGTTTCTGGGTTCTCTACTCTGTATCATGGGTCTAGTCTATGTGTCTGTTTTTCTGCCACTACTGTGTTGTTTGGTTATTATACCTCTGTAGTATAATTTAAAGTCAGGTAATATGATTCCTTCAGTTTTCTTTTTCTTTTTTTTGCTTACGATAGTTATGGGTATTCTGGGTCTTTTGTGGTTCGACATAGATTTTAGAGGTTTTTTTTCTATTTTTGTGAAGAACATCATAGGTATTTTCATAGGAATTACAATTAATTTATAGATTGCTTTCAGTAGCATGGACATTTTAACAATATTTATTCTTCCAACACATGGACATGGAATATCTTTCCATTTTTGTGTGCATCCTCTTCAATTTTTTGCATCCATGTTTGATGGTATTCATTGTAGAGATCTTTTGCATTTGATTAATTACTAGATATTTTATTTTATTTACAGCTATTGGAAATGGGATTAGTTTTTAATTTCTTTTTCATATTGTTCACTGTTGGCACATAGAAATGTTACTTTTTGTTCTTTTATTATTATTATTATTATTATTATTTTTATTATACTTTAAGTTCTAGGGTATATGTGCACAATGTGCAGGTTCGTTACATATGTATACATGTGCCATGTTGGTGCGCTGCACCCATTAACTCGGTCATTTACATTAGGTATAGCTCCTAATGCTATCCCTCTCCCCTCCCCCCATCCCACGACAGGCCCCGGTATGTGATGTTCCCCTTCCTGTGTCCAAGTGTTCTCATCGATCAGTTCCCACCTGAGTGAGAACATGCGGTGTTTGGTTTTCTGTGCTTGCGATAGTTTGCTCAGAATGATGGTTTCCAGCTTCATCCATGTCCCTACAAAGGAGATGAACTCATTCTTTTTATGGCTGCTTGGTACTCCATGGTATATATGTGCCACCTTTTCTCAATCCAGTCTGTCATTGATGGACATTTGGGCTGATTCCAAGTCTTTGCTATTGTGAATAGTGCCGCAACAAATATACGTGTGCATGTGTCTTTATAGTAGCATGATTTATAATCCTTTGGGTATATACCCAGTAATAGGATGGCTGAGTCAAATGGTATTTCTAGTTCTAGATCCTTGGGGAATTGCCACACTTTCTTCCACAATGGCTGAACTAGTTTACAATCCCACCAACAGTGTAAAAGTGTTCCTATTTCTCCACATCCTCTCCAGTATCTGTTGTTTCCTGACTTTTTAATGATCACCATTCTAACTGGTGTGAGATGGTATCTCATTGTGGTTTTGATTTGCATTTCTCTGATGGCCTAGGAATCCAACTTACAAGGGATATGAAGGACATTTTCAAGGAGAACTATAAACCACTGCTCAATGAAATAAAAGAGGACACAAACAAATGGAAGAACATTCCATGCTCATGGATAGGAAGAATCAATATCGTGAAAATGACCATACTGTGCAAGGTAATTTATAGATTCAATGCCATCCCCATTAAGCTACCAATGACTTTCTTCACAGAATTGGAAAAAAACTGCTTTAAAGTTCATATGGAACCAAAAAAGAGCCCACATTGCCAACACAATCCTAAGCCAAAAGAACAAAGCTGGAGGCATCATGGTACCTGACTTCAAACTATACTACAAGGCTACAGTAACCAAACCAAAACAGCATGGTACTGGTACAAAAACAGAGATACAAACCAATGGAGCAGAACAGAGCCTTCAGAAAGAGTACCACACATCTGCAACCGTCTGATCTTTGACAAATCTGACAAAAACAAGAAATGGGGAGAGGATTCCCCATTTAATAAATGGTGCTGGGAAAACTGGCTAGCCATATGTAGAAAGCTGAAACTGGATCCCTTCCTTACACCTTATACAAAAATTAATTCAAGATGGATTAGAGACTTAAATGTTAGACCTAAAACTGTAAAATCTCTAGAAGAAAATCTAGGCAATACCATTCAGGACACAGGCATGGGCAAGGACTTCATGTCTTTTTTTATTATTATACTTTAAGTTCTGGAATACATGTGCAGAACGTGCAGGTTTGTCACATAGGTATACAAGTGCCACAGTGATTTGCTGCACCCATCAACCTGTCGTGTACATTAGGCATTTTTCCTAATGCTATCCCTCCCCTAGCCACCCACCCTCTGACAGGCCCTGGTGTGTGATGTTCCCCTCCCTGTCCATAAGTTCTCATTGTTCAACTCCCACTTATGAGTGAGAACATGCAGTGTTTCATTTTCTGTACTTGTGTTAGTTTGCTGAGAATGATGGTTTCCAGTTTTATCCATGTCCCTGCAAAGGACATGAACTCATCCTTTTTAATGGCTGTATAGTATTCCATGGTGTATGTATGCCACATTTTCTTTATCCAGTCTATCACTGATGGGCATTTGGGTTGGTTCCAAGTCTTTGCTATTGTGAACAGTGCTGCAATAAACATACGTGTGCATGAGTCTTTATAGGAGAATGATTTATAATCCTTTGGGTATATAACCAGTAATGGGATTGCTGGGTCAAATGGTATTTCTAGTTCTAGATCCTTGAGGAATTGCCGCATTGTCTTCCACAATGGTTGAACTAATTTACACTCCCACCAACAATGTAAAAGTATTCCTATTTCTCCATATCCTCTCCAATATCTGTGGTTTCCTGACTTTAATTATTGCCATTCTACCTGGCATGAGACGGTATCTCATTGTGGTTTTGATTTGCATTTCTCTAATGACCAGTGACAATGAGCTTTTTTTCATATGTTTGTGGGCTGCATTAATGTCTTCTTTTAAGAAGTGTTTGTTCGTGTCCTTTGCCCACTTTTTGATGGGGTTGTTTTTTTTCTTGTAAATTTGTTTAAATTCTTTGTAGATGCAGGGTATTAGCCTTTTGTCAGGTGGATAGATTGCAAAAATTTTCTCCCATTCCGTAAGTTGCCTGTCTACTCATATGATAGTTTCTTTTGCTGTGCAGAAGTTCTTTAGTTTAATTAGATCCCATTTGACAATGTTGGCTTTTGTTGCCATTGCTTTTGGTGTTTTAGTTATGAAGTCTTTGCCCATGTCTATGTCTTGAATGGTATTGCCTAGGTTTTCTTCTAGGGTTTTTATGGTTTTAGGTCTAACATTTAAGTTTCTAATTCATCTTGAGTTAATTTTTGTATAAGGTGTAAGGAAGGGATCCAGTTTCAGCTTTCTGCATATGGCTAGCCAGTTTTCCCAGCACCATTTATTAAACAGGGAATCCTTTCCCCATTGCTTATTTTTGTCAGGTTTGTGAAAGACCAGATGGTTGTAGATGTGTGGGGTTATTTCTGAGGCTTCTGTTCTGTTCCATTGATCTATATATCTGTTTTGGTACCAGTACCTTGCTGTTTTGGTTACTGTAGCCTTGTAGTATAGTTTGAAGTCAGGTAGCATGATGCCTCCCACTTAGTTCTGTTTGCTTAGGACTGTCTTGGCTATATGGGCTCTTCTTTCTTTCCATAAGAAATTTAAAGTAGTTTTTTCCGATTCTGTGAACAAAGTTAATGGTAGCTTGATGGGGATAGCATATAACCTATAAATTACTTTGGGCAGTATGGCCATTTTCACGATATTGATTCTTCCTTTCCATGAGTGTGAAATGTTTTTCCATTTGTTTGTGGTCCTTTCTTATTTCCTTGAGCAGTGGTTTGTAGTTCTCTCTTTTTTTTTTTTTTTTTTTTTTTTTTTTTTTTTTTTT
>NC_045445.1:43448350-43469321 GCF_002776525.5 Piliocolobus tephrosceles | reverse complement strand
GTGGCCGGATCTCAGCTCACTGCAAGCTCCGCCTCCCGGGTTTACGCCATTCTCCTGCCTCAGCCTCCGGAGTAGCTGGGACTACAGGCGCCCGCCACATCGCCCGGCTAGTTTTTTGTATTTTTAGTAGAGACGGGGTTTCACCGTGTTAGCCAGGATGGTCTCGATCTCCTGACCTCGTGATCCGCCCGTCTCGGCCTCCCAAAGTGCTGGGATTACAGGCTTGAGCCACCGCGCCCGGCCTGTAGTTCTCTTTGAAGAGGTCCTTCACATCCCTTGTAAGTTGTATTCCTAGGTATTTTATTCTCTTTGTAGCAATTGTGAATGGGAGTTCACTCATGATTTGGCTCTCTGTTTGTCTGTTATTGGTGTATAGGAATGCCTGTGATTTTTACACATTGGTTTTGTGTCCTGAGACTTTGCTCAAGTTGCTTATCAGCTTAAGGAGATTTCAGGCTGAGGTGATGGGGTTTTCTAAATAGACAATCATGTCATCTGCAAAGAGAGACAATTTGACTTCCTCTTTTCCTAATTGAATACCCTTTATTTCTTTCTCTTGCCTTATTGCCCTGGACAGAACTTTCAATACTATGTTGAATAGGAGTGGAGAGACAGGGCATTCTTGTGCCAGTTTTCAAAAGCAATGCTTTCAGATTTTGGCCATTCAGTATGATATTGGCTGTGGGTTTTTTCATAAATAGCTCTTATTATTTTCAGATGCATTCCATCCATACCTAGTTTATTGAGAGTTTTTAGTATGAAGGGCTGTAGAATTTTGTAGAAGGCCTTTTCTGCATCTATTGAGATAATCATATGGCTTTTGTCATTGGCTCTGTTTATGTGATGGATTATATTTATTGATTTGTGTATGTTGAAACAGTGTTGCATCCTAGGGATGAAGACGACTTGATCAGGGTGGACAGGTTTTTTGATGTGCTACTGGATTCAGTTTGTCAGTATTCTATTGAGGATTTTCACATTGATATTCATCAGGGATATTGGCCCGAAGTTTTCTTTTTTTGTTGTGTCTCTGCCAGATTTTGGTATTAGGATGGTGCTGGCCTCATAAAATAAGTTAGAGAGGATTCCCCCTTTTTCTATTGCTTGAAATAGTTTCAGAAGGAATAATAGCAGCTTCTCTTTGTACCGCTGACAGAATTAAGCTGTGAATCCATCTGGTCCAGGACTGTTTTTTTTATTTTTTTGGTTTGTAGGCTATTAATTGCTGCCTCAATTTTAGAACTTGTTATTGGTCTATTCAGGGGTTCAACTTCTTTCTGGTTTAGTCTTGGGAGGGTGTATGTGTCCAGGAATTTACCCATTTCTCCTAGCTTTTATAGTTTATTTGTGTAGAGGTATGTATAGTGCTTGCTGATGGTAGTTTGTATTTCTGTGGGATCGGTGGTGATATACTCTTTATCATTTTTTATTGCATCTATTTGATTCTTCTCTCTTTTCTTCTTTATTAGTCTGGCTAGCAGTCTATCTATTTTGTTGATCTTTTCAAAAAAAAACCAGCTCCTGGATTCATTGGTTTTTTGAAGGATTTTTTTGTGTCTCTATCTCCTTCAGTTCTGCTCTGATCTTAGTTACGTATTGTCTTCTGTTAGCTTTTGAATTTGTTTGCTCTTGCTTCTCTAGTTCTTTTAATTGTGATGTTAGGGTGTCAATTTTAGATCTTTTCTGCTTTCTCTTTTGGGCATATATATTTCCATCTACACATTGCTTTAAATGTGTCCCAGAGATTCTGTTACGTTGTATCTTTGTTCTCTTTGGTTTCAAAGAACATCTTTATTTCTGCCTTCCTTTTTCTTATTTACCCAATCATTCAGGAGCAGGTTTTTCCATTTCCATGTAGTTGTGCGGTTTTGAGTGAGTTGTTTTTTTTTTTCACTTATCACATAAAGCATGTATATTTGTATTTGTCCATTATTATTACATCTCAGTTTATTGTACAGATGTTTGTTGTACTTTTACATGAATGTTAATTTCTATTGTCAATTGTAAACTGCTAGAAAAAGAGTCCCATTTTAATACTTCAGCATATTAATCTCACATGATTTGGTCTTCTTTAGGTTTTTGTTCCAAGTCAGATTTACACAAATTTAATAATGTTATAACTGTCCTATTTCTCATCTTTTCCTTTCCCAGCATCCTGCTCCTCTTTCTAAAAGGACTCTTTTTTTCTTTTAATTATACTTTAAGTTCTAGGGTACACGTGCACAACGTGCAGGTTTGTTACATATGTATACATGTGCCATGTTGGTGTGCTGCACCCATTAACTCATCATTGAGTGAGTCTCTTAATCCTGAGTTTTAATTTGATTGCACTGTGGTCTGAGAGGCTGTTATGATTTCCGTTCTTTTACATTTGCTGAAGAGTGTTTTACTTTCAATTATGTGGATGATTTTAGAATAAGAGCTATGTGGTGCTGAGAAAAAGGTATATTCTGTTGATTTGGGGTGGGTGCAGAGTTCTGTAAATGTCTATTAGGTCCTCTTGGTCCAGAGTTGAGTTCAAGTCCTGAATATCCTTGTCAATTTTCCGTCTCATTGATCTGTCTAATATTGACAGTGGGGTGTTAAAGTCTTCCACTATTATTGTGTGGGAGTCTTAAGTCTCTTTGTAGGTCTCTAAGAACTCGTATGAATCTGGGTGCTCCTGTATTGGGTGCTTGTGTATTTAGAATAGTTAGCTCTTCTTGTTGAATTGTTCCATTTACCATTATATAATGACCTTCTTTGTCTTTTTATTTTATTTTTTGAATCTTTGTTGGTTTAAAGCCTGTTTTGTCAGAGACTAGGATTGCAACCTCTGCTTTTTTTTTTTTTCTTTCTATTTGCTTGGTAAACTTTTCTCCATCCCTTTATTTTGAGCCTATGTACGTCTTTGCACATGAGATGGGACTCCTGAATACAGCACACCGATGGGTCTTCACTCTTTATCCAATTTGCCTGTCTGTGTCTTTTAGTTGCGACATTTAGCCATTTACATTTAAGGTCAATATTGTTATGTGTAAATTTGATCTTGTCATCATGATGCTAGCTGGTTATTTTGCATACTAGTTGATGCAGTTGCTTAATAGTGTCATTGGTCTTCATATTTTCATGTGTTTTTGCAGGGGTTAGTACTAGGTTTTTCTTTCCATGTTTAGTGATGCCTTCAGGAGCCCTTGGAAGGGAGGCCTGGTGGTGACATAATCCCTCAGCATTTGCTTGTCTGTAAAGGATTTTATTTCTCCTTCATGTATGAAGCTTAGTTTGGCTGGTTATGAAATTCTGGGTTGAAAATTATTTTCTTTAAGGATGTTAAATATTGGCCTCCAGTCTCTTTTGTGTCACTTGGTGGAGGTGGTGTGCTTCACTGGGGGAAAACCCACTCATCTGGATGCTCAGATTCCTCAGAACTACCAGGAGAAAAGGTTAAGTCTGCTGGTCCACAGAGACTGTGGGCAGCCCTCCCGCTATGAGCTCAGGTTCAGGGAAATCTGGGTTCTCTCCCTGAGCATCTGGCTGGAGTTATTGGAGTTCCTGCAGGGAAGCCCCACCCAATGAGGAAGGATGAGTCAGGGTCAGGCCTGAAGGGGCACTCTTGTCACAGTCTGCCACAGCTGGTGTGTTGGGCTGTGGGTGACACATCTTGGGACCAAGCCGTCCAGCCTCCCTGTCTTCAGCAAGGGAAAAACGCAGCCTGGAGCTATAGAGATGGATGCTTCCCTTCCCCTGCCCAGGGAGCTTAGCTTGTTAGACAGTTGTGGGTCCCACCACTGGCTGCTGCCCTTCCCCCAAGGAACTCAAATGGCATAGACAGCAGGCTGCCACAGCCGTGGTGCTGGTAATCCCTTCCTCCAGTAAGCTCAGTAGACTTAAGCAGATTCTAGCTGAGAGGTATTTGAGAATCTGCACAGCTCCACGGTTGGGACACTAGGACCTGATGGCGTGGGTGCATAAGTGGGATCTTCTGATCCCTGGGTTGCACAGTTCCGTGGAAAAACTGGGTAGCATGCTCACTCACTGCCTCCCTCAGTTAGGGGGGAAGGGGCTCCCCCGTCCCATGTGGCTCTCAGGTGGGCCACCACACTACACTGTTCTTCCTCCCTCTCCATGAATCACACCAGCCTCCCAGTCAGTTCTGATAAGAAAACCTGGATACCTTAGTTGCCAGTGAAGGATTCACACTCTTATTACGATTCTTTTCAATGGGAGCCTCGAATGCCACTGTTTTTAGTTCTTGGCCCTGAACCACTATATTATACCAAACATTTAGAGAAGAACTAATACCAATCCTACTCAAACTATTCTGAAAAATAGGGGAGGAGGAAATACTTCCAAAGTTATTCTGTGAGGTCTGGTACCAAAATCAAACAAAGACACACCAACAAAAGAAAACTATAGGCCAATATCACTGGTGAATATTGATGCAAAAATGGAGACAGAAGGGAATACTTCCAAACCCATTTTATGATACCAGTATTATCCTGAAACTGAACCAGACAAAAACACATCAAATAAAACTATAGCCCAATATCACTGATAAGTATTGATGCAAACATTCTCAACAAAACTTTAGAAAACAAAATTCAACAACACAGTAAAAAAATTATTCATCATGATGATGTAGGATTTATCCCAGGAATGCAAGTATGGCTGAATCTTTGCAATTCAATTAATGTAATACATCATATCAAAAAAATGAAGGAGAAAAATCATATAATCTTTGCAGTTGATGCTGAAAAATCATTTGTTAAAATCCAACATCCCTTCATGTTAAAAACCTTGAAAAACCTGGGTATAGAAGAAACATAACTCAGTATAATAAATGTCATATATGACAGACCCACAGCTCATATTATACTGAAGAGGGAAAAACTGAAAGCCTTTCCACTAAGATCTGGAACATGATAAGGATGCCCACTGACACTCATGTTATTCAACATAGTAGTGCACGTCCTAGCCAGAGCAATCAGATAAGAGAAAGAAGTAAAGGGCATCAAAATGGAAAAAAAAAGTCAAATTATCCTTGTTTGCAGAGGATGTGATCTTACGCTTGGAAAAATCTGAAGACTCAACAGAGAAAACTTTTATAACTGATAAACAAATACAATAAAATTGTAGGATACAAAAATCAACATACAAAAATTAATAGCATGTCTATATGCCATCAGCAAACACTATTAAAAAAAGTAATCCCATTTACAATAGCTACAAATAAAATAAAATATCTAGGAATTATTTTAACTAAAGAAATGAAAGAGGCCAGGCATGGTGGCTCATGCCTGTAATCCCAGCACTTTGGGAGGCTGAGGCAGGCAGATCATGAGGTCAGAAGATCGAAACCATCCTGGCTAACATGGTGAAATCCCATCTCTACTGAAAATACAAAAAATAAAATAAAAATTAGCCAGGTGTGGTGACGGGCACCTGTAGTACCAGCTACTCGGGAGGCTGAGGCAGGAGAATGGTGTGAACCCGGGAGGCGGACCTTGCAGTGAGCCAAGATCACGCCACTGCACTCCAGCCTGGGTGACAGAGCAAGACTCCATCTCAAAAAAAAAAAAAAAAAAAAAAGTGAAAGATCTCTAAAATGAAACCTATAAAACATTAACACAAGAAATTGAAGAGGACACACACAAAAGGAAAAGAAAATTCCATGTTCATGGATTAGAAGAATGAATATTGTTGAAATGTTTATACTACCAAAGCAAAACACAGACTTAATGTAATCCTTATCAAAATACCAATGACATTCTTTCCAGAAATAGAAAAAAAGAGTCCTAAAATCTATAGGGAACCACAAAAGACCCAGAATTGCAAAAGCTATTCTAATAAAATAGAACCAAACTGGAAGAATCACATTACCTGTCTTTAAATTAAACTACAGAGGTGTAGTAACCAAAACAACATGGTTTTGGCATAAACACACACACACACAGATAATGGAACAGAACGGAGAACCCAGAAATGAATTCATACATCTACAGCAAACTCACTTTTAACAAAGATGCCAAGAACGTACATTGGGGAAATCATAGTCTCTTTAATAAATGGTGCTGGAAAAACTGGATATCCCTATGCAGAGGAATGAAACTAGACACATATTTCTCACCATATACAAAAATCAAATAAAAATGTATTAAAGACTTAAATCTAAGACCTCAAACTATGAAACTACTATAAGAAAACACTGGGGAAACTCTCAAGGACATTGGACTGGGCAAACATTTCTTGAGTAGGCTGGGCACAGTGGTTCATGTCTGTAATCCTAGGACTTTGGGAGGCTGAGGTAGGTTGATCCTTTGAGTCCAGGAGTTCAAGACCAGCCCGGGCAACATGGTGAAATCCTGTCTTCACAAAAAATACAAAAACTAGCCAGGCGTGGTGGTACATGGCTGTAGTCCCAACTACTTGGGGGGCTGAGGCATGAGGATCGTTTGAGCCCAGGAAGTAGAGGTTACAGTGAGTGGAGATTACACCACTGCCATTGCACTCCAGTCAGGGTGACAGAGTAAGACCATGTCTCAAAAAAAAAAAAAAAAAAAAAAAAACACCAAAAATGAAACAACAAAAAAACCAAATCAAAACAACAACAATAAAAAGATCTTTTGAGTAATATTCCACAAGTGCTGGCAACCAAAGCAAAAATGGACAAATGGGATCACAAGTAAAAAAGCTTCTGCACAGCAAGAGACAATTAAGAAAGTGAAGAGACAATCCACAGAATGGGAGGATACATTTGCAAACTACCTGTCTGACAAGTGGTTAATAACCAGAATATGAAAAGAGCTCAAACAATTCTATAGGAAAAATTCTAATGATCTGATTAAAAATGGGCAGGAAATCTTAGTAGATATTTCTCAAAAGAAGTCATACAAATGGCAAACAGGTATGAAAAGGTACTCAACATCATTGGTCATCAGAGAAATGAAAATCAAAATTACAATGAGATATTATCTCACCTCAGTTAAAATGGCTTTTCTTCAAAAACTGGGCAATAACAAATGCCTGGGGAAGTTGTGGAGAAAAGGGAGCCCTCATTCACTGTTGGTGGAAATGTAAGTTAATACAACTACTATGGATTACAGTTTGAAGGTTCCTCAAAAAACTATAAGTATAGCTACCATACAATCCAGTAATCCCACTCCTAGGTATATATGTAAAAGTAAGAAAATCAGTATGTTGAAGAGATATCTGCACTCCCATATTTATTTTGGCACTATCTATAATAGCCATTATTTGGAAGCAGTCTAAGACTTCATCAACAGATGAATGAATAAAGAAAATGTGGTACATATACACAGTGGAATATTGTTCAGGCATAAAAAAGAATAAGATCTTGTCAGTTGCAAAAACATGGATGAACCTGGAGGTCATTATGCTAAGTGAAATAAGCTAGGCATAGAAAGACATACGTTGCATGTTGCCACTTATTTGTGGGAGCTAAAACTCAAAACAATTGAATACGTGGAAATAGAGAATACAAGGATGGTTATCAGAGGCAGGAACGGGTAGTGGGGGAGGGAGTGGGAGGTAATTGGGGATGGTTAATGAGTACAAAAAATAGAACAAACGAATAAGGTTTAGTATTTGCTAGCACAACAGTATTTGCTAGTAAAAAATAATTTAACTGTACATTCAAAAATAACTAAAAGGGTATATAGTTAGATGGTTTGTAACACAAAGGATAAATGCTTGAGATTATGGATACCCCATTTACCCTGATGTGATTATTTCACATTCCATGCCTGTTTCAAAATATCTCATATAACCCATAAATATATACATCTACTGTATGCCCACAAAAATTACAAATTACAAATAAAAAAAGTGAAAAAGCAATCTGTAGAGTGGAGGAAAATATTGGTAAATCATATATCTGATAATGGTTTAATATCCAGAATATAGAAAGAACTCCTATAACTAAACAACAAAAAGACAAACAACCAATTTAAAAATGGCTAAAGAACTTACAGACACATTTCTCCAAAGAAGATATACAGATAGCCAAAAATCACATAAAAAAATTCCCAACATCATTTATCAATTACTCACTATGGAAATACAAATTAAAACCACAAGTAGATATCACTTCACACTTACTAGGAAGACTGTAGTAAGCAAAAAAAAAATTTTTTTTTAAGACAAGTTGTTGGTAAAGGTATGGAGAAAATCAGAAACCTCATATTTTGTTAGTGGGCATGTAAAATGGCTTAGCCAATGTGGAAATCGGTTTGCTTCCTTACAAAGTAAAGTTAATTATCCCAATACCAATTACTGAACAGATTATCCTTTCTCCACTGATCTATAAAACTATTTGTATCGTACATGAAATTCCTATATATATATATACACATATGTATATATATATATATGATTCTAATACTGGATTTTTTTCTGTTGTATCGATCTATTTGACTATTCCTGTGCCATCACTATATTGTTTTATAAACATCCATGCTATTTGGTAGGCAAGCTCTTCTGTGCATTATAGGATTTTCTTGGCTATTTTTGGACCTGAATCCTTCCATACAAATTTTAGAATCAGTTTGTCAAGTTATACCAAAAAAACACTATTGAGATTTTTGTTTGGAATTGATTAACATTTATGAAGAATCTTAAGATAATTGTCATGGTTTATCTCTCAATTTATTTACGTCTACTTTTATGTTCTTCAATAAAGTTTTAGAAAACACTGTATAAAAATGTTGTACATACTGTGATCTGTTTATTATTTAGGTACCTATACCCAACCTGTGACCCATATAGCCATAGGAGCAAGCCGAAGGAAGAGTGCTAGCGCACCATGGGTGACATGGTGGTGGTGGTGGGTGGGGGTGGGGTCTAGTTTACCTGCTCATGTAGCTTACTATTGTCCTCTGATCCTTTTAGATCTCAATCCTGGAGTACAATTTCTGTCTTATGATGGACTACTGCTGGGCCAGACTGACTTTATGCCTTGGTGAGTACTACAAAACTCAGGCCATAACAAGCAGTTCTGGGTTCATTATCACTTAATGTCACATAGTTAAGTGCTCCATCTCTATTAGGGCCCAGCAACATTCCAAGAGATGTTTCTTAAAAGGTATGTAATTTTCTGCTGCAGATGGTCTTGCTCCAGAATCTCAGAGACCAGCACTGTGATTTTCCCCCCACAATTTGCCATTAATTTTACGTAGATTTTTTTCTCACCACTGGAACCTCCATGTCGTAGGGTCTTTCAAATCATATGCTGCAAACAGAAGAGCAGCTTGAATCATAACCTTAATCTGTTGCAGAGCCCTCTTTTTCTCCTAGTTCCACTCAAAGTTGACAGCATTCTCTGTCATCCAGCATATGGGCCACTGTAGAATGTGTCACCTCTAGAACTCAAAGAGATGTATTAGGTGTTGTGGTTCCTCCTTTGTGGTAAGGAATGCAAGATGCTGCAAGTATTCTTTTGCTATGGAATCGATATTTCGGCATGTCCCTGACCACTGGAACCTTAAAAATTTTAACAAAATGGCAGGTCTCTGAAACTCTGTAGGATTTATCTTTCACCATGTGCAGCATACGTGTGTCTTGCCAAGTCCTCCAGTGATTAAGCCACCTCTTTGCCCATTCTGCCCAATGAGCATGATGTCAAAAGTGCAATGAATCTATGTGATGTCCTGAAATGTGAAGATGGTCCAGATCTCTTTAGACTGTATTATGGCAGAAAGCAAAAGAGTTAAAATGTACCTGGGGCAAAATTGTAAATGTTTATTTTTTTCCATTCCATGTGAATGCAATCTGTTTCTGATACCTTTTTCCAAAGGGGATAGAAAATAATACACGTTCTAAATCAATGGACACAAACTATATACCTGAAGCCATGTTAATCTGCTCTAGTGAAGATACCTGTTCAACATGGCAACCGCAATGGCCAATTCTCAGTGATTCCGGTAATCCAGTGACTTGATAGATTTCCTATTGTTGAATTATCCTTGCATTCCTGGATATATTTGGTTAAGATGGTGGTTGTGTCTATACACTGATGGATTTGATTTGATTTGTGAGTTTCATTTAAATTTTATTTAGGATTTTTTTTTTAGTTTCTGTTCATAAAGGAGGCCAGTGTGTACTTTTCTTACTGTTTCTGTATGGTTTTAGTATCAAAGTTATACCAGCAAATAAAATAATATGGGTATCTCTTAATCTTTTTCTATTTCATAGAAGAGTTTTTAAAAGATGACATTATCATTTCCTTGAGGGTTTGGTAAAATTCACCCACAAAACCTGCCTAGGCAGATCTGTTTTTGGAGTGATATTTTCAATTTCAAGTCTATTTTCTTTAATGGTCATTAGTATATTCATATTTTTGGTTTCTTGAGACAATTTTGTTAAATGAAATTTTTCTAGAAAATTATCCATTCCTCTGAATCATCAGCATAAATCATCGCCATACATAGTATTCTCTAGTAATTTAAAACTTTCTGCTTTATATGTATGCATTTGTCCCATTTTGCATTCCTAATGTGCTTTATTTGTACCTTTTCTGTTTTCTTCATTGGTCTTGACACATATTTGACTATTATATTAATCTTTTCAAAGAAGGAGCTTTTAGTTTTGTTCATCACCCCTAATAATTTGTCCATTTAAAAATTTTATTAGGGCCGGGCGCAGTGGCTCACGCCTGTAATCCCAGCACTTTGGGAGGCCGAGGGGGGCGGATCACGAGGTCAGGAGATCAAGACCATCCTGGCTAACACGGTGAAACCCCATCTCTACTAAAAATACAAAAAATTAGTTGGGTGGTGGTGGGTGCCTGTGGTCCCAGCTACTTGGGAGGCTGAGGCAGGAGAATGGCATGAACCCGGAAGGCGGAGCTTGCAGTGAGCCGAGATCAGGCCACTGCACCCCAGCCTGGGCAACAGAGCGAGACTCCATTTCCAAAAAAAAAAAAAAAAATTATTAATTATCATTTCCTTCTTTACACATTCTTTGGGTTACTCAGTGGTGTGCTGGAGCCAGCTCCTATCAGCTAGCAATGAACAATTGTAATGTTTTCAGAAAATTTGCCATCTGGCTGTTAAGACAACTATTATTAAAATTACATTTTATAAAATTATAATTAAATTGTATTAAAAACAAACTGAATTCACACCCAAACCTGTCACTCCTTAATTAGTTTACTACATTTTACTAGTATTTATGTTCTTGAGGTTATTTACATCTATTATATCTGAATGGAGGAAATGCTACATAATGGTATGCTGTTGTGCATCTTTTCCCAGTAATGTCATGGCAGCTTAAAATTTACCATAGTCAGAGTATTAAACTTGCTGGGTGCGGTGGCTCACGCCTGTAATCCCAGCATTTTGGGAGGCCGAGGCGGGCGGATCACGAGGTCAGGAGATTGAGACCATCCTAGCTAACACGGTGAAACCCCGTCTCTACTAAAAATACAAACAATTAGCTGGGTGTGGTGGCAGGCACCTGTAGTCCCAGCTACTGGGGAGGCTGAGGCAGGAGAATGGCGTGAGCTCCGCCTCCAGGAGGTGGAGCTTACAGTGAGCCGAGATCGCGCCACTGCACTCCAGCCTGGGCAATGGAGTGAGACTCCGTCTCAAAAAAAAAAAAAAAAAAAAGACATTACTGTATATCCGGAATGTGTGAGTTTGTGGTGTGTGTGTGTGTGTGTGTGTGTGTGTGTGTGTGTCAATGGAATGTTTGATTATTTCCTACATCAGCCTAGACTTTGATCTTGACTGAATAACAAGCCTTTGCTCCTAACCACTAGGCTCTACTGCCTCCTAGTGTTGTTTTTCCTCTTAGGTTTCCAGTATCATCCTTGATGCTTCTGTGTATTTTATAAATAAAGAGACAGACTCTGTGACATACATTTTCTCCATGCAATAAAAATAGACATATCTGTCACACTTGAAGTTAACTATGGAAAACAAGTTGGTAAATTAATTATTTTTTATTTACTTTCCAAATGAGGCAATTATTTCTTTCATTAGCTATCATTTTGGTTCTCTATTTGGGACCTTAATAATAAATGTACTATCTATCTCTTTTAGTTTTATACCACCTTTCACTGGACACCAGGGAACCAAATTTAGATAGTTTCTTTATATGAAAACGAGGTCCAAAATTGAATGATAAAACTAAAATTTGGTCCTTCTTCAAATTTAAAATTTAAAATTTAAGTGTAAGCAGGATCTTGTATAAATATGCTGACTGGTTTTTTTTTTTTTTTTTCTTGTTTTTTTTTTTTTTTTTCCTGCTGCAGACATTCGGCTTTGACTAATATATTTAGAAGGTTGAAGATCAACACCTGTTCCTCTAGTGGTTCTCTCTTGTACAGTGACCTTTGCCTCACCCTGTATAAATACACCCATGGTGATTAAGCTGTCAAATATCACAGGGGTCTTTTTCAGGGGTGAGGACAATAAATCATTCCTGGAATTTCTCGCTAATGGTCCCTCAGATGTCTGCCATTCACCTTGCCAGCTACGTCTTTGCGTACTCATTTTTATTAAGCCAGAGTCTCCAAATGGCTCACTAATGTCGTGGCATTTGAGAATTCTCTGTCAAGTATAATGCTTGGACTAGATGATCTCTTACAAAGAGCCCTCCCAATTCTGGCATTTTATGGGCTCAAATTTCACTGCCAGCTTCCATGATTGAGGACAGATATCACATGACATTAAATTTGTGCTTAGGAAAGTGTCAATGCTCATGTTTACTGCCACCTCAGGACTGAACATAAATCTATTTATCAGTAGTTAACTCTGCAGTGCCTCAGGGCTTCTCTAATTGGTGGAAGAAAAGGGAAGGAAACTAACATTTACTGAGTTATCACATAGCATGTATTGCCTCAGTTAAACCTTACTGCTTATGAAGGAGGTATTATTTTCCCTATTTTACAAGAAATGGGGTTTGAGAGAATTTAAGTGATTTGCTGGATGTTGCATATCTAGTAAGTATGGACATGAGATTCAAATTTTCAAGTCTTTCTAGTTACGAAATCTTGCCACAACTCATTCTGTTGTCTATTTATCTATCAATTTATTAATTCATCATATATTTATTGAGCACCTAATATGTGCCATACAGGTACTGTGGATACAATAGAAAATAGAATAGACAAGGTTTTTGCTTTCTAATATGATTCATTTGCAGCATGAAATTATCCTGAATGTGGCAGACCACAGGACAATGAGTATTCCCATGACTAATAAGACTCAAAACAGACAACTTGATTACAAAGATCCTAGAGGGCTATGGTGCAATCTGGTTAACACGACTTAGGAGAGGGACTGATCTTTGATCTGATCTTCATCTACTAAGACCACAAAAAGACTCCATGACATTTGATCAAAACTGCTGGCAAAGTGGTGTGAGGGGAACTTAACCACTTTTATGTATATAAGCTTTTACAAAAACAACATTACTGAGCTCTAAGATACATACCATAAAATTAACCCATTCTAATTATATAATCCAATAGGGTTTTTAAAACATATTCACCAAGTTGTGCAACCATCACCACAGTTTAATTTTAGAACACTTTCATCATCTCTAAAAAGAAACTGCGTAAGCATTAGTAGTCATCCCATTCTTGTTCTTCCTCTCTCCCTGCTCCACACCCAGGAAAACACTATGAGTCTGACTTAACTCTTCCCTAGCATGGCCTTAGGTCTTGTTTATAATTAAGCATCTTATTGCCATGAAGACTCTGTCTTGTCAGTCTTATCATCTCCATTTTAACATTGATACTGCTCAGTTGTGCCTAGACACAAAAAGGGAGGGGGTATAATGAGGTGTGTTTGACCTCCCTTCCCATCATGATCAAAAACTCAATTTTTCAGATTTCTCTGAGGTCCCCTTGACCAAGAAGGCATCTGTTCAATTGTTGGGGGGCTTACGATTTTATTTTTAGTTTACAGGATTAAATGGAGATAATATGTATAGAATGCTTAAAATAATGTTTGGCATATTGTAAGATCTCAATAATTGCTGCTCTTAGTAGTAATAATAATTATTGTTATTTTTGTATGATAATACTAAATGTCAGGAAAAGGTAAGATCATAAATCTTAAAATGAACATACTCCTTGACCCTGCAGTCCCACTTTTAGAATAATCATCCCAATAATTACATATTCACTGTCTGTTCACTGCAACTATAATGTAGACCTGCATGTCTTGAAAGAAAGAATCTTTATAATATATTGCTAAGTGAAAAAAATGTACATTATAATTCCAAGATTTGAAAAATACACGTATATGTATGCTTGGAAAAAGGTCTAGAATATTGATATTAACAGTAGTTATCCCTGAGTTTCTGATCATTTTTATGACTTCTTGATTTATTTATACTCTACTTTTTTTCTCAATGACCAGGTATTATTTGTGTAATTTTAAACAGTCATTTTCAAAAGTCAGAGCCTGCCAGTGTTTGATTCCCCTCTTCTGGCAGCAAGTTTGGACACTAGTGGAAGCAGCCCAGATTATATATGAGGTATTTTACATTCTCCACAGTCATCCGAGGATAGAATCTCAATTAGAACATCAAGGTCTGCCTTCTGTGGCCCCTTGCTATGTCATTTCCACCTATGAGCTGCTGTGGATTTGCATAAATTAAACGCTGCTGGATAGCTGCCATTGTCTTGAAAAACGGAATGTGATCAGCATGGGGGAGGGAAGGAGAGGGAAAATTTGTCTTTGTTTCATCCTCTTCTTGTTAATACTCATTCAAGACTGCTTTAACCACAGGTCAGTTGTGGTTTGGTAATTTTTTATTTTTATTTTTTCTATGGGGAAAACAATTTGAGCAACATTTTCTTTCATGAGAGGCACTCCTTAGGAAAGAGACGTTGTACAGCAGGATCACATGCCATGGGATGTGCCTAGGCTTAGAATCATAGAATTTTCAAGTGAGAGGTGCCCCTAGAGACTGCCAGTCCAGTGTTGCCTGCAATCATTATAGGGTATACTGACTTTTTGATGAACAAAAAGCTCATGTCCTTTTTGTAGTTTTTATTATGAAAACAATCCTTTTTTTCACATTTTCCCTTTATAATATTTTAAATTTATAAGTAATTTTTAAATTTGAACAACATATTTTTAATATTAGAAAGTGCCTTAGTGCTTTTTAAATGATTCTGATTGTGATATTATAGCCTCCTAGGGTGGGTGCTCACAATGCCCTCACAAGTGCAAAAATCATTCATTTAAGCAAAGCTCCTCTCCTTATGGTCATTTCTCTCTTTCATTCAGTTAGTTATTAAGCCACTGCTACGTTCTAGGGAATGTGTAACTCATGTTATATGCCTCCTGTGAAAAGTGAAGCTCCACAGATCTAATGAATAAGTCTATGGTTAAGTGTGAGTTGGAGTTATTCAAACATCCATCCATCTATCCATCCATCTATCCATTCATTGAACATATGTTTATTGAGAATCTATTATGTCTTAGGCAAAAATTTACATTTTGCAGGAAACTGTAGTGAGCTGGAACTTACATTTTAGTAGGGAGAGACACAATAAATATAGTTCAAAGTCAGTTAGTGATAAGTGCTATGAGAAAGCAAAGCAGGGCATGGGAGTGCTTCTTTAGATAGGATGATCAAGGAAGCCTCCAAGGAGATGACATTTGAAGCAGATAGCTGAATGAGATGAGAGCATAATCAGAGACAATCCTAGGGTTGAAATGCATTTAGTGTTATCTAGTGTTTATTTTCAGAATCTGTTGAGACTCATGGCAGAAAGTCTCCCGTGACTTCAGAAGGAGAGATGACTGGGGTCAGGTAAGCAGTGGGAAGCATTCCACAGCCCACATCAGAAACCAAGAGACACAGCATTAATCAGGTCACAGTTAGCAGAGGAGGACTCAGAATGCCTATATCAGGATGGTCTATTGGGGGAACCCACTCCCAATATTTCAACATAGGTTCTTTCTATTTTCCTTAATTGTCAGCCAATCTGAGAAATAAAGAGAAAGAGTACAAAGAGAGGAATTTTACAGCTGGGCTGCCGGGGGTGACATCACATATTGGTAGGTCTGTGATGTTCCCTGAGTCGCAAAACCAGCAAGCTTTCATTAGGGATTTCAAAAGGAGAGGGGGTGTATGAACAGGGAGTAGGTCACAAAGATTACATGCTTTAAAGGGCAATAAAGATCACAAGGCAAAGGGCAAAGCAAAGATCACAAGGCAAAGGGCAAAATTAGAATTACTGATGAGGGTGTATGTTCAGCTGTGCATGTATTGTCTTGATAAACATCTTAAACAACAGAAAACAGGGTTTGAGAGCAGAGAACCAGTCTGACCTCAAATTTACCAGGGTGGGGTTTTTCCCACCCTAGTGAACCTGAGGGTACTGCAGGAGACCAGGGTGTATTTTAGTCCTTATCTCAACTGCATAAGACAGACAATCCTAGAGCAGCCATTTATAGACCTCCCCCCAGGAATGCATTCCTTCCCCAGGGTATTAATTATTAATATTCCTTGCTGGGAAAAGAATTCAGTGATATCTCTCCTACTTGCATGTCCATTTATAGGCTCTCTGCAAGAAGAAAAATATGGCTCTATTCTGCCCGACCCCATAGGCAGTCGGACCTTATGGTTGTCTTTCCTTGTTCCCTGAAAATCGCTGTTACTCGCTTCTTTTTCAAGGTGCACTGACTTCATATTGTTCAAATACACATGTTTTACAATCAATTTGTACAATAGTGGTCCTAAGGTGACATATATTCTCAGCTTATGAAGATAACAGGATTAAGAGATTAAAGTAAAGACAGGCAAAATATAAGAGTATTATTTGGGAACTGATACATGTCCATGAAATCTTCACAATTTATGTTCCTCTGATGTGGCTCCAGCTGATCCCTCCATTTGGGGTCCCTGACTTCCTGCAACAATGGTCTGTATCAGAAACAAAAATCAGCAGTTTTGGAACTCCCAACTCTTTAGGCTCTCAGATTATCTGCTTCTGTGATGGATAAATCACTTGTCCTTGCTGACCCCCTCTACTCATCCTTCCTGCTCATATCCACCCAGTAGTGTGACTGAAGGGTCTAGAGGAGCTCCACATTTCCCAGAGCAAAGTTTTAAAACCCTGGGACTAGATGCTCTAAAGCTTACCCCAGGAGGGCATAAGGGTTGTCAGGGCTTTAGGGTAGCAATTAGCTGAGATGCTAGGAGGAATAAACCAGGAAGCCATTTCTGTTCTTGGGCTCAGGGGCACAAGCCAAAGGTGAGGAGAAATGGAGAAACCAGATAAACTCATACAAGCTTCAGAGAAGACATTACCAATATAGAACAAATTCTGAGCAAACAGGGATGTGACTGTGTTTGTAACAGCCACTCTCTCCTTTTGGTGCCCTCTCTGTTTCCAGTGCCCCTTGTTGAGACTCCATCCAGACCCTGAGTTGACTCTCAATGAATTGTCCACTAATCTCCCCAGGAAGGGTAACTCATAAGATTTCAAATCACTAGGTTGTAAACTAGAGCCCCAGGAGTCTGAGGTGGTGCTTTGAAGGCCACAATGGGAGATGAGTGGGTGGCTGAGCAACTGGGCTTTGGCTTTCTTAGCCCTGCTAACCAAATCAATAATATTTATATCTGCTATACATGCTGGCTGCCATAAAAAGGTCTGCTTCTTTAGAAAAAAACACCAAGTGCAACAAAAACTGTCACTGTAAGTTGATACACCTTCTGGGATGCAATAGCTAAGTGTTAGGGTCCAAGACAGGTGGGTGGCCAGTATTCCATCCCAGGTTCACCTCAGCAGTGAACTGCAAATTATTGAAAAATTTTTGAAATTGATTACTGTAAATTCTGTTTCCTCATAGAGTTGTGGTGAGGATCAAATGAGGTGCTAGTGTTGGAAGGGCTTTGTACAATGTCTGACATATAAGCACAGTAAATGTTAGCTATTATTAGCTACACATATTAAGGTACTCTACTACCTTGCTGCTCAAAATGTAGTCCATGGACCAGCAGCACCAGCATCCCCTGGGAGCCTGTTAGAAATGCAGACTCTCAGGTCCCACCCCAGACCTACTAAATCAGAACCCACAACTTACCAAGATCTGCAAGTTTTTCATATGCACTTTATAGTTTGAGAAGCACTTGTTTAGAAACCATTCAAGATCAAGATCAAAAGAATAGATCTTGAGTGATGGTGTTCTGGGTGCTATTTTGGGGACATTAGAAGTCCTTCAAATCATATCATGTAAACAGTTATTTTCTTGACCAAGAAGGTTGATTTTCCAAGTAAAGTACCTGACGGTCTCCAGAGAACATATTCATCTTTCAAGGCACATCCATCTCAAGCATTCTCTCCTTAGTACTGCCTTTTCTGACACACCTATCTCACCATGCACATTCTCATGGAACTGAACACTTCCCCCTTTGCCTTCCTCTTGAATCTGAACTGACTTTTACATCATGACACAAAAATATGTACAGTGGGATTGGAATGTATACCCAGCAAATCAGATGAGCAAAAATATTCCCTAGAATTGAACTAAGCTACCTTAGGAACTTTCCACCCATGAGAGTAGAGGGAGTACAGACACATAATTCATTGTGCCAAAGGAAAGAGCTGCCTTTTTGGATAAATGTTGAGTCTTGCATGTTTTAACTTCATTTCCCCTCCTATATAATAATGTATCTGGGGGAAGTGGGGTTAGGGAGAATGGAGCCTTCGATCCATGCTCATTTTTCTGAATGCTCACTATTCTCTGCTATGGAGGGGCTGGTTTGGAACAATTCTTACAGCTATGTGAAAAGTGATGTGCAGTAGGTCCCTTCAGTCTTTTAGGGACTTCATTGGTTGCACCTGTTGTTGAAATCCCTGGTTTTAGCTATTTGTTTCTAGATGTAAAGCTCCCTGATTTTATAGTTTTGTTATTCCAAACCTAGGCTTCTAGTGACCCACTGGTCCTTTCTACTCCTTCAAACTCTGGATATTCTGCATGCCAGAGGCAGACTATGAAGAAACAGAAGTGCTATGTCAGATTCATGCTCATAGATAACTTCCTCCTCTATTGCTTTTTTTACCACCTGGATGTGTCAGATTGCTTCAACACCAGGATGAATGCAGGACTTCTCTAAGGAGGCATCACTTCTTCCTGGTCTGTGAGGAGCATGCCTCACTGCTTGTGTGGTTTTTATCGGGCCCGTCTGGTATCTGTCTACTTGCCCCTCTCATTTTCTTCTTTCTTCCACAGTTCCATATCCCAGATCCTAAAAGTGGTCTTTACTCCCTAGGCAGGTGGGAACTTCCTTTGCATCGTTGACTAAGTTCTTTTCTCTCGTGGCTTAGAGTAAAACCTTGTGCTTTGCTTAGAATATATAAGGGAAGCTTTTGGCATTTGAAAATTCTTTTCTTCCTTGATAAAACCTCACTCTTAAAACTTGTCTAACAAGGGTTCATAGTCATTTTGTGACATAGTAGTCTCCTTTAGCAGTCTGATGGTATCTTTGGACCCCTTCTCAGAATATTGTTTTTAAATAGATAAAAATGTATATAGGATTATAAAGAAAGCCAATTATATTGAAATACAGTTATTAAAATATGAAAACAATTTCATGATAGAATAATACCTGTGGTTCATTAATGCATTAAAGGATAAGATTTAGTGGCAGGACTAGTAACCACTATAATTTTGAAGTAATGATGAGAGTAAATAATATTTTGAGATAACTATAGGAATATTAGTTTGATATAAAATATCTGTCATTTTTATTGGTGACAAAGTCATGGGTACGGGTAATATTACTTTGTTGTTGCCTACATTCATAATGAACATAAATGCTAACTTTTGGTGAAAAATTAGTGAAAATTAAGGTGCATCACATACTTTGTGTACTTTACTTTTGGATCCTTTTTTTTAAAACCCTCAGCTACAGATTAAAAAAGCAAAATGTAATCTGTCAGTCAAAGCTAAAAAATGACTTTTTGGTATCCACCCTCCCCTGAAGAGTAGAAACCTACAGATTCTGTGAAACCTAGGACATCAAGACTTCCAGGGAAGAAACGATATGTCAGTTTAATTGTTTAAAAATAGATTATGGCCATTACACTGCCTATTGGCATTGCTTTGTTTTCATATCCATCTCCTGCACTAGACCATGAGCCTCTTGAGAGCAGGGATTGGGATTGTGTTTTAGTCATCTTTATCTCTTAGAAGAGCTAGCCTACCACATAGCAGCTACTCAGAAATGGTTTAACAAGTGAATGAAGTAAATGAACCAGCTTTGCCTGCAAATCTGCAGGACTTAGCAGCCTGCTGAGCCATTCACCATTTATCTCCTGTTCAGACTGCAACTGTTGCAAGCTCATCATCAAAGACTTGGCTACTCAGCTCCAATGCACTCCAGTCTTCAGTTTTTAGTGCCTCTTTCTTTCAGTGCACATACACAGGCAGACACACATCACAGCAGGACAAGTCATGTAACAACAGCAGCTGCCACAAATCGCTGACACCCACTATTCATTCAATACATGACCATGACTTCCCGCTATGTACTAGGCTTTGAATAAAGAGCGGGGATACAGAGGTCAGTAAGCCAGACATGGAGAGTGTTCAGAGGCTGATATAAGGAGAAAAAGCTGTCAGAGGTCTAGGTAATCTCCCTTACTTTACCAGAGTAGTGACACTTTTTGTCTATTTTATATATTGTTTCATTTTTAGAAAGTGTTTCATAGCTAAGGCTGGGCGCAGTGGTTCAGCCTGTAATCCCAGCACTTTGGGAGGCCGAGGTGGGCAGATCACCTGAGGTCAGGAGTTTGAGACCAGCCTGAACAACATGGAGAAACCCCATCTCTACTAAAAATACAAAAAAAATTAGCCAGGCATGGTGGTGCATGCCTGTAATCCCAGCGACTTGGGAGGCTGAAGCAGGAGAATTGCTTGAACCTGGGAGGTGGAGGTTGCAGTAAGCCGAGATCGTGCCATTGTACTCCAGCCTGGGCAACAAGAGCGAAACTCCGTCTCAA
>NC_045445.1:43383725-43447950 GCF_002776525.5 Piliocolobus tephrosceles | reverse complement strand
TTCATAGCTAAGAAATACTTAAAAACCACTGCCCCAGTGGAAGACCCTGGCAATTGAAGTGGCTCTAAGTTCAACCTCTCAAAAAACCACCTACTTGGAATGGCAAAGAAGAGCTTGTGTATTCAGGATTTAGTTCCAACAAAGAAAAGTTTTTCTTATTCTTAAAGTCCTCAGGGAAGGAGATTCAAGAGGACAAAGTCCCTGTCCCCTTGGATGTCTGGGCATCAGCATCTTTCTGCCCTTGATGGGGGTAGGAAAAGGGGCTAAAGGGAGAGCAGCTGTGTGGCCTCTGTCCTAATTGTGGGCCCCAGCCACAGGACCTACAGGAAGGAGATGTGGATTTTGCAGAGAATGGAATTTCTGAGTGGTTATGCCACAGATGCCAAGCTGATGCCTTCTCCCTGGCGCCCTGCTTCCCTTCTCTGCCTTTATAAGTGAGATGGCAGAGAGAATCAGGAATGCAACCTCTCCAAGGCCAAAATGTGGTTAATTCCATTGATGGCTGGAAATCAAGACCAAAATCTATAATACAGAATAGTGCCCTTTTTAGACTGCCTTGTTTAGATGGGGAGTGTAAATTACATTAAAAATATATATGGGGCCTGTGGAGACTGTGTTTGGAAACAGATGAGACACGTAGTCTTGGAAAAACATTTTCCTCAAGATTTGCCTTCTCCAGGACTGCATTACTTTTTTGCTGTTAAAAGCAAATGTGGAAAGAAATAATTTGAATTCAATTGGTTAAGCCACCACCTTTCTCCCACTGTCACCCCACCTCAAGCCTTAATAAAGGTCAGACAGTGATGGTGGCCCAGGCAGAATTATGAGGAGTGAACTGCATGAAGAAATAACATAAATGAGGCCTAATAGCTTGTGCATAGTGTAAAAGGAATCAATTACTTACTCATTCATTCAATTATCAATATTTCTTGAGCATCAGCTATGTGTCAGGCACTTTGTGAGGTGCTGGAAATATAGGTGACATAGTCACATTCTCTGCCTTCCTGGAGTTCTATGTCTATAAGTTTGAACATATGTCTATAAGTTTCAGTATCCTCATTATAAAATCAGGTTAACATGAGTATCTTTCCCATGGGGTGGTTATGGGGACAGAATGAGTTAAAACACAGGTATGCTCAGCTGGGACATTTTGCAGATTTTACATTAAAAAACAATTTTTTATCTACTCACTCACCTGCTTAAAAGCTTATAAATGTTCCAGGCAAAGACAGAATTATTAGGAAATGAGGATGGAGAAGTCCAGAGATTGCTACTATGGCAATGAAACCTACCCATCGAATTTGCCTCTAGACTTCAACCTGTGAATTTGGTCAGCCTGTGGTCAGGGTTTATTACCCCTGTTTGTTAGGGGTCCTCAGTTTCACAACTCCAGCTGCCTTTTGCCCTGATGAAATTCCAGCCCAGTTAGTAATTTATTTCCTGATAGACTGGTCCCCAGGGGCATCATATCTATACAAAAACTCAGGTCCTGGCTCCACTCAGAAGCTGACATATTAGTGGTACGGTTCTCCAAAATAGAGATCCTCTGACCCTAAGGCCCATGGGTCCTTCCTTAGTCAGAGTTTGCCTAATGAGGCTCTTTGTTTCAGGATCCTTTTTTTCTTGAGTATAAATTAAGGAATACCCCCAAAACAGGCTTGGGTGAGCCTCTGCCTTTGGTGACTTATTTCTAATTGATGGAGGAAGGAAGACAATTAGATTACATGCTATGGTTAATTCTAAGGCTAGCAGTAATCTTTATAAATATACCAACTGTTTTGTTACCAAAAGAAGTACCTTTTGGTAACAAAATATCTGAGCTGCAGTGAACTGTCACTATTTTGAGTGTGTCTGATTTTTGCATTTGAATATGACTGAAACTGTCATCTTTGTGGAATTCATACATTAATACATTAAATACACTACGGAATTATACTGAAGGCTCCTTTGGAGTTATAGTCTTCCCTATAATTTTATAATCTATTTAACGTACCCACTGTGGGCTAGTGCTGTAGGGCAATACCTGTCAGTTTGGTGGGAAGCTCAACCTAAGCACTATAGAATAGTTCAGAGCACAGGCTCTGGAGCCAGACTGGCTGGGTTGTAAACCCCAGCTTGGCTACTACTCAGCTGTGTGACCTTCAGTAGGTCATCTAAACTCTCTGAGCCTCCATTTCTTTATCTCTAAAATGGGGTAATTATAGTAATTACCCTACCAGGTTGCTGTAAGTCATAAATGAAGAAGGCCTGGTACATAATAAGTAAGGTAGATTGTAGAGCTGTTTACTTATATTCTGTGCCCCTTCTGGCAGTGCTACTCCCCATGGAATGGTTATACATCTCTGCCCTGTAGAATGTAGGTGTGGTCATGTGACTCAGTTTGGTCAGTGAAATATGAGCAAAAATGACCAGTTATTTTCAAGCAGGGGATCTAAGAACCAGTATGTGGTTTGTCATATTCCTTTTTTCCCTCTGCAATATACCTGCAATGTTCCAGACAGAGGTTGATCTTTTAGTCTGAGTCCTGGAGTAAAGACAACATGAAATAGAGGCTTAACCAAGCCATGAGAGACATGCAGCATAAGTGAGAAATAAACTCTTGTGGTTCACAACTGAAATTTTGAAGTAATTTGTAACTGCAACATAATCTCATCTATCCTGACAAATATAAGAAGTGCTACATGGATGTTAACTCTTATTACTAAGCAGAATCTTCCTCTCTCATTCTATATAAAATCCCAATGTATTAGTGAAAATTCTAGGAATTCAACTGGCTGCTTCATCTCCACCAATGCTTTTCACACATGTTAATTAATGAAACTCCCTTTTCAAATAAAATTCTATACATGACCTGAATATATAAATCAGATAAAAGCAGTAATTTACTAAGATGTTTATTTGATAACTCAAATATATAATTATAAAAATTAATAAATATGACTATTTTGATAAACATAAACATTTGAAATAGGAAGTTATGAAGCAGTTGTAGCCATTCATTTCTGTAATTTGTTTTGGTTGCACAGTATTCTATATTCTATATATAGAATACTCTAATATTCTGACCCACACAGATAAGTATTTGCAAATGGCATTCTATTCCCTTATCCAACAGGATGCTGTAGAATTATGGTATATGCTTTAATTAAACTGAATGACAAAGTTTATTTTGAATTCTGCACAAAAATGAGTCTATTGAGGAGCTCAAGTTAATGCACTGTTGGTCTTCAATGTGTTAAAATTTGGCATCTATAACATTTTTGGGTGTATGCATTGCTTTTAGTTTAATTTTCTTTAGTTAAAAATTTTAAGTTGTTTACAAATATTTTAAAATGATATCTAAATAGATTTTAGAACTCCTGGGTCATTTTTTCAGAATCCTTGGAAGGCAACAAAAACATTTACCTACATCAGTGCTTTCTAAGCATCACTCATTTACATATCACCATTACTATTTTTGCTATATCTGTAAAACATCTGTGCTATTATTCACTTAATATTTTTTATCAAATTGACTCACTTTAAAAAATGTAGCCTCTCAAGAGATCCATTGTACAACATGGTGACTATAGTCAGTAACAATGTACTAGATACTCGAAAACTGCTAAAAGAGTAAATTTTAAGTATTCTCACCACAAATTTGATAAGTATGTGAGCATATGATAATTAGCTTGATTTAGCCATGACACTATATATATGTAAAAATGTTATAGATAAATATTATATATGAAAGCATGTTATAAATCATAAACATATACAATTTTTGTCAATTAAAAAAATGTAGCTTCATCCTAAGCAGCAATATTTCTGGAATAATGGGCTTGATATAATACTGTAGTTGTATTTTTCTAGTACATGTCAAAATACATTATAAATTTAAAAAGTAAACTTATTCTGTTTACCAGCTTTCATTTTGCATTTGCTGGTAGTAATAAATACTACACGTACAGAAATGATTGACCACAGTCCCAAGAGATCTATTTTATTGTGTTTTTCATATGATTATGTAATAGGAATTACTCTAATTAATACCTTGATTAAGTATCATATTGAAACAGCCTAACACTGACATATTTTATTCAGTCTTTTCCTGAGAAAGCACTAGCATATGGAAGAGGAAAATAGATTTCATGTGTGGAATGGGGCATGAGAGTTATTAAGGTAACTCAGAGCTCCCTACTAGGCTTCGGGTTGCATACCTAAAGGGAGATCATGAGAAATTATGTGGCAGTTGTAAAGGGGTTAATCTAAGAAAGTAAATGTGTCCGTAAGGATTTAAACAGTAGTTTTTTTTCAGACTAGCCAAAATGCAGGGCTGCCATCTGTAGATAATAGAGTTGCATTGATTCCTTGGGTTCTTAAAAACAGTGAGTAGCATCGGATACTTTTGAGATAAAGGATGCAATGAATAGTGGGGAGCAAGAGGGGAGAAAATACCTCCATTATAACTTGACTTAAGTGATAATCTGTACTGATGCTTCAAAATTTCTTCCCTGTTTCTGCCAGACCTAGACAATTGACATTCTCTAGGGGAAACTCCATAAAGGTGGCAAATATGAACACAGTGAGGAACAGAAAATCTTTGGGAAATGTTTTAAGAAAAAACGTCAGTCCACATTAATGTCCAAACTGTCAAGTTTCTCACTGACTTTACAGCATGAGTCTTCCTTAGTAAAAATTTGTAAACATCAGATACCCTTTAGTCTAGCTCCATAACACAGCAACAGCCGGAAATGCCTGGGGAACAATTTGGAAATCTGGGAGTTGGCTAGTTATTCAGTTACCTTCTGCCTTTGCACTGCAAGACAGCCTGGGTTTGACTCTACCATCTGGAAGTCTCTGGTCATATGTGGCATTTAATGAAATGACATTAGAACCTGATTATTATTGACTACTTAAGTCTCCCTCCATCGCTCATGCATGCAGATCCATCAGGCCAAGCAAGAAGAGTCTGTGGCCAAACAAGAATAAATTGCTTTGACTCCCAGGGACCAAGATACTGATACGAGAATCAAGAAAGAAGGTAATTTTGACCTTGTCATTTCAGCTTCTCCTGGCTTGTTTGTTTGGTTTAGGTCAAAACTATTTGGTCAACCACAATGAGATAAAAGAATTCTGAAGACCTTTTAGCATTTTGGTCACCAGATCCTCCAGGAGAGAACTTTGTCTTCCCACATGTGCCACTGTAATGTAGAGTGGGTGTTCTATGAACATTGATTGAGAAGTTCAGCAAAAAAGCAGCATTCAAATTCTCACATATGGCACCAGGAGACTGAATCAGAATGTTCCCTGCAGCATTGCCTGAAATAGTGTAAAATTGGTGTCAGCCTAAGAAATCATTGATGGAATAATAATAGATAAATAAAATGAGGTTATTCTTACAATGGAAGGCTGTAGTGGTGCAAATGAGTAAACTTGAAGTACATGTGTCAATTATAGATCCAACTTGAAAACATATTTATAGTTATTATATCATTGATACAAAGGTTAACAACATGAAAAACAATGCTGTATAATATTTAGGGATACATTCTTATGCATATATTTATAAGCAGAAAAATTACAAAGAAGGGACACAGGTGTCTTCAAGATAGAGGTTACCTCTGTGTGAATAAGAGGAAAATAAGAATAAGAGATCAGAGTGGTTTAAAAAATGCTTTGACTATATCTATAATATTTTATTTCTTAATCTGGGTTTTGGGTATGTAGGTGTTCATTATATTTTTCTGTACATCTTTTAAAAATATCTAATGTTTTTCATAAATTAAGAGCATTATCCAAATTTGCTCATTGTAACAGTCCATCTTGCAAAGGTCCACCAAGTTCCAGTGATCACACATGTGAACTGAGTTGTTCCTTACACTTGGCGCTGGATGTTTTACAGGTCAACCAATTTGTGCTGACCCCAGAAAGGGCAGACCATTTAGTGCTGCACCCTCAAAAGTAAGTTTTGGATGGTAACCTTTCTGGGAGGTGGCAGCCATTAACAACTTATAACTGGATTATAAAGTCACCTCTCAGGATCTTCAGAGGAATTGGACTGAGGACATGTTGGTTGGCTTGGAGAGGACTGAGATAGTCGTAGAGCAGTGGCCAGTAACTTTTTTCTAAAAAATAATGGTCAATTCAGGAAAAATTTAAATGTTTATGAGATACATTTTTTCCCTGTATTTGAAATGAAAAGATCTTCTTTGGGTTCTGATTCGGATTATTTACTTTATAGAGCAAAATAACGCCAATGAGAGCATTTGTTCTGCCACTAAAACATTAATATCCAGCCATATTTGAGGGATAGCTACTGGAGGTGCCCATTTAATATTTCATGTTGAAATTAGATTGTAATTGTGTCACCAGGTTGAGTGGACACATGAAGCCTGTGTTTTGGTGGACAGGTCAACAGAGGTCTAGAGCAGGGGATGAAAAACTACAGCTCATAGGCCAAATTGGGTCATGGTCTGGTTTTGAAAATAGATTTTTACTGGAAAACAGCCATGTTCATTCATTTATGTGTTGTCTATGATTGCTTTTGCACTGCAATGGCAGAGTTGAGTAGCTGTAAGAGAGACCAACTGGCCCACAAAACCTAAAATATTTATGATCTGGCTCTTTACAGAAAATTTATCAACCCCTGGAATACAGCATAAGGGACTGACCAGCAGGACGAGTGTGGGGCAGTGGAGGCACTGGAATCCAGGCAAGAGAAGGGAGAGGCAGAGGAAGGCTCAAGTCCAAGTCGGTCTGTTTCCTCAATCTACCACAAACCAGCTCTTTCTGCAACTATGGTGAGATTATTCAAATCCATTTTCTTCCATGACCCATTCAATATAGCCACCAGCTGCTGCCATTTTTTTTCTGGTCCCTCCAGGACTGGGAAAACACAAATCCAATAGTTACCAAACTTTGATGTCCACTTCTCAAATCTGCTTCTCTACTTATCTTCATCATCTCAGTTGCTGACAAGTTGATCCTTCCAATTGCTTAGGCCAAAAGCTTCGTAGTCATTTTTGAATTCAAACATTCTTTCTTTAAATTGTATATTGACAAATTATAATTTTATATATTTGTCAGGTACAAAGTAATCTTATGAATTGTGAGCACAATGTGTAAGAATTAAATCAAGCTAATTAACACATCAATAACATCAAATACGTATCTTTTCTTGTGTTGAGAACATTTGCAATTTACTCTCTTAGCAATTTTGAAATGTACAATACATTATTATTTAGTATATTCACCATGCAGTTCAATATATCCTAAAGAAGAAAATAACCTTACTCTTCCTGTCTAACTGGGGCTTGGTACTCTTAAACCATTATCCAATAGCCAAGATATGGAACCAACCTAAGTGTCCATCAGTTGATGAATGAATAAAGAAAATGTGATGTATATACACAACGGAATACTATATAGCTTTAAAAAGAAGGAAATTCTGCCATTCACAACAATATGAATGAACCTGGAGGACGTTTTGCCAAGTGAAGTAAACCAGGTACAGAAAGACAAAAACCACATCTTCTCACTTACATGCAGAATATAAAAACAACAATGTCGTCGAGTGCAGTGGCTCACGTCTGTAATCCCAGCACTTTGGGAGGCTGAGGCGGGCAGATCACAAGGTCAGGAGTTCAAGACCAACCTGGTCAATATGGTGAAACCCTGTCTCTACTAAAAATACAAATATTAGCAGGGCGTGGTGGTGGGTGCCTGTAGTCCCAGCTACTCGGGAGGCTGAGGCAGGAGAATTGCTTGAACCCGGGAGGTGGAGGTTGCAGTTAGCCGAGATCATACCACTGCACTCCAGCCTGGGTGATAGAGCAAGACTTCATCTCAAAAAAAAGAAAAAAAAAAACCCATCAATGTCACTGTAATAAAGGTGGTTACCAGAGACTGGGATGGGGGGAGGAGGAAGGGTGGGGAAAAGGGAGATGTTGATCAAAGGCTACAAACTTTCAGTTATACTGGAGGAATAACTTTTAGTGATCTATTGATTTCTAACTTTCTTTATATTATATACATCCTAACTCATCAGCAATTTCGGTCAACTCTACTTTCTATATATATTGTAATTTGTATATCAAATTCTATATATCAATATTTCTCTTCTCTCCACTACCACCTTACTGGCTCAAATCACCATACTTACTTGCCTGGATTTCTGTAGTTTTCTCCTAATGGTATTCCCACTTTCCTATAGTCTATCCTCCAAGTAGCAGCCAGAGTGATCTATTTAAAATGTAGGTAAGACTGTGTTACTCCTTTACTGAAAGGCTTCCCATCTAACTCATCATAAAGTTCAAATCCTTAGGTACTACACCATCTGGTCCCCTGTTACCTCTTCAATCTCAATTCCCTCCACACCTCTTCCCCTTGCATCATTTCAACCACATTAGTCTCCTTGCTGTTCTTCAACCATGCCAGGTCTTACCACATGACCTCCTCTTTGTCAGGAACAATCTTCCCACAGATATTCACATGACTCCTTCCTTCACTGTCTTCAAGTCTCTGCTCAAATGTCACTTTCTCCATGACATTTTCCCTGACCTATCTAAAATCATGAACCCCTACCACCAAGCATGGTATTTAGTATCCTTCCTAGCTCTGCTTCATTTTTCTTCATAGTATCCATCATCATTTAACACAGTATTTAGTTACTAAATTATCTTACTTATGGTCTGTCACCCCCTACTAACATATCAACTCCATGAGGATAGTGACGTTTGTCTACTTTGTCCACTGTTACATTCAACTGGCCTAGGACACCTTCTGTCATACAGTAGACATTCAAAGATATTTGTTGAATGAGTTATTGGGAACCAATTTTTAGTGGGAGCCCCATGGGTTTTGAAAATCTTTTAGAACACTAACATAATTACTATGTATTTTCCGAAATAGTTACTTATTCTGTATACCTCTAAAGGGAGCATCTGGTAAGAAAAGCCCAGGACTGTAGGTCTGTGGACATAAGGCATAGTCTTCTGGCATTAGACACCTCAGCCCTCAGCTCAAATTTAACATTTTGCATTGCTTCCAGAATAACCAATTAATCCCTGGAGAGGCCCTATCTTCCTCCCTCTCCACTCTCTTTTCCTCCAAGCAAGGAGGTTAGGACTCAGTTTTCTTAACTTGGTACACTCTGCTTTATTCAGAGTGGGCAGGGCAGTTGCTTTCTTTTCTGATTCCATGTGAGCATGCCCCATCTACTGAGCTTCCTGAGAATATTTGAGTAGCATGGTGGCAATGGCAGTGACAACAGTGCTGATAGGCAGCTCATTAGGTACAACAAACCCTTTCCCCTGCAACCCCATCTTTCAGGCCCAGGCTCCTCTCCCTCCAAAGGAGCAGTCTCACTTTTGTTCACTCCAAGCCACAGTTCATGAGGATGAAAGAAGTTGTGGCAGCTTTGAGGCCAGCATTGAGGGATGGAACAGGCTTAAATAGCTCCATGAGGCCATAAAGTTTTAATGATCCAATCTTTCAACAGCCCTGGGATGGTGGAGCAAATCCAGCTCAAAGACCCCCCTCTTTGGTTGCAAACCCCATTGAGACAGTGGTCTCTTTGTTCGCTTATCAGCCGAATAATTATGCTGTGGTAAGTGGGGCCTTTCACCATTTCCTTCCCTTAAAAGGCTCTTGGGAGAATGAGTGAGTTACATGGGCACAAAGGGTCTGCTCACTCGTTTCCACTTCAGAGCTGGCCTTGTTTTCAGGAATGTTTGATTTCAAATCCAGAAGCTCTTCTCAGGAGAAAATCCAGAGGCACTCGATCTCTTCCTCTCACTGAGGTTTTCTAGGACCAAGGTCATCTCTACCACTTACTGAGGATACTGGTTAAGGAGACGAATGCCTTAGAACCCTAGGAACCAGAAAGCACATCAAAATGCCATGCCATTCTCCTGCTTCCAAGTGAGGGCAAGACTAGATGGGTAAAAAATTCTGCTATTTTTGCTATTAAAAAAAACTTTTTGGCAATAGTGATTGTGCAACCTGCTCTATCCCTCCCTGTGTTGAGAATTAAAGTGTTGCTTTCTTCTAAGAATAAGAATTTCAATCCCATTAGAGATATATCTGGCAGCTCCACTCTCTACTCTTCTCAAAGTCAACATAAGGTCACCTCCAAGCATGTGAACATCTCAACTAAAGGCCTGAAGTCTGAGCCCTGTTGATGACAATCATATCACAAAGTCAGGGGGTCATGGGCATTTGCTTGTGTATATTATTACTTTGGCAGATATTTGGAGCCCTTATTTTCATACTACTCAGATGATGGTATTTTGTTTATTTGTTCATTCATTAATTCACTCAACAAATATTTATTAAGCACCCACTATATGTCAGGAATATTGATAGGTACTGATAGTTCAATGGTAAAGAAAAACAGACATGGTTCTTATTCTCATGTTGTTTTTTGAGGAAGACAGATATTCCTCAATCATACCCAAATTATAAATATACCACTGCTATCAATGGAAAAGAGGTGTTAAAAAACTAATTCTTGAGCTGAATCCTGAAAGATAAGCAGACATTAAGTAAATGAAGAGAATAGGAAGAGTATTCCAGGCAGAGATAAAACAACCTGAACAGAGGTCCTGTCATGGGGGTGGGGAAAAGGGAGCATGGCAAGTATGAGAAAGTGAAAATAGCCTATATGCTGGGAGTCCTTAGAGTCATAGGATTGATGGGCCCCAAAATAAGGCTGCAGAAATGTGGGACAGGGTGAGGGGTTGTGGTCCTCAGCCTCGCAGATGGCGTCCAATGATTTCCACCCTTTGGGATTTGAACCCCCATGTAATTCTTTACTTTTTAGGCCACATTTAATGATTCAATTCTAACAAATAGAATATGGCAGAAGTGATGGCATGTTACTTCTGAGGTTAGGCTATACAAAGATTGTGTGGCTTCCGTTTTGGGGGCTCTCCCTCACTCTTTTTTAGATCACTCATTCTGGGGTATGCCACTGCCATTTATGAGGCAGCTCTATGGGGAGGCACACATGAGTGAGCTTGGAAGATCTTCTGAGGCCTGATAATAGCCATGTGTGTGAGCTTGGTAGCAGATCCTCCCTGATTGAGCCTTTGGATGACTACAATCCCAGCTGAGGCCTTGATTGCATCCTCATAAGAGTCTCTGAAACTAAACCACTCAGTAAAGCTGTTCTTGGATTTCTGATATCTAGAAATTTTAAGGTAGTCAATGCTTGTTGTTTGCAGCCACTAAGTTTTGGGGTAACTTGTTATGCAGCAATATATAACTAAAACAGGAGCTATAGGGTAAGGTATTATAGGTCACAATAAAAAGAAATACTCTAGGGGTGAGGTTGTAGGTACTGCCTCTTATCTCAGAGTAGGGAAGGCCCAAACTTGAAGGGGGTATTATCTGCATTTTGGCTTCATTTGGCTTTAAGTTGGTTTTATAAATGTTCATATTGTTAATAGTAATATGGTCTAGGGGATATAGCTTGTCCAGGCACAGGAAGTTTGGAATGGGTGAGTTAGGCTTGGGGTGGGGGCACACATTTTCCAAGGTTCTTCACATCCTTCCAAATTATTCCTTCTGGATAGTTTTCAAGACTTGTAGATGACTTCATTAGATAAGGCCAATATATCCATCATGTCAATAAACAGATGGTCATTTTATTTCCTTTGGGTTCAATTAGAGTGACTGATTTAACAGCTATGAGCCACCAATAAAGCCTCCCTGTGAAGTCTCTTTGCATATCACTGCAGCTTTACAGCTCTACAACAGGCCAATTGGAGCTACCTCAAAGGCCCTTTGGGCCTCAGGGTGGATAGAAACCAAGGCATAGGATATGAACAGACATTTCTCAAAAGAAGACATGCATATAGCCAACAGACACATGAAAAAATGCTTGTCATCACTGGCCATCAGAGAAATGCAAATCAAAACCACAATGAAATACCATCTCACACCAGTTAGAATGACAATCATTAAAAAGTCAGGAAACAACAAGTGCTGGAGAGGATGTGGAGAAATAGGAACACTTTTACACTGTTGGTGGGATTGTAAACTAGTTCAACCATTATGGAAAACAGTATGGTGATTCCTCAAGGATCTAGAACTAGAAGTACCATATGACCCAGCCATCCCATTACTGGGTATATACCCAAAGGATTATAAATCATGCTGCTATAAAGAAACATGCACATGTATGTTCATTGCGGCACTATTCACAATAGTAAATACTTGGAATCAACCCAAATGTCCATCAGTGACAGACTGGATTAAGAAAATGTGGCACATATACACCATGGAATACTATGCAGCCATAAAAAAGGATGAGTTTGTGTCCTTTGTAGGGACATGGATGCAGCTGGAAACCATCATTCTCAGCAAACTATCACAAGAACAGAAAACCAAACACTGCATGTTCTCACTCATAGGTGGGAACTGAACAATGAGCTCACTTGGACTCGGGAAGGGGAACATCACACACCGGGGCCTATTATGGGGAGGGGGGAAGAGGGAGGGATTGCATGGGGAGTTATACCTGATGTAAATGACGAGTTGATGGGTGCTGACGAGTTGATGGGTGCAGCACACCAACATGGCACAAGTATACATATGTAACAAACCTGTACATTATGCACATGTAACCTAGAACTTAAAGTATTAAAAAAAAAAAAAAAAAGAAAGAAACCAAGGCATAGTGTATGCTACTAACTTGCAAAAGGACACAGGCTGCGTCTATAACCATATTGCATAGCCCAAGATCTCTGACTCTCCATCCAGAACATTGTTCTCCAGATACTTATTATTATCATTTTGCCTTTCCTCAATTTTTTTACTCACAAGTATGCTTTTTATAAGCAACAAATGAAACACAAGTGTTGGTTTAACTGAAATATCACTTATGAAAATGACTCAAAAATTCTTTCTCCCAAAGCAATCTACAGGTTCAATGCAACTCAACAATAATTTTACAGAAATAGAAAAATCACTCCTAAAATTTACATAGAATCTCTAAAGACCTAGAATAGCCAAAACAACCTTGAAAAAGAGGAACAAAATTGGAAGACTCAGACTTTCTGATTTCAAAGTTTACTACAGAGCTATAGTAATCAAAACAGTATGGTACTGGCATAAAGACAGACATGAAGACATTTTCTTTGGAATAGAATCAAGAGGCCAAAAACAAACTCATGCATCTATGGTCAAATGATTTCAACAAGGGTGCCAAGACCACTCAATGGGGAAAGGACAGTCTCTTTAACAACTGGTGGTGGGAAAACTGGATATTCACATGCAAAAGAATAAAGGTGAAGCTTTATTTTATACTCCACACGAACATTAACTTAAAATGGATTAAAGATCTAGACATAAGAGCTAAAATTATACAACTCAGAAGAAAATATAGAGGAAAAGTTTAATGACATGGGATTTTGCAGTTACTTCTTGTGTGTAACCTCAAAAGCACAGGCAACAAAGAAAAAAAGAAATAAATTGAACTTCATCAAAACTAAAAATTTTGTGAATCATGGGACACTATTAACACAGTGAAAAGTCATTCCATGGAATGAAAGAATATATTTGTAAATCATATATCTAATAAGGGGTTAGTATTCAGAATGTATAAGGAACTCCTACAATTCAACAATCAAGAAACAAGCAACCAAGTTCAAAAATAGGCAAAGAATTTGAATTGGCATTTCTCCAAAAAAGAGATACAGATTGCCAAAAAACACATGAAAAATGCTAAACATCACTAATCATTAGGGAAATGCAAATCAAAACCACAATGAGATATCACCTCATACCCATTAATTTAGTTATTATAATTATTTAAACAAACAAACAAACAAAAACCCAGAAGATAATAAGTGGTGGGAAGGCTATAGAGAAAGTGGAACCCTTGCACACATTGGTGGGAGTGTAAAATGGTGTAGCCACTGTGGAAAACAGTACAGTGGTTCCTCAAAAAAAAAAAAAAAAAAGAAACATAATTATTATATGATCAATCAACTCCATTTCTAGGTACATATCCAAAAGAATTGAAAGCAGAGACTTGAATAGATATCTGTACATCCTTATTCATAGGAGCATTATTCACAATAGCCAAAAGGTACAAATAACTCAAATGTGCATCAATCAACAAATATATAATAAATGGTGGTGCACACATACACGGGAATATTGTTTAGCCTTAAAAAGGAATGAGATTTTTTTTTGTGGTAATACTTTTATTTATTGTGTTGAGGGCCAGAGGAAAATGTTAAAATAGCACTCCTACAATTAAATTCAAATAATTCATTTATAAAAAGTCAGCAACATAATTGCATAGCAAAGTAAAAGGGTCTCCCATGAGCTAATAAAGTGATAAGATTTAACTCGTCTTCTATAAACCACTAAATATTGCCATGTTGATTAACTGTGTATAATAAAAGCACATTTATTTATTTATTTATTTTTAAACTTTTATTTTAGGTTCCGGGGTACATGTGCAGGTTTGTTATCTAGGTAAATTGTGTGTAACAGGTGTTTGGTGTACGTATTATTTTGTCACCCAGGTAGGGAGCATAGTACCCGATAGGTAGTTTATAGATCCTCAGCCCCTTCCCACCCTCCACCCTCAAGTAGGCCCTCAGCCTCCTCCCATCCTCCACCGTCAAGTAGGCCCTAGTGTCTATTATTCTCTTCTTTGTGTCCATGTGTACTCAATGTTTAGCACCCACTTATAAGTGAGAACATGTGGTATCTGGTTTTCTGTTCCTGTGTTAGTTTGCTTAGGATTATGGCCTTCAGTTCCTGCAAAGGACATAACTCCATTCTTTTCTATGGCTGCATAGTACTCCATGGTATATATACGCCACATTTTCTTTATCCAGTCCACCACTGATGGGTACCAAGGCTGATTCCATGTCTTTGCTATTGTGAATAGTGCTGTGATGAACATATGTGTGCATGTGTCTTTTTGGTAGAATGATTTATATTCCTTTGGGTATATACCCAATGATGGGATTGCTGGGTCGAATGGCAATTCTGTGGAATGAGATTCTGATGCATGCTACGACATAGATGAACCTAGAAAACATTATGCTAAGTGAAATAAGACAAATAAAATGGCACAAATATATGATTCCATTTATATGAGGTACTGAGAGTAGTCCAACTTATAGAGACAGAAAGTAGAATTACGGCTGTCAGGAGTCAAGAGTAGGGGAAAATGGGGAGTTATTGCTTGATGGGTACAGAGATTCAATTTGGGATGACGAAACTGTTCTGGTGATGGATGGCAGTGATGGTTGCATAACAATGTGTATGTACTTAATGCACTGAACTGTACACTTTAAAATAATTACAATGGTAAATTTTATATCATGTATATTTTACCACAATAAAAATCTTAAAAAATGCTTTCTGTCTGCAAAAATGCTTCCCAATCTGCCACATTTGCATTGGCCTCATCCCAATTTCCCACTGCCAAGATTAAACAGCCTCCCTCCAATTCTTCCAATCCTGGCCCTAGTCAGCTAAATTGCCATGACACCAAGTCACTGGAAATAATTTCTTTGTAGGAATAAGTTTCTCAGAGATTGGAATGTGCCTGGTGATGCCACCATGAATCAGACAGAGCTCTCTAGTCTCTCTGCAGGCCAAAGAATTCCTGAATGTCCCTGGAAAATCTCCCTTTCTCCCCACATCTATTTCACACCCCATGAAAATATTTATTATTACCATTTATATGAATTTTAGAATTTACAAAGCACCTTCTCACATAAAGTTTTACATTTGATAACTTTAATAACACTAATAAAGATGAATGTTTTGTTATTCCATTTTACAGATGAGGAAACTGAGGCTCCAGTTCTCAAAATGACTTGTACAAGTTATCATAGTCACCAGCCTCTATTCTGACATCCCTTCCTATTTGGTTATCTCATAGGCACGTGGCAATCAACGTGTTCAAAATTGAGTATATCACATCAGTTCTTCCCAACTCACTTCTCCTGTGCTCCTTATCTTAGTGAATGACACAAATATTCTATCCAAGGCAGAAACCTTGGAGTTATTATTGATGCCCTCCTCTCCTTCACTCCCCACAGCCAATTCTCTCATCAAGTCTGTGAATTCTATTTTGTAAATCTTCTTTTTCTTAATTCACTCACTTCTCTCTATTCTCATTGCCACCTCCCTAGTCCAATCCACCATTTTCTCTCATCAGAACTCGTGCAGTAGCTTCCTAAGTCATCTTGTTTCTTTACAAGGCATTTTCATGGAATATCCAGAGAAATCTTTCTACAATCATGTCTGGTCATGTTTCATTTGGGATTTTTGTTCATTTCTGTTGTTGGTAGTAATGCAGTTTTATAAAAATTAATAACACCTATATACATATAAAATACACAGTCATACAGTCATGCATCACTTAATTACAGGGATATGTTCAGAGGAATGTGTCATTAGGTGATTTAGTTTCTCTGTGTGTACTTATACAATGCTGGATGGTATATCCTACTATATACCTAAGCTCTATGGTATAAACTATTACTCCTAGGCTACAAACCTGTACAGCATATCATCGTACTGAATACTGTAGGTAACTGTAACAAAGTTGTAAGTATTCGTGTAGCTAAACATAGAAAAGGCACAGTAAAAATGTGGTATAAAAGCTAAAAAATAGTATGCCTATATAAAAGAAAGCGGGAATCTGAAATGTTACATGGGAGTTGCAATTGAAGAAACAGTGGCCAAGAAAGGCTGCACTGGCTTGAGGGTCATATAACTAATGTAGTCACATTAAAATATTAATATACATATATCCTATGACCCAACAATGCTGCTCTTGAATATATTATCCAAGAAAATCCTCACATAAGACCATGGGAGACATGTATGAAGATGTTCATGAGAGTGCTATTTGTGGTGGTGGAAGGTAGCAGAATCCCTGGGGGAGCCCTTGACTGAACCAGTGGATAGGTAAAATGTGGTAGAGGCATGCCATGAAGTATTACATAACACTTATAAGTAAAGATTAAATGTATGCACAGCAACATGGATTGATGTGGAAACATGATGTTGAATGAAAAAAACTAACAAATGGGGGTGGGGGTGGGGGGGCGGGGCCAAGGTGGCCAACTAGAAGCAGCAGCAATTGTAGGCTCCCATTGAAAAGAACTGAAACACTGCAAATCCCCCACTGGCAACCTAGGTATCCAGGTTCTGTCATCAGGCCTGACTAGGTGGCTCGTGTGACCCACAAAGAAGAAAGAAGACCAGTGTGGTATGGCAGCCCACCTGAGAGCCACACGGGGCAGGGGAGCCCCCAGTCCTCAGCCAAGGGAGGCGGTGAGAGAGCATGCTACCCAGTCTGGGAAACCATGCTTTTCCCACAGAACTATGCAACCCACAGATCAGAAGATCCCACTCGTGAGCCCATGCCACCAGGGCCTAGGGTTGCAACTATGGAGGTGCGCAGATTCTCAACAGTCACTCAGCAACGATCTGCCTAAGCTTGCCGAGTTCTTGCGGGGAGGGGCAGCATCACCACAGCTGTGGCTGCCTGCTGTCTAAACCATCTGAGCTCCTTGGGGGATGGTTGGCAGCCAACACTGGGACTGCTAGCTGCCTAACACACTAAGCTTCCAGGGCAGGACAAGGGTGGCAGCCATCTCTATAGCTCCAGGCAGTGCTTTTCCCTTGCAAAAGCCAAGGAGGCTGGACTGCTTGGTCCCAAGAGGTATTCCCTGCAGCCCAACACACTGGCTGTGGCAGACTGCCACCAGAATGCCTCCTTAGGCCTGACCCTGACTCATCCTTCCTCACTGGGTGGGGCCTCCCTGCAAGAACTCCAACAACTCCAGCCAGGGGCTTAGGGAGAGAACTCTGATCTCCCTGGGCCTGAGCCCCTAGTGGGAAAGGTGGCCATACTCTCCATGGACCAGCAGACTTAGTCTTTCCTCCTGCTAGTTCTGAGGAATCCAGGCAGCCCAGACTAGTGGGTTTCCCCCCAACATGGCACACCCCCTGCACATGGGACAGTCAAAGTGCTTCATTAAATGGGTCCTGCACCCAATGCCATTCAACTGGGTGAGATCCTTCAACAGGAGTTGTCAGATACCCTATACAGTGGTGTTCCTACTGGCATCAGGTCAGTGCCCCTCAAGGTCAGAGATTCCAGAGGAAGGAGCAGGCACCCATCTTTGCTGTTCTCCAGCCTCCTCAAGTGATATGTTCAGGTGTGAGAGCAAACCAGATGAAGAAGGCCTGAAGTGAACCCCCAGCAAACTGCAGCAGCCCTACAGAAGAGGGACCTGACCATTTAAAGAAAAACAAATAAACAAACAGAAAGCAACAATAGCATAAACAAAAAAAGTCCCCACAAAAATCCCAACCAAGGGTCGACAGCCTCAAAGATTGAAACTAGACAAACTCATGAAGATGAGAAAGAATAAACGAAAAAATGCTGAAAACCCAAAAGACCAGAGTGCCTCTTCTCCAAATAATCACACAGAACTGATGGATGAATTGACAGAAGTAGGTTTCAGAAGGTGTGTAATAACAAACTCCACTGAGCTAAAGGAGCATGTTCTAACCCACTGCAAAGAAGCTCAGAACCTTGATAAAAGGTTATAGGAGCTGTTAACTAGAATAACCAGTTTAGAGAGAAACATAAATGGCTTGATGGAGCTGAAAAACACAGCATGAGAACTTCGTGAAGGATACACAAATATCAATAGCCAAATTGACCAAGCGGAAGAAAGAATATCAGAGTTTCAAGACCATCCTGCTGAAATAAGGCCTCCAGACAAAATTAGAGAACAAATAATGAAAAGGAATGAACTAAAACTGAGACATATGGGACAGTGTAAAAACACCAAACCTATGATTACTTGGAGTACCTGAAAGAGATTGGGAGAATGGAACCAAGTTGGAAATCACACTTCAGGATATTATCCAGGAGAACTTCCCCAATCTAGCAAGACAGACCAACATTCAAATTCAGGAAACACAGAGAACACCACTAAGATACTGCACGACAAGATCAACCCAAAGAAACATAATCATCAGATTCTCCAAGTCAAAATGATGGAGAAAATGTTAAGGGCAGCCAGAGAGAAAGGCCAGGTCATTTACAAAGGGAAGCCCTTCAGACTAACAGTGGACCTCTCATCAAAACCCTACAAGCAAGATGAGAGTGGTGGCCAATATTCAACATTCTTAAAGAAAAGCATTTTCAAGCCAGAATTTCATAACCAGCCAAACTAAGCTTCATAAATGAAGGAGAAATAAAATCCTTTACAGACAAGCAAATGCTGAGAGATTTTGTCACCACCAGGCCTACCTGGCAAGAGCTCCTGAAGGAATCACTAAATATGGAAAGGAAAACCTGATACCAACCACTGCAAAAACACACCAAAATATAAAGACCAATGACACTATGAAGAAACTGCATCAACTAGTGTGCAAAATAACTAGCTAGCGTCAGGATGACAGGATCAAATTCACACTAACAATATTAACCTTAAACGTAAATGGACTAAATGTCCCAATTAAAAGACACAGACTGGCAAATTGGATAGAGTGAAGACCCATTGGTGTGCTGTATTCAGGAGTCCCATCTCATGTGCAAAGAAACACATAGGCTCAAAATAAAGGGATGGAGAAAAAAATTTACCAAGCAAATGGAAAGTGGAAAAAAAAAAAAAAGCAGAGGTTGCAGTCCTAGTCTCTGATAAAACACAGTTTAAACCAACAAAGATAAAAAAAGACAAAGAAGGGCATTACATAATGCTAAACATATCAATTCAACAAGAAGAGCTAACTATCATAAATATATATGCACCCAATATAGGAGCACCTATATTCATAAAAACAAGTTCTTAGAGACCTACAAAGAGACTTAGACTCCCACACAATAACAGTGGGGGGAGACTGTAACACCCTACTCTCAATATTAGACAGATCAATGAGATGGAAAATTAACAAGGATATTCAGGACTTAAACTCAGCTCTGGGCCAAGCAGACCTAATAGACATCCACAGAACTCTCCACCCCAAATCGAAGAGAGGAGTGCCTCTGCCCAGTCGCCCTACTATCTGGGATGTGAAGGAGCTCCTCTTCCCGCCGCCCCCCCCCCCCCCCCCACTGTCTGGGAAGTGAGAAGCACCTCTGCCCAGCCGCCCCACTGTCTGGGAAGTGAGGAGTGTTTCTGCCCAACTGCAGCCCTGTCTGGGAAGTGAGGAGCGCCTCTGCCAGGCTGCCGCACCATCTAGGAAGTGAGGTGCCCCTCTGCCTTGCTGCTGCCCAGTCTGGAATGTGAGGAGCGTCTCTGCCCACCGCTGCCCCGTCTGGGAAGTGAGGAGCATCTCTATCCAGCTGCCCACCGTCCAGGAAGTGAGGAGCACTTCTGCCCAGCTGCCCACCATCCGGCAAGTGAGGAGCGCCTCTGTCCAGCTGCCCACTGTCTGGGAAGTGAGGAGTGCCTCTGCCTGGCCGCTGCCCTGTCTAGCAAGTGAAGAGCTACTCTGCCCGGCCGCCTCCCCTTCTGGGAAGTGAGGAGCGCCTCTGCCCGGCTGCCTAACTGACTGGGAAGTGAGGAGCGTCTCTGACTAGCCACCTCACCTGGGAAGTGAGGAGCACCTCCGTCAGGCCACCAACTGACTGGGATGTGAGGAGCGCCTCTGCCCACCCACCCCACCGTCTGGGAATTGAGGAGCACCTCTGCCGGGCTGTCAACTGTCTGGGAAGAGAGAAGCGCCTCTGCCTGGCCGCCCCACCATCAGGGAAGTGAGCACCTCTGCCCGGCCGCCAACCGTCTGGGAAGTGAGGAGCACCTCTGCCCGGCCACCCCACCGTCTGGGAAATGAGGAGCAACTCTGCCCGGCGGCTGCCCTGTCTGGGAAGTGAGGAGCGCCTCAGCCCGGCTGCCCCACCGTCTGGGAAGTGAGCACCTCTGCCCTGCCGCCAATTGACTGGAAAGTGAGGAGCGCCTCTGCCCAGCTGCCCATTGTTTGGGAAGTGAGGAGCACCTCTGCCCAGCTTCCGCCCTGTCTGGGAAGTGAGGAGCGTCTCTGGCCGGCCGCCTTCCCGTCTGGGAACTGAGGAGGCCTCTGCCCAGCTGCCCACTGTCTGGGAAGTGAGGAACCCCTCTGCCCTGCCCCTGTCCTGTCTGGGAAGTGAGGAGCACCCCTGCCCACCCCCACCCTGTCTGGGAAGTGAGGAGCGCCTCTGCCCTGCCGCTGTGCAACCTTCCAAGTAGGAAGTGACAGCCTTGTGTGTGATCTTTTCTGTCTTCCCCAACTTCGCACTTTTGACATTAAAGTTTACTTTTTAATAATAAAAAAAGAACTCTCCACCCCAAATCAATAGAATATACATTCTTCTCAGTGCCACATAGCCCTTATTGTAAAATTGACCACATAAATGGAAGTAAAACACCCCTCAGCAAATGCAAAAGAACTGAAATCCTAATAGTCTCTCAGACCACAGTGCAATCAAATTAGAACTCAGGATTAAGAAATTCATTCAAAACCACACAACTACATGGAATTTGAACAACCTATTCCTGAATGACTCTTGGGTAAATCATGAAATTAAGGCAGAAATCAAGAAGTTCTTTGAAACCAATGAGAACAAAGAGACAATGTACCAGAATCTCTTGGACACAACTAAAGCAGTGTTAAGAGGGAAATTTATAGCACTAAATGTCCATATCAGAAAGCTAGAAAGATCTCAAATCAACACCCTAATATCACAACTAAAAGAGCTAGAAAAGCAAGAGCAAACAAACCCAAAAGCTAGCTGCACACCAAAAGAAACTATCATCAGAGTGAACACGTAATCTACTGAATGGAGAAAATGTTTTCAATCTACCTGTCTGACAGAGGTCTAATATCCAGAATCTATAAGAAACTTAAACAAACTTACAAAACAAAAAACAAACAACCCCATCAAAAAGTGGGCAAAGGACATGAGCAGACACGTCTCAAAGAAGACATTTATATTGCCAAAAAACATATGAAAAAATCTCAATATCACTGATTAGAGAAATGCAAATCAAAACCACAATGAGATACCATCTCACGCCAGACAGAATGGCAGTTATTAAAAATTCAAGAAACAACAGATGCTGCTGAGGCTATGGAGAAGTAGAAACGCTTTTACACTGCTGGTGGGAATATAAACTAGTTCAATCATTGTTGAAGACAGTGTGGTGATTCCTCAAGGGTCTAGAACCAGAAATACCATTTGACACAGCAATCACACTAATGGGTATATACCCAAAGGAATATAAATCATTCTACTATAAAGATACATGCACACTTATGTTTTTGGCAGCACTATTTACAATAGCAAAGACATGGAACCAAACCACATGCCCATTAATGATAGACTAGATACAAAATATGTGGTACATATACACCATTGAATACTATGCACCCATAAAAAAGGAATGAGATCATGTCCTTTGCAGGGGACATGGATGAAGCTGGAAGCCATCATCCTCAGGAAACTAACACAGGAACAGAAAACTAAACACTGTGTGTTCTCACTCATAATTGGGAGTTGAACAATGAGAACACATGGACACAGGGAGGGGAACAACACACACCAGGGCCTGTTGGTGAGGGGAGGGAAAGGAGAGTATCAGGACAAATAGCTAATGCCTGCAGGGCTAAAAACCTAAATGAAAGGTTGGTAGGTACAGTAAACCACCATGATATGCATATACCTATGTAACAAACCTACACATTTTGCACATGTATCCCGGAACTTAAAGTAAAATAAATTTTTTTTAAAGTGAAAAAAAAAGAAAAAACTAGGAAGCAGAAAGAGCAATATAAGATCGTACTTATATAGGTTAAGAAGATATGCACACAAAAAACAATACAGAGTTTGAAAGAACACAATCTAACACAAAAACCACATGTTAAATATTAATATGTGAGGAAGGTTGTGAGAGTAGGAAGGAAGGGAATGGGAGTGGGTTATGGGATTAAAAAATAAGATACAATGAACATAATTCATATAAATATATGGATTTGTTGTTAGAGGATCAGATTTCTACAACCCAAGGGTCAAGTGACTCTAACACTATGCAACAGTGCAGCTTTATTGAATTCACTTGATTCATCTGGGCTTCAGTTTCCTCATCTGTGAAGTGGGACAATATTTCCAGTATTGATTACCTGTTAGGGTTGTTGCAAGGCTCTAGTGTGCTAATGGGTGTGAAGGGGTTTAGATAAGTTTAAAGTTAAAACAATTACCTAATATAAGCAACAATTTGTGTCGCAGAGTGGACATTTGTTGTTTGCCTTTCCATCACTCATTTCTACTTTCTCCTTTCCCAAAACTCCTGATTCCCATTTGAGGATAAATGTAGTTTTGAGGTAGTTGACCAATGGACTTATGGAACACAAACTAGTATAAGCCAGACACTCGTTTCATCCCCTGGACACAGTGTTTGGTTAGGGGTGGCCATATAACCCAAAATGTTCAAATCAGACTGAATCTTAACACTTTGGCTTTGGAATACTGGGGGGAAATGCTTTTCTTTGACACGAATGGGGTAGTGTGCACCCTTGGAAGTAGCAGTCACGTCCCTCTTTTAGACCAAGAAGAGAGACTGGACCTGAGAATGGAGTCCTCATTGAGGATGTCAAGCTGAGAAATAGAGAAAGAGAGCAAGAGACTGAATGAGCAGCATAAGGCTCAGGCTAGGTTTTCAGTTTTCACCAAACTATACAGTTACATTGTTCAGTAAGTTCCTTTTTTGTTTGGTTGAGACTACTTGGGCAGGTTTTCAGTGAATTGCAAACAAAGAATTCTATCATAAATAAAGTATTGTTATAATTTTTATCTGGTTTCTCAAAATGAGCAAGAAACATTTTAAAATATAGCAGTACACTAAACAAAATGGGTGTGTTGGATTGGTCCACATCACTACACCGGATAGAAATGTTCCCCAGAAAGTGCCCTGAAATGAATTGTTTAAGGTTTTCAGCAGTTCCATACTGCAAATGATGTCACCTGCTCCTATTTTGAAAGAGGAAAAAAGATATCCACTTTCATACATTTGTTTCCTGATCTGTAGTTGACAAGAGAAAGAACCATGGAAATAAAATTGTTGCAGGTGGCTGATGATCCATTAGCCACATGTGATGAAATAGAGACCTTGGTTTGTAAAGAATGCCCCTCCAGAGGATAGTGGGCTTAGGAATTGAACACCACGAAGAAGCATGACGAGCCTCAGCCCACAGTGTCTTCTCAGCACAGTTCCTTTGATTCCCAAGGCTGAATCTGTGGAGCAAATGCCTTTGAAACAATACAACAGCCAAAGTGCTAATAGGGAGAGTTACATTCATCATCCCAACTGCTGGATTTCTTCAGTGGCCTTGCTTTCTAGACCAAATGCTTTAATACTCCTAAGCATTCTTTGTACAGTTGGTTTGTGAAGATTTTCCCCAGATTTGGGGTAGCCAGGCAAGAGGAGAATAATCCTCAAGAATGGCAGCCCTTTCTTGCTACAAACATAATCAGACTTGCCAGGCACACTTAGTGAGGGTCATTCCCATGTCTATTGGGTATGATGGAGAAGACAGAAGCTTGAGACTTGGGCCATGCCGTCATTAAACAGAGTGCTTGGTTAGGAAGACAGGAAATAGTGTCATCTTTCCTGCTTCTTCCCCAAACATATTTTTGCCTAATACACTCTTGCTTATCCTCAGCTCAAATATCACTTCCTTAGAGATGCCTTCCCTGGTCAAATCTCTGTAACACAAACTCTTATAGCACCATGTAAATCTCCTTTGTAGCATTAACCGACACTTGAATTTTATATTTGCTTGTGAGCTTTTTGAAACAAATTAAAGTCAGTCTCTCCCACAAGACTGTATGTTCCTAGGAGGCAGAGATTGCCTAAGATTGTATTGTTTAACAAACACTTATGTAAGTTTTACTATGTGTCAGGCAATTTTTCAGTAGTTTACAATTACCTCATTTAATTCTTATAATGGTTTCATGAGGCATTATTATTGTCATATATATGGAGGGAACTGAGTCCCAGAGAGGCAGAGTAACTTGGACAAGCCCACAAAACTAATGACTCCCAGAGCTAAGGTTCAAATTTAGGGAGTCTGGTCTTAGAGTCCATGCTCTTAAATATTATGCTATGCTGTTTGGATCACCATCGTATCCCCATTACCTAGCACAATATCTGACAAATTATATGCTCAATGAACATTCACTGAGTAATGAATCTTGTACTTTATAAAGTCAAGCAATCTTAAAAAAAGCCTCATAATCACACAGACCTAACTCGTATTCATCAAGTTCATACTGCATATATGAAAAGATGGTTATAGCCCCTAAGTGATTTTTTGACATTCTTTTATGTACCTTTTTCTATTTCTTCCACTTTAAATTGGATTAATTTTAATTTATTTCTATGTAGCCAATTAATGTGTAAGTATCCTAAAATGAATTAGCTAAAACAAAATGTTTAATGAGATGTTTCAACTACTGGTACAGCCAAGTAAGCTTCTATCAGATTCGACCTTCTTGAAAATAACAGAGTAAGGTTTGGCAAACCATGGCCCACAGGCCAAATTTGGCTTGTCACTTGTCTTTGTAAATAAGGCTTTGTTGGAATACAGCCACACCCATTCATTTATATATGCATTTTTGCTTTCATGTTATAGTGGCAGAATTGGGTAGTTATGACAGACTATATGGTCCACAAAGCTTAAAAATATTTATTATCTGGCCTTGTATAGAAAAAGTTTGCCATCAATTGCTCTGAAGAAAATACAATAAATAATGACACAAAGGACTGATGAGTAAGCAAAAACCATGGACGTGAAAAAAAAGAAGGGAGGGAGTGAGTTTTCCACGTTTTACTCCTTTTAGCCTGAGGGTAGGCCAATGTTTGGATTGTGGGAAGCAGCTAACACTCTGACAGATAGCCAGTAGTCTTTCCGAACTGAAGAACCAGAAGACAGAGCTCTGGACAACCACAGCCACTGGAAAGTGAGAGGGTAATTCCAGAAAGGACAGACTCAGAGATGGGGCCATCAAATTCCTCTCAAGTCCATTACTTACCCCTGAACCATGTATATGTGGGACAGATGCAAAGCAGTCCAGCTAAATAATTAGAATTGGCAGCTTCAGTCCAATCATGTTGATTTACTGCTAAAACAAAAATATCAATATTCTTCAAGAGAATGCATGAGAACCTCAGAGCCTCTACAACCTAGCATTCATAATGTCTAAGCTGTAATACAAAATTGCTTGACATATGAAGAACCAGGAAAATGTGATCCTGTTTTAAGAAAAAAAGACAACCATTGAAACCAGCCAAGAGATACCCCGATGTTGGAATTAGTGGATGCTTTGGTCTGAATGTTTGTGTCTCTTCCAAACTGACAGCAGGTTGAAACTTGATCCCCAATGTGTTGGTATGTAGAAGTGAGACCTTTGACAGGTAATAAGGTCAAGATATGAGGGGAGAGCTCTTGTCAATAGGATTAGTTCTCCTATGAAAGAGACCTCAGAGAGCTTGTTCATTCCTTCCACCATTTGAGAACACAGCTAAAATGAATTAGAAAACAGGCCTTCACCAGACACTGAATCTGCTGGCAACTTGACCTTGGACTATCTAGCCTTCAGACTTGTGAGAAATAAATTTCTGTTGTGTATAAGCTACCCAGTTTGGGTATAGCAGCCCAAATGGGCTAAGACAGTTGGCAAGGAATATAAAGCAGCAATTACAACTGTGCTCAACTACATAATAAAAATATGCTTGTAACCAATGAAATAATAGCATTTATCAGCAGGGAAATAAACATTTTTTTAAAAGAGAACAAAATGGAAATTTAAAACTGAAAAATACTACATAAGGAATGAAAATTCACTGGATAAGCTTAATAGCAGAAAGGAAATGACAGAGGAAAGAACTAGTAAACTTGAAGATAGCATAATAAAAATTATCCAGTGTGATACAAAGAGAGAAATAAGATGGGAAAAAACCTATAGAGTCTTAGGGACCCATAAGACACTACCTTAAGGCCTAACACAAATGCAACTGGAGTCCCAGGAGAGAACAGAATGGGTAGAAAAAATACGTTTGAAGATATATGGCCAAAAATGTACCAAATTTGGTGAAGGAGTCAAGAAACTCGGTGAACCTGAAGTAGGATAAATAGAAAGAAAATCATGCATAGATACATCATAGTCATATTTCTAAAAACCAAAGATAATATCTTGAAGTGAATAGAAAAAAATACCAGAATAAACTTGGATTTTCAAGGATGAAGGAAGAACAAGAGAAATGGTAACTATGTGGGTAAATATAATTGACTATTATTCTTCTCTTTGGTTTTAAAAATCTCCTTTAACGTTTGAAAACAAAAATTATAACACTGTCTGATGGGGTTTTTATTGTATGTAAGTGTAATACAGGCATATCTCAGAAATATTGTAGGTTCAGTTCCAGACCACTTCAGTGAAGCAAATTCACAAATTGTTTTGCTTCCCAGCATATATAAAAGTTACGTTTCTATTATACTGTAGTCTATTAAGTGTACAATATAATTATGTCTAAAAAATGAACATACCTTCATTTAAAAATACTTTATTGTTAAAAAGTGCTAACAATCATCTGGGCCCTCACCAAGTCATATTATTTTTGCTGGTGGAGTGTATTTCCTCAATGCTGATGCCTGCTAACTGATCAGGGTGGTGGTTGCTTAAGGTTGGGGTGACTATGGCTATGACAACAATGAAGCTTGCTGCATCAATGAACTCTTTCACAAAAGATTTCTTTGTGCATGTAATGCTGTTTTATAGCATTTTACCCATAGTAGAACTTCTTCCAAAATTCGAGTCAATTCTCTCAAGCCCTGCTGCTGCTTTATCGATTAAGTTTATATAATATTATAAAATCCACATGTCAACAATATTCACAGCATCTTCACCAAGAGTAGACTCCGTCTCAAGAAACCACACTCTGCTCATCCATAAGAAGCAACTCCTCATTCATTCAGTTTTATGAGATTACAGCAATTCAAACATATCTTCGGGCTCCATTTCTAATTCAGGTTCTCTTGCTATTTTCACCACATCTGTGGTAACTTCCTCCACTGAAGTCTTGAACCCCTCAAAGTCATCCATGAGGGTTGGAATCAACTTCTTCCAAACTGCTATTAATGTTTGTATTTTGACCTCCTCCCATGAATCACAAATGTTCTTAATGGCATATAGAATGGAGATTTGTTTCCAGAAGTTTTTAAATGTACTTTGTTCAGATCCATCAGAGTAATCACTATTGATGGAAGCTATAGGCTCACAGAATGTATTTCTTAAATAATAATACTTGAAAGTAGAAATGACTCCATGATCCATGGGCTGAAGAATGGATATTGCATTAGCAGGCATGAAAACAATATTAATCTCCTTATACATCTTCATCGGAACTCTTGAATGGTCAGGTGTATTGCCAATGATCAGTAACATTTTGAAAAGAATCTTTTTCTCTCAGTAGGAGGTCTCAGAAGTGGGCTTAAAATATTCAATAAACCACATTCATTGTAAACAGGGCTTTGCCCTTCCATTGGTAGAGTATGGGCAGAGTATATTTAGCATAATTCTTAAATATACTCTCCCTGTACTACAATTTTTAGAATGGTAAATAAGCACTGGCTTCAACTTAAAGTCACAAGTTGCATTAGTCCCTAACAAGATAATCTGCCTGTCCTTTGAAGCTTTGAAACCAGGCATTCATTGACTTTTTCTTTCCAGCTATGAAAGTCCTAGATGGCATCTTCTTCTGATATAAGTCTGTACTGTCTATATTGAAAATTTGTTGTTTTGTGTAACTACCTTAATCAATTATCTTAGTCAGATCTTTTATTTTTAAATGTACTTTAGATTCAGAAGTACATGTGCATGTTTGTTACATGGGCACATTACATCGCATATTCCATAGTGGTGGGGATTGGGCTTCTAGTGGACCCGTAAACCAAATATTGAACACTGTACCCAATAGGTAATTTTTTAACCCTCATTCCTCTCCTACCCTACCCTGTTTTGGAGCCCCCTGTGTCTATTATTTCCATCTTTATGCCCATGTGTTCCCATTGTTTAGCTCCCACTTATAAGTAAGAATATGTGATATTTGATTTTCTTTTTCTGAGTTAGTTCAATTAGGATAATGGCCTCTAGCTCCATCTGTGTTGCTGCAAAGGACATGATTTCATTCCTTCTTATGGCTGCATAGTATTCCATGGTGTATATATACTAAATTTTCTTTATCCAATCAACCATTGATGGAAACTTAGGCTGGTTCCATGATTTTGCTATTGTGAATAGTGCAGCAATAAAAGTACAAGTGCAGATATCTTTTTAACGTAATGATTTATTTTCCCTTGGGAAAGGAAAATAACCCAGTAGTCGAATTGTTGGGTTGAATAGCCCTATTTTTAGTTCTTTGAGATACATCTACACTGTTTTCCATAGAGGTTGAACTAATTTACATTCCCACCAACAGTCTCTAAGCATTCCCTTTTCTCTGCATCTATACCACCATCTGTTGTTTTTAGACTTTTTAAAAATAGCCAATCTGATGATGTAAGATAATATCTAAGTGTGATTTTAATGCGATTTTTTTCTGATGATTAGTGATGTTGAACATTTTTTATGTGCTTTTGGTTGCTTGTATTTCTTCTTTTAAGAAATGTCTATTCATGTCCTTGCCCAGTTTGTAATGGGGTTGTTTTTTTCTTGTTCAGTTGTTTGAGTTCCTTGTGGATTCTGGATATTAGTCCTTTTGCCAGAGGTATAATTTGTAAATATTTTCTTCCATTATGTAGGTTGTCTGTTCACTCTGTAGATTGTTTCTTTTGCTGTACAGAAACTTTTTAGTTTAATTAAATCCCATTTGTCTACTTTTGTTTTGCTGCATTTGCTTTTCGGGTCTTCATCATAATTTCTTTGCCTAGGCCTATGTACAGAAGAGTTTTTCCTTAGCTATTAATAGATATTGTGGATAACTTGCTACAGCTTCTGCATTAGCGCTTGCTGCTTCATCTTATATTTTTACGTTGTGGAGTTGGCTTCTTTCCTTAAGCCCCCTGAACCAACCTCTGTTAACTTCAAACTTTTCTTCTGCAGCTTCTTCACCTCTCTCAGCTTTCATAGAATTGAAGAGAGTTATGGAACAGGATTTGATTTAAGAGAATGTTTTAGCTGGTCTGATCTTTTATCCAGACAAGTGAAACTTTCTTTGTATCAGCAATAAGGCTGTTTTAATTTCTTATAATTTATATGCTCACTGAAGTAGCACTTTTAATTTCCTTCAAGAACTTTTTTTTTTTTTGCATACAACTTGGCTAACTGTTTGGGTCAAGAGGCCCAGCTTATGACCTATCTCAGCTTTTGGCATACCTTCCTCACTAAGCTTAATCTTTTCTAGCTTTTGACTTAAAGTGAGAGACATGCGACTCTTCCTTTTACTTGGACACTTAGAGACCATTGTGCGGTTATTAATTGGGCTAATTTCAATATTGCTGTGCCTCAGGAAATATGGAGGCCTGAGGAGAGAGGGAGAGAGATGGGAGGACAGTTGGTAAGTATAGCAGTCAGAACACACACAGCATTTCTCAATTAAGTTTTCCGTCTTATATGGGCATGGTTTGTGGTGCCCCAAAACAATTACAATAGTAACATCAAATATCAGTGATCACTGATCACCATAATAGATATAAGAAAGAAAAGATTTGAAATATTGTGAGAATTATAAAAATATGGCACACAGATACAAAGTGAGCACATGCTGTTGGAAAAATGGGCATAGATATACTTGCTAATACAAGGTTTCCACAGATCTTCAATTTGTAAAAAAATCACATTATCTGTGAACTGCAATAAGGTGAAGTGCAATAAAACTAGGTTCATCTGTATATATATGTAATGACTACAACATACAGAGAGAGTGTAAGGGAATCCATACAGTGGAAAGATTCCTATAGTACATTTGAAATGATAAAATATTAATTTTACAAATTAAAATTTTGGAAAGTTAACTATGTATATTTTAACAGGAATTACTAAAAATATACAAAAATATTTATTAAAAGTTCAAAGGACAAATTAAAATGGAATACTGAAAAATATCCAAATGATTACAAAAGGGAGTAGAAACAGAGGAACAACCACAGAAAATAATAAAATCATGGACTTAAATGCTACCATATCACTAATTCCATTTAATGTAAGTGGTGCAAAACACACTTATCAAAAGACAGAGAACCAGGAAAGTGAAATATCTGTACCCTGGAAACTATAAAAAATTGATGAAAGAAACTGAAGAAGACAGATAGATGGAAAAATATTTGTGTTCATGAATTGAAAGAATTAATATTGTTAAAATGTCCATATTACTGAAAATGACTTATAGATTCAAAATAATTCCTATCAAAATACCAATGGCATTTTCCACAGAAATAGAAAAAGCAATCCTAAAGTTTGTGTGGAACCACAAAAGAGCCCAAATATCCAAGCAATCTTGAGCAAAGAGAACAAAGCTGGAGGCATCACACTACCCATTCTCAAAATCTACTTCAAAGCTATAGTAATCAAAACAGCATGGTACTGACATAAAAACAGACACACAGACCAATGAAATAGAATAGAGAGCACAGAAATTAGTCCATACATTTTACATCCAACTGATTTTTGACAAAGGTACCAAGAATACACAATGAGAAAAGAATAATACCTTCAACAATTGGTGTTGGAAAAACTAAATATCCACAAGCAAAAAAGAAAAAAAAATAGAAAAAAGAAATTGGACTTTTATCTAAGACTGTGCACAAAAATCAACTCAAAATGAATTAAAGATTTAGACATAAGACCTGATGCTGTAAAACTACTGGAAGAAAATATAGGCAAAAAGTTTCTTGACATTGATTTGGGCAATGATTTATTGGATATGACATCAAAAGCACAGGCAAAAAAGCAAAAATATACAAACGGCATTGCGTCAAACTAAAATACTTCCACATAGCCAAGGAAACAGTCAAGAGAGCAAAGAGACAGCCAACAGAATGGGAGAAAATATTTGCATATATTGGATAAGAGGTTAATATCCAAAATATATAAAAAACTCAAACAACTTAACAGCAAGAAAAATCACCCAATTAAAGAATGGGAATTGACTAGACATTCCCCAAAAGAAGACATACAAATGGCCAACAGGTGTATAAAAAAATGCTCAGCATCACTAATCATCAGGAAATACAAATGAAAACCACAATGAGATATCACCTCACATCTGCTTTTATCAAAATGACAAAAGATAACAATTGCTGGTGAGAAAGTGGAGAAAAGGGAACTCTTACACACTGTTGGTGGGAATGTAAACTAGTATATTCATTAGGGAGAACAGTACAGAGATTCTTAAAAAAATATATCTACCATAAGATCCAGCAATCTCACTTTTGGGCATATATCCAAAAGAAAAGAAATCAGTATGTCGAGAAGATATCTGCGCTCCCATGTTCATTGCAGAATTATTTACCATAGTCAACATTTGGAATCAATCTAAGTGTCCATTGGCAGATGAATAGGTAAAGAAAATGTAATACACACACACATATATACACATAGTGGAAAATCATTCAGCCTTTAAAAAAAGAAGGAAAGCCTATCATTTGTGAATACACGAATGAACCTGGAAGACATTAGACTAAGTGAAATAAAGTAGGCACAGAAAGACAAATACCGTATGATCTCGTTTGTATGTGGAATCTGAATCAAAGAGTACAGTGTTTCAATTAGACAGAGTGAATAAGTTCTGGAGATCCATTGTACAGAGTGGTAACTCCAGTTAATAATGTATTGTACACTTGAAAATTGTTAAGATAGTAGAGCTTAAATATCCTCACCACAAAAAAAATTATAAGTATGTGAGCTGGATATCTAAATTAGCTTGATTTAACCATTTCATAGTGTATACACATACCAAAACAATCACATTGTGCACCATAAATATATACAATTTCTATTTGTCAAAAAAAGAGATTTTCAGAATGCATAAAAACATAAGAGTCAACTATATGCTCCCTATATCAAACCCACTTAAACACTAAACAAAATAAATCTTGAAGGTTCAAAGAGGACCTGGTACCATTTCTTCCAAAAACTATTCCAATTAAAAAGGAGGGACTCCTCCCTAAATCATTTTATGAGGCCAGCATCATACTGATACCAAAACCTAGCAGAGATACAACAAAAAAAGAAAACTTTAGGTCAATATGCCTGATGAATCTTGATGCAAAAATTCTCAATAAAATACTGGCAAACTGAATCCAGAAACACAACAAAAAGCTTATCCACCACAATCAAGTTGGCTTCATCCCTGAGATACAAGTTTGGTACAACATATGCAAATCAATAAACATAATCCATCACATAAACAGAACCAATGACAAAAAACATATGGTTGTCTCAATATACACAGAAAAGGCCTTTGATAAATTTCAACATCCCTTCATGTTAAAACTCTCAATAAACTATGTATTGAAGGAAGATACCTGAAAATAATAAGAGCCATATATGACAAACCCACAGGCAATATGCTGAATGTGCAAAAGCTGGAAGCATTCCCCTTGATGACCTGCACAAGACAAGGATGTCCTCTCTTACCACACTTACTCAACATAGTATTGGAAGCTCTGGCCAGGGCAATCAGGCAAGGGAAAGAAATAAAGCATATCCAAATAGGAAGAGAGGAAGTCAAATTGTCTTTGTTTGCAGATGACATGATCCTATATCTAGAAAACCCCACTGTCTCAGCCCAAAAGCTTCTTAAGCTGATAAGCAACTGCAGCAAAGTCTCAGGGTACAAAATCAATGTGCAGAAGTCACAAGCATTCCTATACACTAACAATAGACAAGCAGAGAGCCACATTTGGAATGAACTCTTATTCACAATTGCTACAAAGATAATACAATACCTAGGAATACAGCTAATGAGGGAAGTGAAGAATCTCTTCAAGAAGAACTACTAACCACACCTCAAGGAAATCAGAAAAGACACAAACAAATGGAAAAACATTCCATGCATATTGATAGGAAGAATCAATATCATGAAAATGGCCATACCGTACAAAGTAATTTATAGATTCAATACTATTCCCATTAAAGTACCATGGACATTTTGCACAGAATTAGAAAAAAACTATTTTAAAATTCATATGGGACTAAAAAGAACTTGTATAGCCAAAAGAATCCTAAGCAAAAAGAACAGACCTGAAGGCATTACACAACTTGACTTCAAACTATACTACAAGGCTACAGTAACCAAAACAGCATGGTACTGGTACAAAAACAGAGACACAGACCAATGGAATAGAATAGAGAATCAGAAATAAGACTGCACATCTACAACCAACTGATCTTCGACAAACCTGACAAAAACAAGCAATGAGGAAGAGATTCCTTATTTAATAAATGGTGCTGGGAGAACTGGTTAGCCTTATGCAGAAAATTGAAACTAGACCCCTTCCTTACACCATATGCAAAAATTAACTCAAGATGGAATACAGACTTAAATGTCAAACCCAAAACTATAAAAACCCTAGAAGAAAATCTAGGCAATACCATTGAGGACATAGGTATGGACAAACATTTCATGACAAAGCTGCCAAAAGCAATTGCAACAAAAGCAAAAATTGACAAATGGGATGTAATTAAACTAAAGAGCACAGCAAAAGAAACTATCATCAGAGTGAACAGACAATCTACATACTGGGAGAAAATTTTTGCAATCTATCCATCTGGCAAAGGTCTAATATCCAGAATCTACAAGGAACTTAAGCAAATTTACAAGAAAAAAACAACCCCATTAAAAAAGTAGACATGAACATACACTTCTCAAAATAAGACATTTATGTAGCCAAAAAAAAAAAAAAAAAAAAAAAAAAAAAAAAAAAACCATACGAGAAAAAGCTCAACATCACTGATCATTAGAGAAATTAAAATCAAAACCACAATGAGATACCATCCTATGCCAGTGATAATGGTGATTATTAAAACGTCAAGAAACAACAGATGCTGGTGAGATTGCAGGCAAATAGGAACACTTTTACATTGTTGGCAGGAGTGTAAATTAGTTTAACCATTGTAGCAGACAGTTGGTGATTCCTCAAAGATTTAGAACAAGAAATACCATTTGACTCAGCAATCTCATTACTGGGTATATACCCAAAGGAATTTAAATCATTCATTTATAAAGATACATGCATGCATATGCTCATTGTAACACTATTCACAACAGCAAAGACATGGATTCAACCCAAATGCCCATCATTGATAGACTGGATAAAGAAAATGTGGTACATATACACCATGGAATACTATGCAGCCATAGAAAAGAGCATAATCATGAGTTTTGCAGGGACATGGATGGAGCTGGAAGCCATTATCCTCAGCAAACGAATGCAGGAACAGAAAATCACACACTGCATGTTCTCATTTATAAGTTGGAGCTGAACAATGAGAACACATGGACACAGGAGGGGAACAATATACACTGGGGCCTGTTGGAGGGACAGGGGAAGGGGGAGCATCAGGAATAATAGCTAAGGGATGCTGGGCTTAATACCAAGGTAATGGGATGATCTGTGAAGCAAAACACCATGGCACATGTTTACGTGTGTAACAAATATGCACATCCTGTACATCCTGCACATGTATCCCAGAACTTAAAATTAAAAAAAAAAAAAAAAGAAATCTGGAATAATGATATCAGATAAAGTAGACTTCAGATCAAGGAGTATTATTAGAGATACTGAGAGACATTCTATAATTATAAAGGAGTCAATTCTCCCTGAAGATATAACAATTTAAAATATGTATGCATCTAACAACAGAAGTTTAAATACTTGAGCAGAAATTGATAGAAATAAAGATAGACAGTTATTTTTGGAAACTTCAATATTTCTCTCTCAGTAACTGATAGAACAAGTATACTGAATGTCATTAAAAATACAGAAGACTGGAGGGTGCTTCCAAGATGGCTGAATAGGAACAGCTTCGGTCTGCAGTTCCCAGCCAGACTTATGTAGAAGATGGTTGATTTCCGCATTCCAAACTGAGGTGCCTGGTTTATCTCACTGGGAGTGGTTGGACAGTGGGTGCAGCCAACAGAGGGCGAGCTCAAGCAGGGCAGGGCATCGCCTCACCCAGGAAGTGCAAGGGGTCTGGAAATATCCCTTTCCCAGTCAAGGGAAGCCGTGACAGACTGTACCTGGAGAAACGATACACTCCTGACAAAATACTGCACTTTTTCTGCAGTCTTAGCAACTGGCAGAGCAGGAGATACCCTCACGTGCCTGGCTCAGTGGGTCCCACGCCCACTGAGTCTTGCTCACTGCTAGCACAGCAGTTTGAGATTGACCTGCGACACTGTAGATTGGTGGGCGGAGGGGCGTCCACCATTGCTGAGGCTTGAGTAGCTCACAGTGTAAACAAAGAGACCTGGAAGCACAAACTTGGTGGAGCCCACCACAGCTCAGCAAGGCCTACTGGCTGTATGGATTCCACTTCTGGAGGCAATGCTTAGTAGAACAAAAGGCAGCAGAGTTTCTGCAGACTTAAATGTCCCTGTCTGACAGCTCTGAAGAGAGCAGTGGTTCTCTCAGCACTGCGTTTGAGTTCTGAGAATGGACAGACTGCCTCCTCAAGTGGGTCCCTGACCCCCATGTAGCCTGACTGGGAAACACCTTTCAGTAGGGGCCAACAGACGCCTCAAACAGGCGGGTGCCCCTCTGGGAAGAAGCTTCCAGAGGAAGGATTAGGCAGCAATGTTTGCTTTTCTGCAGCCTCTGCTGGTGTTACCCAGGCAAACAGTGTCTGGAGTGGACCGCCATCCAACTCCAACGGACCTGCAGCTGAGGGATCTGACTATTAGAAGGAAAAGTCACAAACAGAAAGGAATAGCATCAACATCAACAAAAGGACATCCACACGAAAATCCCATCGGTAGGTCAACAACCTCAAAGACCAAAAGTAGATAAAACCACAAAGATGGGGAGAAACCAGAGCAGAAAAGCTGAAAATTCCAAAACACAGAGCGCCTCTTCTCCTCCAAAGGATCACAGCTCCTCGCTGCCAAGGGATCAAAACTGGACGGAGAATGAGTTTGACGAGTTGACAGGTGTAGGCTTCAGAAGGTCAGTAATAACAAACTTCTCTGAGCTAAAGGAGCATGTTCTGCCAGGCACGGTGGTTCAAGCCTGTAATCCCAGCACTTAGGGAGGCCGAGACAGACGGATCATGAGGTCAGGAGATCGAGACCATCCTGGCTAACATGGTGAAACCCTGTCTCTACAAAAAAAAAAAAAAAAAACACAAAACAAAACAGAAAAAAAAAACAAAAAACCAAAAACTAGCTGGGCGAGGTGGCGGGCATCTGTAGTCCCAGCTACTCAGGAGGCTGAGGCAGGAGAATGGCGTAAACCTGGGAGGCGGAGCTTGCAGTGAGCTGAGATCCGGCCACTGCCCTCCAGCCTGGGCGACAGAGTGAGACTCCATCTCAAAAAAAAAAAAAAGAAAAGAAAAGAAAAAAAGGAACAGGTTCTAACCCATCGCAAGGAAGCTGAAAACCTTGAATAAAAGGTTAGATGAATGGCTAACTAGAATGAACAGTGTAGAGAAGATCTTAAATGACCTGATGGAGCTGAAAACCATGGGACAAGAACTTCATGACACATGCACAAGTTTCAATAACTGATTCAATCAAGTGGAAGAAAGGATATCAGTGATTGAAGATCAAACTAATGAAATAAAGCAAGAAGGCAAGATTAGAGAAAAAAGAGTGAAAAGAAATGAACAAAGTCTCCAAGAAATACGGGACAATGTGAAAAGACCAAACATACATTTGATTGGTGTACCGGAAAGTGACGTGGAGAATGGAACCAAGTAGAAAACACACTTCAGGATATTATCCAAGAGAACTTCCCTAAACTAGCAAGGCAGGCCAACATTCAAATTCGGGAAATACAGAGAACACCACAAAGATACTCCTCGAGAAGAGCAACCCCAAGACACATAATTGTCAGATTCACTAAGGTTGAAACAAAGGAAAAAATGTTAAGGGCAGCCAGAGAGAAAGGTCAGGTTACTCACAAAGGGAAGCCCATCAGACTAACAGCAGAACTCTTGGCAGAAACCCTGCAAGCCAGAAGAGAATGGGGGCCAAATTCAACATTCTTAAAAAAAGAATTTTCAACCCAGAATCTCATATCCAGCCAAACAAAGCTTCATAAGTGAATGAGAAATAAAATCCTTTAGAGACAAGCAAATGCTGAGAGATTTTGTCACCACCAGGCCTGCCTTACAAGAGCTCCTGAAGGAAGCAATAAACATGGAAAGGAACAACCAGTACCAGCCACTGCAAAAACATGCCAAATTGTACATAACATTGACCCTATAAAGAAACTGCATCAATTAATGGGCAAAATAACCAGCAAACATCATAATGACAGGACCAAATTCAAACATAACAATATCAACCTTAAATGTAAATGGGCTAAATGCCCCAATTAAAAGACACAGACTGGCAAATTGGATAGTGTCAAGACCCATCGGTGTGCTGTATTCAGGAGACCCATTTCACATGCAAAGATGCACATAGGCTCAAAATAAAGGGATGGAGGAATATTTACCAAACAAATGGAAAGAAAAAACACCAGGGGTTGCAATCCTAGTCTCTGATAAAACAGACTTTAAACCAACAAAGATCAAAAGAAAAAGCCATTACATAATGGTAAAAGGATCAATTCAACAAGAAGAGCTAACTATCCTAAATATATATGCACCCAATACAGTACCACCCAGATTAATAAAGCAAGTCCTTAGAGTCCTACAAAGAGACTTAGACTCCCACACAACAATAATGGAAGACATTATCACCCCACTGTTAATATAAATTAGACAGATCAACGAGACAGATGGTTGACAAGGATATCCAGGACTTGAACTCAGCTCTGCACCAAGCAGACCTAATAGACGTCTACAGAACCCTCCACCCCAAATCAACAGAATACACATTCTTCTCAGCATCACATCACACTTATTCTAAAATTGACCACATAATTAGTAGTAAAACACTCCTCAGCAAATGTAAAAGAACAGAAATCACAACAAACTGTCTCTCAGACCACAGTGCAATCAAATTAGAACTCAGGATTAAGAAATACACTCAAAACTGCACAACTACATGGAAACTGAACAACCTGCTCCTGAATGACTACTGGGTAAATAACGAATGAAGGCAGAAGTAAAGATGTTCTTTGAAACCAGTGAGAACAAAGACACGACATGCCAGAATCTCTGGGACATATTTAAAGCAGTGTGTGGAGGGAAAGTTATAGCACTAAATGCTCAAAAGAGAAAACAGTAAGGATCTAAAATCAACACTCTGACATCTCAATTAAAAGAACTAGAGAAGCAAGAGCAAACAAATTCAAAAGTGAGCAGAAGGCAAGAAATAACTAAGATCAGAACAGAACTGAAGGAGATAGAGACAGAAAAATCCCTTCAAAAAATCAATGAATCCAGGAGCTGGTTTTTTGAAATGGTCAACAAAATACATAGACCACTAGCTAGACTAATAAAGAAGAAAAGAGAGAAGAATCAAATAGACGCAATAAAAAATGATAAACGGGATCTCACCACTGATCCCATAGAAATATAAACTACCATCAGCGAATACTATGAACACCTCTATGCAAATAAACTAGAAAATCTAGAAGAAATTGATAAATTGCTGGACAAATACACCCTCCCAAGACTAAACCAGGAAGGAGTTGAATCCCTGAATAGACCAATAACAGGTTCTGAAATTGAGGTAATAATTAATAGCCCACCAACCAAAAATAGTCTAGGACCAGATGGATTCACAGCCGAATTCTACCAGAGGTACAAAGAGAAGTTGCTACTACTCCTTCTGAAACTATTTCAATCAACAGAAAAAGAGGGAATCCTCCCTAACTCATTTTATGAGGCTAGAATCATCCTGATACCTGGTAGAGACACACACACACACAAAAAGAATTTTAGTCCAATATCCCTGATGAACATCAATGCAAAAATCCTCAATAAAATACTGGCAAACCAAATCCAGCAGCACATCAAAAAGCTTATCCAACATGATCAAGTCAGCCTCATCCCTGGGATGCAAGGCTGGTTCAACATACACAAATCAATAAATGTAATCCAGCATATAAACAGAACCAATGACAAAACTCACATGATTATCTGAGTAGATGCAGAAAGGGCCTTCAACAAAATTCAACAGCCTTTCATGCTAAAATCTCTCAATAAACTAGGTATTGATGGAACATAGCTCAAAATAATAAGAGCTATTTATGACAAACCCACAGTCAATATCATATTGAATGGTCAAAAACTGGAAGCATTCCCTTTGAAAACCGGCACAAGACAAGGATGCCCTCTTTCACCACTCCTATTCAACATAGTATTGGAAGTTCTGGCCACGCAACCAGGCAAGAGGAAGAAATAAAGGGTATTCAATTAGGAAAAGAGGAAGTCAAATTGTCTCTGTTTGCAGATGACATGATTGCATATTTAGAAAACCCCATCATCTCAGCCCAAAATCTCCTTAAACGGATAAGCAACTTCAGCAGTCTCAGGATACAAAATCAATGTGCAAAAATCACAAGCATTCCTATACACCAATAATAGATAAACAGAGAGCCAAATCATGAATGAACTTCCATTCACAATTGCTTCAAAGAGAATAAAATACCTAGGAATCCAACTTACAAGGGATGTAAAGGACCTCTTCAAGGAGAACTAGAAACCACTGCTCAATGAAATAAAAGAGGACACAAACAAATGGAAGAACATTCCATGCTCTTGGATAGGAAGAATCAATATTGTGAAAATGGCCACATTGCCCAAGGTAAGTTATTGATTCAATACTATCTCCATCAATCTACCACTAACTTTCTTCACAGAAGTGGAAAAAACTACTTTAAAGTTCATATGGAACCAAAAAAGAGCCTGCATAGCCAAGACAATCCTAAGCAAAAAGGACAAAGCTGGAGGCATCATGCTACCTGACTTCAAACTATACTACAAGGCTACAGTAACCAAAACAGCATGGTACTAGTATCAAAACAGATATATAGACCAATAGAATAGAGCAGAGTCCTCAGAAGTACCACCACACATCTGATCTTTGACAAACCTGACAAAAAGAAGCAATGGGAAAATGATTCCCTATTTAATAAATGGTGCTGGGAAAACAGACTAGCCATATGTAGAAAGCTGAAACTGGATCCCTTCCTTACACCATGTACAAAAACTAACTCAAGATGGATTAAAGACTTAAATGTAAGACCCAACACCATAAAAACCCTAGAAGAAAACCTAGGCAATGCCATTCAGGACATAGGCATGGGCAAAGACTTCATGACTAAAACACCAAAAGCAATGGCAACAAAAGCAAAAATAGACAAATGAGATCTAATAAAACTAATGGGCTTCTGCACAGCAAAAGAAACTATCACCAGAGTGAACAGGTAACCTACAGAATGGGAGAAAATCTTTGCAATCTACCTACCTGACAAAGGGCTAATATCCAGAATCTACAAAGAACTCAAACAAATTTACGAGAAAAAAAAAAAAAAAAAAAAAAACCATCAAAAAGTGGGCGAAGGATATGAACAGACACTTCTCAAAGGAAGACATTTAGGCAGCCAACAAACATATGAAAAAAAACCCTCATCATCACTGGTCATCAGAGTAATGCAAATCAAAACCACAGTGAAATACCATCTCATGCCGGGTAGAATGACAATCATTAAAAAGTCAGGAAACAACAGATGCTGGAAAGGATGTAGAGAAATAGGAACACTTTTACACTGTTGGTGGGAGTGTAAATTAGTTCAACCACTGTGGAAGACAGTGTGGCGATTCCTCGAGGATTATTTGACCCAGCAATCCCATTACTGGTTGTATACCCGAAGGATTATAAATCATGGTACTATAAAGACACATGCACACGTATGTTTATTGTGGCACTGTTCCCAATAGCAAAGACTTGGAACCAACCGAAATGTCCATCAGTGATAGACTGGATTAAGAAAATGTGGCACATACACCATGGAATACTATGCAGCCATAAAAAAGGATGAGTTCATGTCCTTTGCAGGGACATGGATGCAACTGGAAACCATCATTCTACGCAAATTGTCACAAGGACAGAACACCAGACACCACATGTTCTCACTCATAGGTGGGAGTTGAACAATGAGAACACATGGACACAGGGCAGGAATCACACTGGGGCCTGTGGGGGTGTGGGGGGCTGGGGGAGAGATAGCATTAGGAAAAATGCCTAATGTAAATGAGTTGAAGGGTGTTGCAAACCAACATGGCACATGTATATCTATGTAACAAACCTGCATGTTGTGCACATGCACCGTAGAACTTAAAGTATAAATAAATAAATAAAATTTAAAAAAATTTAAAAAATACAGAAGACCAAAACAACACTAACAACCATTTGACCTAATTGTCATTTGTAAAACACTTCACCCAACAACAGGAGAATTCGCATTCTTTTCAAGTATATATGGAACACATTCCATGAGAGGGCATATTGTGGGACCTGCATATGTACCCCTGAATCTAAAATGAAAAATATATAGATATAAAGTAGCAAAAAAGAAGACATTTAAAGGAATAGAAATCATACAATGATATTCATAGAATAAAAATTCAATAACAAAGATATCTAGAAAATCTTCAAATATTCAGAGATGAAAGAAAACACTTCTATATAAAGCAATGTCAGGAGGCAGGAGCAAGCAATGTGATGAAACACGTTGATTTAAAATATGAAGCTCACAGAGACAGAATGACATACCCAAAGTCATACAGTAAGGACAGGGAACCAGGTTGACTGATTTCAGTGTTGGTATTTTAACCCCTCCACTCTACTCTACTTTACTATCTGATGTTTTTAATTATCATCTAATTAAAAACATCAGATAGATATCTGTAAGAGTCCACCTTCTGTGGAGCTGAGGATAGCCTAAATTCACAGGCCCTGGATATTGGAGGTACAAGGTGCTCAGATATGGGGAACTTAATATTGGCAACTGTGTTGAACTAAGTGCTCCTGATGATACTCATTTTGTTTTTAAAATAACACTTTTAATGAGCATAATTCATATGTCATACAATTTACCCTTTCAAAGCGTTCAATTAAGTGAGCTTTTGTATATTCACAGTTGTATGGCTTTTCTCCATTAGCCCTGTTTGGGGAAATTGATTCTTTTGTATTTTGATGGTAGCCAAACTTTAATGAATGGTCTATTGTTTGGCAATCTCTACTTCCAAAAGTTAAACCCTGAATGTTCCACAAGCTTCCTCCAGCATTGGTCTCTGTGGAAGTTATTCACATGAGCACTTAGGGTGGCTCCCTGAAACAGGAACATTTCTTTATTTTCATTTTGTTAGCTATTAACTAGCCCTGCCCAGACCTCCTACAGAAAATACATCTGTGAGGTACTGGGGAGAGGCTCTACTCTACCCTCCTGACATTAAAGTATCTTCAGTATGAAGCTTTCAAAGAGATTTAAAGTCTCTGCTTCAATCATTTTTGTTCTCGTTCAGACAGTGGTTCTTAATCTGGGGCCACAATACTCTGGGGAGCCAAGGAGTTATCTGAGAAACCTGCAAATCAGCTTGTGAACAAGGCTTTTATTTTGATTAAATATATCTTACACATGTTTGCTACTATTTCTCAATCATACGTGGTACTGTTGTGATTAATAAAGGAAAAAACCTTCTGCATATGTAACTTTTTAACTGTATAGTAACTTTTTTCATTATATATTTTCTCAATCAGCAGACACTAGAAGTACAACTACTGTCATGGGATAATCAGATAGTTTTGATTGATAAAATAAGTTATATGGACTCAAAATGTTTAGGAACCACTAAATTAAACAAAGACCTTTCTTCATAGGGTACAAATGTTTCATTTAGTAGGGCATCAACTTATTAGCAGTCATTGACATATTAGTCTGAATTAATCAGCTTGCTTCAGGGTAGGGCATTGAACACTTTCATCCTAAAAGCAGAATGGGGATCAGCAATGGCTCCAAGCAGGTCTAGTGGGTTAGAATTAGTCTTCTGTGTGCCATGTGTGCTTCAGGAATATGACAGTTTTTATACGTATAATAGTAGTCAAACTTTGATAGATGAATTATTGCTTGGTTAGTACCACCCCAAAGAGCCAAACCCCAAACGTTCTCTAACTTCTACCAATGTTGGAAAACACTCCAAGGGAAAAAAGAGGGTGCTGAGCACCAGGGATGGGAGCTAAAAGGTAGGAGGGGACAGCACAATAGGTGGCCAAGACCAAATTTGTCTACTTTTTAGTTTGTTGGGAGGGCAGGGAGATAGTCATATCTACCCCAAAACTTTAGCAGACTACCATCTTGGAAAGACGTTTAGAATTCCTTTACTTTTGAGGTCCTCCCTTCCTTTTGCTCCGTCCCAGAACTTCCTTCCCCTATACTTGCTTACAAACTTTCCCCTCTCATCCAACAGAGTCCCATTTTGTATCCAAAGCCTTTCAATCAGCTCGAATTGTCTGTGTTTTTCTGGAGGTGTTCCCTCTGCAAACTTGCCAGAATGTCTCAATATTCTTGGAGCTTGTCCTCAGTTTCCGAAACTTCAGGGCATCCCATAGGCCACAGTTTTGACTTCAAATGCACACTGACCTTTTCCTTTCACCCAAACACCCTCCTCCTTACCCATTGCATTGCATCAGAGCCTTCTCAAGCCTGTTGTCTTGCTCCAGACATCCCCTTGCCTGTGGCTTGGGGTTAATATCTGGTCCTTTCCAATCCCACCCCATGTGATTATGCCTTTGTTTCAGATCCAGGAGAGTAATCGTACTCAGACTGGGTCTCTGCTAGCCAAAGCAAAAGGGACATTTGAGAAAACAATCAGCTAGTCCTTGCAGGAAGGGTTTTTGGTTGCCTGACAACCAGATAGTTGCCTCAATTCTCCTCTCTGCCTGACATGAGGTCAGGGTCATAAGTGGCTACTTTCCCCTGCACAAACACGGCAAGTGTACAATAATGACTTCAGCTGCTTGAGAAGAGGCCATATCCCAAGAGGTACTCCAGAGAGCTGATTTTCTTAGAATTGCAGAGCAAAGGGCTCCTGATAACTGCGCTGACTACTACTAGTGTTTGCCTTTCTCCAACTTCTGTGTGACTGCCATCTAGTGGCATGCAGGGTGGTGGCGGGGGGGTGGGGTGGGTGGAGAGTGCTCCAACAGGATTCAGTCAATAAGCTGGTGCATCGTTTATGAATAATTCAAAAACAATATTAAAACTGACTAAAAGTTGGTCAGACTTTTATTGTAACCACATGCTGGCAATTCTAAACAGTCACTGATAAAATACTTCTCACTTTGGTACACCACTGCCCCCACCCCAGCTCCTAAGTGATTCCCTCATCTTCCCTTGCAGAGCCATATTTAAGCCTGAATTTTCAGATAATACTTCAGATTTATATCCCTTCCCTCCATCAAAATGTTCCTGTCTTGTGCTCTAACCCCCTAAAGCTCTACTTTTTATTTTCCTTGGTGGAATTTATTTATAGGAAAATATTTATAGTGGTTACCAGCTGTCTGTACCAGGGGCACCTATATTATAACAGGAATCACCTGAAGAATCAATGCTTTAGTGCAATGGTTGTTCTCTTTTAAGGCAGTGAAACTCTGTTTTCAAACAAAATATGGTATGGAACCCCATTTCCTAACTCTTCTTTAAGTCTCACCTTCAGTGTCATTTCCTCTGGAAGGTCTTCCTTGCTTCTCCATGACGAGGACAAGTCCCTATGACTTAGTCACAGCACCTTGGACTCACCCTTTCATACTACCCATCACACGTGTAATAACTTGTCTAGTGTCTGTATTCCCTAGTAGACTGTAATCTCCATGTGGGCAGATACTGCATCTATCTTGTCCACCACTGGAACCCCAGAAATAAGTGTTATGCTTGGCCCACTGTACGTGGTCCATAAATAGCTGATGAATGAATGAAAGCCTTTCTGTTATTATAGCCTATGAGTAAATGGACATTGGAAATAACCATGTCACATGTTATACTGTGGGTTTTTATTGAAATTATGGTCAAAAACAACCCCAAGATCTTTTTTTTTTTTTTTTTTTTTTTTTTTAGAAAAGAAGTGTGGTTAACCAGTTTTCCCACCTTGTAGTCATGTAATTAAAACTAAATGCAACAGCCACAACTCCCAATTTCTAGTGTGTAGATTTTTCCTCCTCTCTTTGGCACTACAGTCAGATTCTTCTTCTTACTAAGTTTTGACTGAAGCCCTGTAGGGACAGCCTCCTCTCCTGTTTTATACCAGGACCCCCCAAAAGGCTTCTCCTGGTTGGCCATTTCAGGTTGGCACTTCCTTCAAAGACAGGCTTAGGTTCCACTTTCTGATTGAAGTTAACCCAGCCTGAGACTGTTTTCCTTTTTCTTTTAACTACTAAAGTTCAAGAACAAAGGGTTCCCCTAGTTTTTTAAAATTATTTTTCTTTTATTATTTTTTTTTTAGAGAGAGGGTCTTGTTCTGTCCTTCAGGCTGCAGTGCAGTGGGCATGATCACTGCAGCCTTGAACTCCTGAGCTCAAGTGATCTTCCTGCCTCAGCCTCCAAGTAGCTGGAATTACAAGCATGTGCCATCACACACAGCTAATTTATTTTTAACTTTTTTAGAGATGGAGTTTTTCTATGTTGCCCAGGCTGGTCTCTAAGTGATCTTCCTGCCTTGGCCTCCCAAATTGCTGGGATTACAAGCATAAGCTACTACACCTGGTCTAATTTTTAAAAAGGCATTTACTGTGCATTTATATGTCAGTCACTCTCATGAACACTTTATTAACTCATTTAAGCCTGACAAGAACCCCATGGCATAGAGATTATTCTTATCCTTATTTTACAGATAAGGAAACAAAGATTAAGAGATGTAGGAAACAAGAAATATGAATTGTTTGCATGTATTAACTCTGTCTTCTCCTGGTTCCCTGATTGGAGTGAACTCCTCAATAGTTTTGACCCCAAAGTTATTTTGTTATTAATTTTGGTGATAAGTTGAACAGAGGTGAACAGCTTTATTGAAGGACTGAAAAGGGCCAATGCCCTTCTGCAGCGTTTCCTTCCCCTCCCCCACTTACCTCTTGATGAAGAGGGCTCCCTATGCGGATGCATTCCAGAGCTTCAGAATTCCTTTCTGAGCTGCTCCCTCCTATGGCAACGCCCATGTGAATGCCAGAGGACAATGGCACAGTTTTCAGGAACACATGTAGACCATCAGCCCCTTCCTCCTCACCAGGGCCTCTGGCTGCCATGCAAGCTGCTACATCTCACAATAAAACCAAACCCGGGCATTTTAGAGAAGTAGCAGGTTCAGAAGTGAAAGAGAGAGAAAGCTGGAAGAGCAGGAATAACATTAGCACTCTTTGTAAGGGGAGAAGGCCTGGATTACGGATGCTTAGAAAGGACAGGTATGGCCTATTAACTTGGTGCTGCCTACTTCTACCATCAACCAAAATCTCATCCCTCTCATCCCCAAAATTCCCTTCTATTGTTTCCACTGCCAGAAGGTTTTCACTCACTTTAGCCCTCTGCCTTTATTTTTGTAATTGGGGAATGCATTTTGAGGCTAATAAAGAATAATAAAGTATTTAAAAGTGAAAAGGTATCTGAGGGTTAAGCAATTATCATTTACTTCACTTAAGTTGCTTTCTTCCTAATGCCACACAGCTGCCCTGGAGGGATTTAGGTTTTGATGGTTGTGTGAGGTGGTTAATGGGGGAGCCTGAGGTTCTTTGTGGAACAAGGCAGGTGGGATAGCTGGGTCTGAAGAGAGGAATGAGGGCACTGAGAACCCAGGGAGTGTATGATGACATGGAGAGAAGAAGCTGTCAAGTACAAACTTTGTATTCTTTGAGGTTTTGCCTAGGGCCTGTGCCTTGCCTCCCTCCCATCCATCCCATCCAGAAAAATGAGAGGAAACTCCCTGCTCTCTCCTCTCCTCACCACCTGCCCCTGCCCCCAGGATGGAGCTTAAGCGGGTACTAATTAGTACTATATATAACTTGGCTATATTCAGGGTTCAAGAGGCTTGTGTGAACTGGCCTGGGAATCTGAGGATCAAATAGAATGATGTTTCAGTAAGAAAATGCATGCTGAGGCCGGGCGCGGTGGCTCAAGCCTGTAATCCCAGCACTTTGGGAGGCCGAGACGGGTGGATCACGAGGTCAGGAGATTGTAGACCATCCTGGTCTATACGGTGAAACCCCGTCTCTACTAAAAATACAAAAAACTAGCTGGGCGAGATGGCGGGCGCCTGTAGTCCCAGCTACTCGGGAGGCTGAGGCAGGAGAATGGCGGGAACCCGGGAGGCGGAGCTTGCAGTGAGCTGAGATCTGGCCACTGCACTCCAGCCTGGGCGACAGAGCGAGACTCCGTCTCAAAAAAAAAAAAAAAAAAAGAAAAGAAAAAAGAAAATGCATGCTGAATTCTAAACTTTTGGCCAATATGTTATTCTTAGATCGGGGACTGCTTAGACTGGGAGGCAATTTAGAATTCCTTCTGTCTACATTAACTTGAAGTCAGGCATTGGGTCTGTTGTACGGGCCATTTTGTGAAGGCTCCATACACACCATGTCGGAGCGTAAGTATTCATACACACACAGAGAAAGATATAAAGATATATAAGTATTGTTTTATATATATTTATGAAACAGGGTCTTGCTCTGTCACCCAGGTTGGAGTGCAATGGCATGGTCGGCATGATCATAGATAACTGCAGCCTTAAACTCCTGGGTTCAAGTGATCCTTCTGCTTCAGTCTCCTGAGTAGCTGGGACTATAGGCATGTGCACTATGCTTGGCTATTTTTTTAATTTTTACTAGAGATGGGTGCCCCACTATGTTGCCCTTACAGGCATAAGCTATCATGCCTGGCCTGTAATGTATATTATAGCTATTATAAATATTATATTCTATTATAGATAGCATATGTAGAAATATAGATATTACTTATCCACAATATTGAAGTCTTAGCAAAAATTCTTCACAGCTTGGTATTACTGTGAAGCCTATGCCACACATGCAAGGACATTTTGCTTTAAGCATTTAGAAAAATCAATGTGTAAATCCAGTATTTATCATTTATTTTGAAACACATCTTACGGCAAATCAGTTTGTAAAGCAAACAAGAACTTTTTTTCATTTGTACTTGTTAACGCAAGTTTTATTAGTTTTCTTTCGAGTAGGGTACAGAGAAAATGTCCTGAAAATCTGCCTAGCCTCTGCGTATTTATGTATTCCCTGAACTGCTTGCTCTCCCAAATGGAGAAAGAATCTCACCAGATGGACTCTTCACTTGGCAAATATTTACTGAACGTCTGGACGTGCTGGACATTGGGTCCCTTACTTCTCAGCGCCTTCCAATCTAATCATGGAGACCATGACTGAGCAAACATTTCATGTTTTTACATATAATGGCATGTAAAAGGTGAATGCCTTCAATGTTCTCAAGTCTAAAATAGGGTCAATAATGATACTTCCCACACAGGGCTGTGGTGAGGATTAAATGAAAAAACATGAATGTCCATTGATTACTATAGTGGCTGGCACAAGAATACTTTGGTGATTACTTCCTGGAAGCATGGGGTAGGGAAGAACTAATTAACCTGCCTGAAGGAGGTGGACAAGTTTTCAGAGCTGAGCAGTGTGAGCTTTTAACAATTAGTAGGTGTTTGTTAAGTAGAGACATCAGGGAATAAACATTCCAGGCAAAGGGAGCTGTGTATGAAGGCTCAGAAGTCCTGAGAATGTGGTAAATTCCAGGATCCTGAGTTGCCTGCCATGGTTGGAAGATACGGTACATAAGGAGAAAGGCAACATGGTGGCAAACCAGGAGGTGAGCAGGCAAGATTCCACAGGGGCAGTGATGTTTGAAGGATGAGTAGAAAAGTTTGCCTGTCACAGAAGAAGAAAGAACACTGTACTGGTGGAAAGAGCATATACAAAGGCACAAAGTTGTACATGCATATGAAATATTTGGGGGACAGTGTTCTGTAGGTAGAGCTTTGCATTCAAGAAGCTACCTCTCCCATGTGGAGCTTTCAAAGGTGTCTGGGCATGTTTGCTAGGCTGGTGGGGTGGGCCCCTTGATGTTAAATTATGTGAGGGTTTCAGAGGGGAATGGAAGCAGTACATGTGCCCGCAAAAGGAGAGGAATTTGGAAAACAGTAGTCTGTCTGTCTTAGAGGCTTGTACTCAGCACAGACTCTGCATACTGGCAAAAGGGATAAAAGTAGAATCGGAATGACTTGTTTCCATAAAAAACTGTGAGACTCTGAGACACAGGAAGACCCTGCTTTGGTGCACATAATACACACTCAAGAACTATTTGTTAACTGGTTTCACATAAGGTGATAAAGTGTAACATCACAGGTTGGGAGGAAAGAGGGTACTCTCTCTACTTGTGCATAGGATCTGGTACCACTTGGGAACGCTGAGGATTCCAGAGCATCGCCACTGTGGTGGCATCTCTAGACCAGCAGCAAGAGCCCCTACCAGGAATAGCGCAGTTGGCAGCAGTGGTGATATGTGTGGTGGTGCAGGCGGTCAATCGACATTTTTTCTTTATCTAGCAGAGCCCATCATGGAAGTAGGTGTTGGGGAGGAAAAACTTTTCCTCTACTCTCTTAGGTTCAGTAACTAGGAGACTGTGGATTAAACTAACAAAAGACAGATTAACAGAAGGGAAAGCACACAATTTTTATTAATATTTACATGCACAGAAATTCATATAAAGGAAGTGATACTCAAGTGGTTACACTTAGGGCCTTTACACCCTTTTAACAAAGGAAAGGTTTGGGATTCAAGGGAGGATAAAATGTGGGAAAGTGACTAGAAAATATACAGGGGAACTAATGGAGGGTAAGGGCTAGTTTAGTAAAGTCTTTGTCTTAGTCTGTGTTGCTATAAAGGAATACCTGAGGTTGGGTAATTTGTAAACAAAAGAGGTTGATTTGGCTCATGATTATGCAGGCTATACAAAAAACATGGCACCAGCAACTGTTTCTGGTGAGGGCTTCCAGTGGCTTCCACTCATGGTGGAAGAAGGGAAGCTGGTGTGTGCAGATTACATGGTGAGACAGGAAGCAAGAGACAGAGGAGGAGAGGCCAGGCTTTTTAACTACCAGTTCTCCAAGGAACCAAGAGTAAGAACTCACTCATTACCACAAGGACAGCACCAAGCCATTTATGTGTGATCTGTCCCATCACCCAAACACCTCCCATTAGGTCCCACTTCCAACACTGGGGATCAAATTTCAACATGAGACTTGGTGAGGCCAAACAAACCATATCCAAACCATAGCAGTCTGTTTCTGCAAACTCATCTTGTTGCTGACTTCCAATCTTCAATGATTAGAGTCACTCTTCTCTCCCTGGTATGAATGGGGGTGTATTAGTCCATTCTCACACTGCTGTAAAGATATACATGAAACTAGGTAATTTTTACTAAAAAAAAGAGGTTTAATTGACTTATGATTCCACAGGCTCTACAGAAAGCACAATGGCTTCTGGGGAGGTCTCAGGAAACTTACAATCATGGTAGAAGGCAAAAGAGAGGCAGGCATCTCTTCCATGACCAGACCAGGAGGAAAAGACAGAGAAGGGGGAGGGGCTACACACTTTTAAACAATCAGGTATCATGAGAAGTCACTCACTATCACAAGAACAGCAGGGAGGAAATCTGTCCCCATGATCCAATTATCTCCCACCAGGCCCCTCCTCCAACACTGGGGATTACAATTCAACATGAGATTTGGGTGGGGACACAAACCCAAACCATATTAGGGGAGCATCTTTCTCAAAGGGAAATTCATCCCCTGCTTTTAGGCAGATAAGGGGAAGGCAGATAACTGTGTCTATATCTGTTGGTTCTCAATTGCCTACAGGTCAAAATAATCCTTCTGCCAAAGTGTCATATTTGGGGGTGTCATGTTCTGATCTTCTTCAAGGGTCAAAGCAAGAAAGGAATGAAAGGGTGGGTAACATGTTGTAACAGGCAGAACTTCTCAGTGCTTCCTGGGAATCACAGTGGCGGCAGGTGAGCGGAGACTATAGGGAAGAAAAACCTGTAAACATTTTCTACATTTAGGAGACCAAATTGACAGGACTGGGTGAAATGCGGATGTGGCTAAGTGGAGAAAGAGGGCCAAGCTGTCTGGTTTGAGTTATTTGCGGTTCCCTCAATGGAGGTAGAGCAATATTGGGATCTAAAGCCCAACATTCCAGAAGAAAGTGTGCTGGGTGTAAAGGGGTACTACGCACAGCTCAGCATGAGTGTTGGCAACCAGAGGCCAAAATTCCATCCAGGGTGTGGGTCAAGAATTGTTGTGAGTTCCAGGGGTGCAGCATGGAGGCATGGCTTCTTATGCATCTCACATGACAGGCTAATCTCCTTTTCCTCATTATTTTCAATCTTTTCTATAGGACCCTGCCACCGCAGTATTCAGATATGGCCAAACAGCTCCCACATTTAAGACAAAATGGCTTTCCTTTGACCTCATATCCTTCTCCAGCTCCTTCCTTCACCATCTCTCTCCATACTCTGCAGAACGTTTCCAAAGAGTTGTCTTTAGCTGCTGTCTCCAATTCCTCATCTCCCCACACACTTCTTACAGTCCACTCCCATCTGGTTTCTGTTCCAATCACTACACCAACACTTTTCTTCTGTGTTGCTAACACCAATGTATACTTTTCTGTATCTATATTATTTGACTTCTCAGCAGGACCTGACATGTTTGCCTATTCTCTTGAAGCACTCTCATATTTTGGCTTCTGTGATAGCACAAATTTAGCTAGTATTGGGAGCTTGAGGGGATTTGGTTTGGATCAACATATGTGACAAAACTCTTACTCTGATCCCTATACAAATGCTTGTAAAAAAAATAATGTGGGCAGCAGACCAAAATTGAGGCCGCATTGAAACCTAAGTCAATGGCCTTCTGTACCCAATCTTTTAAGTATCTTGACCTAAAGGGAGATCAGAAATCAACAGCCAATTTCAGTGCCATGACATCCATGAATATCCATGGTCATAAATGAATACTCACTATGCGCCAGACACTATTTTAATCACTTTATATGCAATGACTAAATTAAAGCTCACTGCAAGATTACAGGCAAAGGGAAATGATACCACTATTATACCATTTTATAGTTGGGGAGACTGACAAATACAGCTGGTAAGTACAGAGCTGGGCTTAAAAATCTAAATAGTCTGACTGCAAAGTTCACACTCTTAACCACTATGCTATAGTATAAGAATGTCAAGGTGATTGTGAAACCACCGCACCCACCCATGACCTATTACCCTGTCCAAGGTCAGTATTGACCAGAGAGTCAATTACTTATGCAACAAGACTACAGATGATTTTTCAAAATTAACTTGTTTATTAATTTAAAAATCCAGAAATACAGTGACTAGATAAATAAGTACCATAATTAGGTACATGTCCTGTGAGAACAGTGAAAGGGTAATACTGTTATGTTACTCTTGTTTACATGAGTTAACTAGAAAATGGCTACAACTGCTAAATGATGCTTATGGTCTTTGTTTTTCCAAGTGTTTATGATACAAATAAATACACAAGAAGAACCACATCCATTCTTCTCTACTAACTACTGGCAGCTTGGCCTCTTTTCCCTATGTCCTATTCTCTACACAACACCAAACACTGGAGGGTTTCTACTTTGACTTAACACAGCTCCCCAGCTCCTGCTTCCCACAGCACTTTGCAAAGGTGTGTCCCAGCACCTGGAGGCAGGAGTATATCTAGGGAAACTCTGCATGTTCTCTTAAGGCTAAGCTGTCAGAGAACACCTGGGTGGGAAGGCTTTGGGATGAATCATCCAGAAGGAGAAACACCTCTTTGCCTCAGGATCTAGTTACTAGTCTCCACATTATGGAAACACTGCCACCTCTGGGATGTAGGGAGCAGCTGCATAACACCCTCCCCCCTTTAACACACACACACACACACACACACACACACACACACACACACACACAAATGCTTTGTGACCTTTTAACAGGGATGTCCTGCTTCTCTCTTCCGAGGAGAACGTGTGTGATGAACTGGTGAGAGTCTTGTCCCCAGAAGCCCTGGCCATAAGGCCCTTGTGTTTCTTTTATAAAAATTGACTCCTTTATGCCAGGTTGTCATAGAGACTGAACATTTTACATTTTCCCCTATTGGTGTCAAATCTTCTTAGGAAAAATTCTCTCACCTATAGTCATGGAATGAGACATATGGGGTTTCTGGGTCCTTAAAACATTTCTACAGTTCATTCCTGCCCCTCAGAGGGAACAAATCTAGAGGGCATGCCTGAGATCCTTGCTGTGAAGAATTAAGTCTTCCCACAAAGATGATTTCTAAAGCCAGACCACAGAATGGATAATTTATGCTCTGGTATTGGGCTGCAAGTAGACATTTTAGGAGTAGCCTTCTCTAGAATTCTCAACTAAAATACCTGCTTGATGAATAAGGCAAGGATAGTAGGAAGGTTTAGGATAAAAATATCAGAATATTCAGCTCCCTAAATGTTCAATAATTTTCTTAACTGAAGAGCCAACATGCAGATACTCATGAGGAACAAGCCACTTTGCAAAGTAAAAATCAACTCCTGTAATTGGAGAAGAAGGAAAACTTCCCTTTTAAAGAGCTTCTGGAATTTAATAATTTAATATAATTTTTCTGGCCAGACAACTATGGTCTCAAAAATATTAGTGAGTACTGATCTATTACTTGGTAAATTTTACTGATGTGAAAGCAAAAAGATGGCCTTTTTGACCTCTATCAACTTCTTTCTTCAACAATTATTTTGTCTTACATGGATTCAGTTTCTGATCATTTTACTCAATTTAACTTCTTTCTGGAAGCCCCATAGGTACAGGGGGAAAACAAAAGTGGTATCATTAGGGAAAAATTATTTACCACTTCTAGGTGAGTGAATGAGGCCACGAAAGAGTGTTCTTATTCTTCACCCTGCCTCTATAGTTGGTGACTTAAACAGCCACAAAGACCTAAGGGCAGAGCCTTTTGTTCACAATTATTTACTCTCCTGGGCACCAAAACCTCCAAGCTACTTGGGATCCACTCAAGGGAAAAGTAACATAGAGTCTTGGCCAGCTTTGCCAAATAAAGCTTTAGTTTAATGTGAGTATGGACGTGTGTGTGTGTGTGTGTGTGTGTGTGTGTGTGTGTGAGAGAGAGAGAGAGAGAGAGAGAGAGAGAGAGAGAGAGAGAGAGAGAAGAGAGAGAGAAGAGAGGGAGGGAGGGAGGAGGGAGGATGAGGAGCTAATTTTTTTTAAAAGAACACATGACATTCTAAAATTCAAAGGTATAATTTCATACAAATAATTGTTCTATACTGCAGAACTCCTAGTAAGCAATTCCCTTCTCTTTCTTTCGCTTGAATAACTTTCTAGATAAAAACCCTGGGGTCTTGTTTGTCTTTAACCTGTAAAGAAATGTGATTCTCCAAGAAACTAGAGCAGTGTTGTGGTGTTCTATCCCTCCTCCTCCCACACATAATTTAAGACTCTTCTAGTCTCTTTGGAGGAGATGTTCAAGGGCTGACACACCACTCCACATAAAGGCGCAAATTATGCTGTGCATGGCGTGAATAATTGACTGCATTTGAGTTTGGAGTTTTAGGGCACTGTTGACTTAAGCAAAATAAGCCTGCAGTCCAGCTGCAGCTTGAGTTTTCTTGCTTTACCCTATCCAATACTGTCTTTCTTGCCTAACAGTGGCCCTTTTCAGATCTCTCCAGGTACAAAACCTTGACCAAATCTTCAAGCTCTGTTCTGCACACACGACTTGAACACATCTGGCTGATCTGAGCTTCTCCTTCGGTGAAGATCTTCCACTGGCCTAAAAGGCAAATAAACACAAAGTGGCCAGGAGTGTGTAAGAGGCGAGCAGAGCAAATTAGGAATAGAACCAATATACCCCATGCTTACCCACTTACTCATGGACCTACCAGTGGATTTGGAATACAAATATCAGTTGGTTTCAAAAAATGCCCCCAAAACCCTTTTCTAGTGGCAGATATGGAAAATGGGAAACGAAGTTTTAATTTCAACCCATAGCATTTGTAAGAATCCCAAGAATAATACAGAACTGCCCCTCCTCAAGAGCAAAACCTAAGTGTTTTTCTTGGAATTTTTACAGTATATTTAGCATTTGCAAAATGCTTCAATATCTGCTTGTTAGCTATTTAGGCAGCTTACTTGGCACCAGGTCAAAAAGCACCTGGTGCTTTTTGGAAAACAGCACCTACTGTATTACTGGGGATTTGCTCACCCTTAGGGTTCCCAAATATTGGTTTGGGTTACTTGATTACTATTTGATTATGTATCACTCTTTTCTCTATTCCTGCTATCTTTTGTTAAAAACTTCTTGACGTTGCTTTCGCCTATGTCCACATGCTGTCCTTATACCCCCTTAGCACCCTAAGTCACTTCCCATGGCTCCTCATCCATTCTTATATACCCCATGGAATCCCTTTCCACTCAGAGTAAACTTGGCTGTAGTCCTTCCATCCCCTGTTGTCTCTGCCCACCTGGATACTGTCTTTTGTCTTCTTTTTATTCCTGTACTCATGGTACTGCAACTGGAGAACTCCTAGTCCAAGTTAAGCCAACTCCTCTTAAGCCCAAACCTGTCTTGAACCTCTTTTCTTTCCCTTAGCCACATGAGAATATGACCCACCTTCCCTATGGGCTTGAATTATCTGCCCCTTTCTCCCTTGGATTTATCTCTTTTCCCCATTCTCTATGACCCAATAGGAAGACAGAAGGAAAAACAAAAAACGAGAAGAGGATTTGGGCAAGGAACCAGCTGTTACTGAATCCCTATAATGTGCTGCGCTCTGCTATGCACATTATATAAAGGAGTTTGGTTTGTTCTTCTTTGCTCCTAGGTGACTCCGTAGGATCATACCAACTTCCTTCAGCTACTCACAGTTTGAGGCACACACCTTCTACTCCATTATATACCCCAAATCCTGCCATGGGCACAGAGTACATCTAAATCATTTTTTAAGTCCCCTGGAACCTAGCACAATGCCTTGTTCACAGTATGAACTAAAACGTATAGTCCCATCATTGATCCTAGGATCCTAGACTCTGCCTCCTTTCTTACTCACATGTAAGGACTCCCAACTTTTCCATTTGAATTATCATACTGTCCTGTTATTTTCTATTAGTCCTGCCAAAGACAAGCAACTGACTGCCTTGGCTCTCTTTCCAGCTGCCTATTGGATAACTCTGCTCAGATGGCTCTTAAGCATATTAATCTAAACATGTTCCAAGTGAAACTCTTTTTCACCAGTACCTGCTTATTCTTCACAGTTTCACTGTTGGTGAATGGTATTACTATTCACCCAGTCAAGTTATTAATATCAGACCCATTCCAAACTCATTTCTCTCCTTGATGCTGATCTTGTTGATTTAACCTCAGAAATGTTTCTCCCAGTGACCTCTCCTCCCCTGTCTCACTGATTTAATATAGTATGATTACCTACTAATTCAGAGTACCCCACTTCTCTTACTAAGGGTCCACCTTTCACTCCACACAGTGAGGACCTCTTTCCAAAATAAATAAATAAATAAATAAATAAATAAATAAATAAAGCAGACCTGAATGCACCATTCACTTGCTTAAAAACCTCCACTGGCATTCTCTGGCCTGGAGATCAAGTCCAATGTCCTAGCATGATAAATTGGGCACTTCATAATCTGGCTTCATCAAAGTATGCATTTAATGTAATAGATGCATCTGATAGCCAAAAGACATCTTTCCAAAGCACCATGTTGATATTTCTATGCTATTTGTAAGTTTGCAGCAACTACAGATGCTACTTGCCTTACGTCTAAACGTTTTACTGGCTTTTTTCAGGCCCTATGACTGCTTTCTACCTCCAAATATTCTAATCTTTTAGTGCACCTTCTGTGGCCTTTGTGATCATTCCTCTCCCCTACCCACATTTCTTGTTTGCTCCTGTCTGAGTCTTCTCTTAGGCTGCACCCTTTTCTTGGACTGACTTCCTGACCCATTGCCCAGTCATACCCTTCTCTTTCAAAACACACCTCCTCCCCGAAGCCTTCCCCAACTAAGCCCACCTGGCTCTCATCTCATTGTTCTTTGCAAATTCCCCTGAGCACTTTGATATTTAACTCCTCAGAACTATACTAATTCATACTGAAGGCAGTTTCATGTTCTGTCTCATCCATTATAATTCCCTATGGATAGAAACTGTGTGCCTTTTAGCCCATTAGAAGTGCTCACCACCCGCCCCAATGCCTAGCAGTATCTTAGTCCCTAGGCTCCATCTAGTGTGGAAAGTGGGAGAGCTGCAAGTATTTTTGAGTGCCTAAATGCTTTTAAGGAAACATGACCACCCAGGGGCAGTTCCCAAGGAGTAAAAGAGCTTTCACACAACACAGGAATTGATATGCCTTCAATTTCTCTTTGCCTCTCATACCCACCACCAGAGGACACACCCTTCCAGATGTGAAGTCTCCACAAATATACCAGACCTGGAATCTTATGAGCTTTCTCCAACCCTCTTGAGACTCTGTGTTTAGCAGTTTCATTAAAGACATTCAGGAACCCTTGACCTGAGGTATCCTACATTCAGACTACATCTGGGTTTGTATTCACCATGTCCAAGCTTTTCAGATTACATTCAGACACCCCATTCACTGCTAAGTCAGCCAGAAGAGAGATGGAACATCCTGTAGTGTTGATACTGAGCAGTGCTAACGTTCACTGAGTTTGCAGAGGGATTTTAGCTGTGGCTATGCTAAATTGAAGACTGGATGTGTTTTCCAGGGAGCAGTCAAGAAAAGCACTACTTACTCAGGGTTGTTCTGGTCACCAGCTTGAAGTGAGGAAGCTCCTCAAACATCCTCTTGGAGATCTTCTCAATATGGAAGTGCTGGAGAATGCCTAGGGCCAAGCAAAAAGTGGAGCAAGTGGTCAGGCACTCAATCTGGAACCATCAACTCCCTTTTTTCTGCTCAGGCTCAGCATATCATTTCATTACTAGGGCTTAAGAGTATCGAGCTGTGCTGTGTAATGTGCTTAACCAGGAAATTGGATGGCTCATGGGTTATAATTGACTCCATTTGTTTCCTTGGCTTACTGGCTTCCCCTCGGCTTCTCCAGTGGATGGAGATAGTGCTGCTGACCATGGGACTCTCTCCTAGGGAAAGTCACATGGACTCTAGCATAAGTGCTTATTGGAGCTTCTTCAGCCAAAGGCAGTATTAGAAATTCTGCCCTTGCCCCCAACCTGGGTAGACTGTGTCCATGCCAAACCGCTGGGCTGCCCTCCTGGCTAAGCACTGAGAGCCTGCAGTGGGATTGTAGGCAGGTTGGTTTTGTAAATGGAGAAGCCACCCTTGTTCTTGAACCCACTGAAAAGCATATTTTCCTTTGGGAAATATTCAGATCCTTCAGCCTTCCTTATTCATAAATGGGGAGAGTTAAAATAGAGTGCCCTCCACAGTCTCAACCTTGCCTGAATAACTTTTATCATAATAACAGGTAGACAACTGGCAATTGCCCTTATAGTTAAGGAGCAACATGTTACCAGCCCACTTAAATGGGTAAAGTAGATTAAGCCTCTTTTTTTGTGTCTACCAAGCATAGACCTTGATAAACTAGCACCGTGAACAGGAGGATATTTAGATGCTACATTAGCAAGTTGAAATGCATCTGCACACCTCTGAGAGGTGAAAGATGTGGGATGATGAATAGTGGGCCCACTGCTGGGGAATCGCAACAAACCAGTGCCTAGTCCTAGGTGTCCTGTTATGGATGAGCTAGGGAGTTAAAGATGGCAAATCAACACTCCTAGGCATAGACCAAAAATAAGCATGAATGAGAAACATATACACGTTCAAGCATCTTTTTTTAAGGGTTAGCGAGAAATGCATTCTTTAGATAAAGACTGTTGTCTAAAGGCAGAGAAAAGCGCCTCATAAATACTGAGCAGTCTTTTTCAAAGCATGGTCCAAGTGCCACGTGCATTAGAATCATCTGCCTATTTGTTAAACATGCAAATGTTTGGACTCTACCCAAGGTCTACTGAATTCCTATCTCTGGGATGGAGCCAGGTATCCGCATTTAAAACCAGCACCCTGTGTAATGCTGAAGCACACAGAAGTTTGAGTATTCTTGAGCCTTATGTGAGAGCCAGTAGCAAAAAGATGTGCATATTTTCCAGCTGAAATCTCACTTATCCACTTGGAGTATGAGGAACCTTGACTATACTAAATCAGCACTAGTCTTGAGCCTACAAAAAGTTAGAACAGCTGTACGATCACAATGAACAGAATGTGGCTTGCTGTGGTAGTCACTGCGAATAATCAGAAAAGGAATTGAACATTGTGACTGGGGTTTCTCCAGTAAGACTATAACCCTCTTGAGGGCAGGGATGATGTTTTAAATTTGTTTTACCCCATAATACACATCACAATATTAGGGACTTAGCTTTGCCCTGAATGAATGGGTTTTCATGGTTGTTGAACTTTACTCTGGAAAGAATGACAGACTACAGTTTGATAGTTTGTAATCCTGGCTACACATTACAATCACCTGAGACGCATTATGAACAAACACTGATGCCCATGCCCCACTCCAGATCAACTAATCATAATTTCTGGGGGTAGGGCCCAGATATTTGGTGTTAAAAGGAAACCAAAACTCTCCCTGATGATTCTGATGGGCAGCCAGGGTTCAGAATCACTTCTCCAGCTTTTGGTGGTGTGAAAAAGACAGCTTTGGAAACCCAAGGGTCAATACGTGATCTTTAGCACAGGCCATTGTTAAATTTGAAAGGCCATAATGACAATAGTGTTAGATGTGTCAGTTTCTAAGCAATCAAAAAAACTTCTAATCCAAACGAAGGAACAGGTTGAAGCAAAATTAAAGTGAGTCTTCTCATCCTTTTCTGTGCCCCCTTACAAAGATGAGAAATTAATGTTGTCTTGCTCACCCTTTCGAATAGTCCAAACGTGGACCTCTACCTGAGGTGGTCTCTCAGTCTCCAGTGCTATTTTTCTGGTTGTCTCCCCATCCTCCATGAACACAGACTCATACACAGGCATTGTTTCTTCCCCACAGAAGTAGCCTTTGTTGTCAAAGCTTTGGCCTGGAAGTTCTTCTGGAATCAGGAAGCAAGTAGAATTTTGTCATGGTTTTCTAAAGCTAGAAGTGAACTACATTTATGTATCTCATTGTTCATAACATCTCAGACTTATCAAAAGTGGACAATTAACAAGAACATTCTTGGAGAGACAGAAATTCCACCGATACTTGATTAGCCCAGCTTAGGCTGCCACTGCAACAAGCCACAGATTAAGCCACATATCACAAAGGAGCACGTAACCTTTGATTGAAGTCCATGTGTTGACAGAATTCATAGTTCTTCAGAACACTGGCCCCCTACTACTGTCATCGAGAAGTGGACTTTCATGAGGAAAAATGTAGCCAGGTACAAATCTCCTAGGCACTTACGGGAACATAGGATTTTCCATACAGGGTCAGGATCATGCTCTGTCCAGCTCAGTGTTACCAGGTGAGGCCCAGGGAATGGGCTGGAAAAGGGCTTTGGGTGACGTCCCTGACATCATTTTGGTATACTTAGAAAACATTCATGACACTCATTTATGTGCATATACTTGCCCAAAGGATCTATCCAAATTGGCTTGACATTTCTGAATGCTCTTTGATTTGTTTGTAAGGGGAACAATAATACCGGATCAGCACCAGTGCCAAAATCTAGATGTCAGATTAGTCATATGTATGCTATGCCAAATGAATGGTTGGGAGACACAAAAAATTGGTCAGGTCCCTCAACTATGGATCATTTAATGTGTAAACTAAACTGTTGAATTTCAGCTTGCAGGCATAGAGGCACCAACCCCCTAATACGCTCCATTTCACTCCACCCTTCTCTTTCCTCAGCCCCCTGTTTTAAAAAGTTTCTTCTTGTTGGTTATCAGTGAGTTAAGTTTCCTTGCTGGCCTTGTAATCAGTACTCTCTTGAGCTGCGTACTTAAAGCGTACACTCAAATCAGAACAACAGACGCCATCTGTAAGAATATCTGAATTGTTGAGGATGAAACCACTGAGTGTTGAGTGCTTTGGGTCTGTGACTCTAATTAGGGAGACTCACTGTTAGCCAATCAGACACATTTGGACTAGAAGTTGTAATCAAATTGCTATTGTATGTCTCTTGGTAACCTGATTAACTTTCCCACTCCCACCACCATTTGGCATTGTAAGGACGAAACCATAGTCTTCTCTTGATGATTCCAGATTGGAAAACTCTATTTGTGGATTATTGTGGAATCAAGCTTTTTGTTTTCCTTCTTTTGTCCTTTTTAGCTATTTATTTACTTGGTGGGCCAGTCTTTTTGGTGATATGTTAGGTAATTAAGGGCTATGTGCTAGCACTTTTTACATGGGTTGGAGAGAGGGAGGAGGTCACTGAGTGTACAGAGACTTCTATGTATTCAATTACCACCTTTAGAATGACAGCCAAATTCATTTCTCAAACTTTGCTCACCAGTTTAATATTGGCTACAGCTATAGCTGACATGAAATCCATGATGGCCCTGGCAGTACCTGTAATATACTAAAAGTTCTCCCAGTAGCCTGAAGAGTCATCTTGCACCACTACCTCCTTCCCTCCAAGAGCTTAATTTACTTGACTGAAGGGATCTACAAACAACAAAACTCATTATTGACTTAACCCTGGCTGGTACTTGAAAATGCTAAGAAAAGCAAAGTTTGTCTTTAGAACTACCTACTCAGCAACATCCGCCATTTTTCACACTCTGCACTTCAAGGTGCTTTCTGATCACTACATGTCCACCTACTCTCATTTTCTTTTGGGGAAGACTATGTGCTTGAAGTCATTTCTGGCCATTTCCACAGCCCAAGAGAATGTTCCCATCCTGAGTCTTCCAGAATTCCTTGTGGAAGGGGTAATGAAGGAGAGGTATTATCCCAGCTGGGAAAACTTTTAAGTCTTAATAGGGACTTTTAATGCCATAACCTAAAAGGAGTATGTAATTATGGAAATTCCAGTTATTGGGATGGTATTGTGGTTGTATGTATGGTAAATGCTCATGATAGCAATAACTTAAGTGTACCCTTAGAATGACCCTTTATGGCAGACGCATCTGAATGTGCGTTCCCAGCTTGGGAATCCAGGCGTGGCCAACTGGGAGATTATTTCCTTGTCTATGAGGACCATCTGAACCCCAGGCTCATCCCTGGGGCTGCACAGGGGATTGGGGCCTTGAGTTTTGGGTTAGATGAAGGTTGCCAGGTGGAGGTCATTAAGGGGAGAGTGTTCAGTGAAAATGCTATATAAACTGCATGCTGTTTGCAAGAGGTTGCAGTTTTCCTGCCCAACCCACTGCCACTGGACTGTTTCTATATGTAAGGTGGTTCTCCTGTCCAGCCCGCCTCCACTGGACTCTCTCCCCTGTATGTAAGCCCCTAATAAAACCCCATGTCTTGTTTGCTGGCTCTGGATCTTTTCTTCGGCCTCTTAAACCTGGTGCCTTCCCTACTGAGGTTAATAGGGGTTTGGCACGACAGTGTGAGAAGTAAGTTGGGGAACCTTCAGCAAGTGGACATCTTACTCAAGCCCGTGAGTGGCCACTGATATGCAAGGCAAGGTCAGCCTCTACCAGAGCAAAGGGAAGAGAGAGAGAGGAAACTCACATCTTTAATATTGGTCCTAGTTTGTTATCGTAGGAGCCTGCAATCACTTGTTACAATGAAGCTTTTGGCTGGATTATCAGTGAATTTTATTTATCTCTTTTCCCTTTTCAACATAACTGAATTTACCGTTCTTTCTTCCTTCCATCTACTTCTCTCCTCACTGCCTTGTTCCTTTTCTTCTGTGTTATGTGTCATTTTTTTTTTTTTTTTTTTTTTACTGTTCTGTGTAGCTTACTTTATTTCTTTTTTTTTATTATTATACTTTAAGTTCTAGGGTACATGTGCATAACGTGCAGG